>NC_092875.1:21571927-21892762 GCF_028372415.1 Notamacropus eugenii | reverse complement strand
AAATACTTGAACTCAAGTCTTCCTGATTCCAAGTTTGACTCTGTCCACTATGCCACACTGTCTATCCATGTACAATGCTGATGCCCTATGTCCTATAGTAGAAAGTGCTCTGAATTTGGAGACAGAGAAACCTGGCACTGGTTCTGCCACTTAACATCCTTGTGACCTTGAGGAGCTCACTGCTTCCATCAATTTCAGTGTTCTCTGTAAAATGAGGATAATAATAGCCGATGTTTATACAAAGTTTGAAAGTACTTTACAAATATTATCTCATTTGATCCTCACAACACCCCTGGGAGGTAAGTGCTACTATTATTCCCATTTTATAAGAGGAGGAAACTAAGGCAAGTAGAGATTAAATGACTAGACAAGGGTCATACAGCTAAGAAGGATCTGGGGCGGGATTTGAACTCGTCTTCCTGAATTTAGTCCAGTGCTCTATCTTATCTCCTCTGCATCATTCATACCATTCATACCTCCAATATCATGGGGATCAGTCATCAGGAAAATGTTGTGTACATTGAGAATGTCAGCTAGAAGTAACTATTGTAGCCAGGGGAAGCTATGGATCCTTCTTTCCCTTCCCAGGTGCCCAGACTCCCAGAGATGACCATAGAACCAGTTTGTACTGTTAACTATTAGACCAATTTGGTTCAAGTTCTTGGAATAAGACAGGGTTTGGGAAGACAGTGTGATTGCTGTCTTCAAGGATCTGAAGGGTTGAATTATGGAAGACAGAGAAGGTGTATCATAAGACCACAAATTTAGGGTTGGCCTGACAGGTGAGAGGCCTGCCTCAATTGCTGCAAGGGTCTGCAGAGACCCTCTAGTGCAATACCTTCATTTTAGAGATGAGGGAAGTGAAGCCCAGGTACTTGTCCAAGACTTGTCAAAAGTTCTACATGCATCAGATCTGGGATTTAGGGTCAGACCCTCCCAACTCCAAATCTCCCCTTCTTTCTAGGACACCACACATTTCTGCTTGACCCAAGGAGACAATTCAGGCTGGATCTTGGGGAAAAGACTTTCTAATCATGAGAGCTATCCTAAAGTGGACCAAATCACCTTAGGAGGTAGTGAGTTCTCTGTCACCAGAGGTTTTCAAGCAAAGGCTCCAGAACCTTGAAGAGGGGACATTCTTTCAGGCTGGGATTGGACTGAGAGCTGTTGAGGTCTCTTCCCACTCTGGAATTCTGTGATTCTGTTGTGAAATGGACTTCTAGCAATCCAAGGAGCTAGAACCTAATTCCACCAATGAGCAGGACAGGGGAGGACAGCCAACTCAGCTTTCTTGCAGCAGCCCCTCTCTTCACTAGAATCCCAGGCAGACAGGAAGGCAGTGACTAGACAGTCTCCACAGCCTCTGGAGCAGCGATAAGGCAGAGAAGTCCCATGCTTTGCCAAGAGTAACAGAATTTCTTTTTCCAATTTATGTTGACTTTTAGCAGGCAAACACTGTCTCCAGGAGGCTGGCAGTGGGGATAAAAACTACTTTTATAAAGACTCTCTTGGGGCAGGGAAAATCTAAATGAAGAAGACAGGGAAGGCAGAGGGGCCCTTAGAGTGAATCCCAAGGGGAACTTGTCAGCAGGCACTCAGGGTGGGAAAGGGGCTGCTTCTGTTTGTGAGGAGGCACATGGGGATGATTGCATCCACAGGTCTCTTTACCTGAGGGAGTCTGGGCAAGTGTGTCCTTAGCGGAGGAGCAGAAGAGTACAGAGGAAGGACATTGGAGCATCACTGGTGCCATCCTTGGTTCTCATACTCGTGAACTGTGTGGCCTTGGATAACTAGCTTCACTGTTCTTGTGAATAAAATGAGGGGATGGTACCAGATGCTCTTTAAGGCCCTTTCTAGTCCTATCATTGTATGCTGTATGATGCAAGTCCCCTCCCAGCCCTGCCATTCCCGCCATCCCCTGTTCTAAGGCCCCTTCCATCCCTCCCATCCCCTGTTCTAAGGCCCCTCCTAGCCCTGACATTATGATTCTATGTCATCGCTTCTTTGCTCTGAACCTGTTTTCTTCTCTATAAAATTATGGGCTTGGACTAGGTCACATACATGGTCTCTTTGAGCTCCAAATCTATTATCCTGTGACTTTTACCATCTTAGAAAGATGCTGAAAATCTTGCAGCCTTTAAGGTCTTCTGTTGACTTGGGAAAGCATCAGATACAACAGCACCTCCTTCTGTCCACAGTGGATACTGCAATTTCAATGAGGCAGATTTGGTTCTTCTGGAGGCAACTGAGTGACCTTAGAGGTCATTAAGCAGAATCCTCTTTCCCTTTACAAATGACCAAAATCAGACTTAGAGAAGTTAAGTAACTCCTCAAGGTCCCAAAAGGACTTAGTGGAAGGGGACAGATTAGAACTCAGGTCCTGTGACTCCAAGTTCAAGTTGCTCTATTCCACCAAACCTGTGCTGCCGACTCACAGAAAGACCCAATCAGTGGCTCCAAGCAAATGACAACCTTTCTACGTTGTTTTCCTAGGGAGGCAATTATACAATGTCAACATATGCCATTATAAATATATATTATACACACATGCTTGCACATATATATGCATTAATTAAAGAAAGAAGAAAGTGAGGTTGGTGACCTTGCACAGCCCTCCCTCACTCAAATCAAAGTCAACTGCAAGTCACGTCATCATCTTGATGTCATGGTTCTCTTCGAAAACAAAGGACAAACACAACAGCTAAATGAGCTAGAGAAGGAAATGGCAAACCACTACGGTGTCTCTGCCAAGAAAACCCCAAATGGAATCACCAAGAGTCAGACATGATTGAAACTGAATAACAAAAATAGTCAGCTGACAGTACTTAGTATCTCCAGTGTTTATCACAGTGATATATCACATGGTGAGTGTTTAATAAATGCTTAATGA
This sequence comes from Notamacropus eugenii, assembly GCF_028372415.1. Taxonomy (NCBI): domain Eukaryota; kingdom Metazoa; phylum Chordata; class Mammalia; order Diprotodontia; family Macropodidae; genus Notamacropus; species Notamacropus eugenii. The sequence goes on along the minus strand of NC_092875.1, from coordinate 21,889,872 downwards.
TTAAATTGGTCTCTAAGGAAGAGAGGGATTCTCTGAGGTGGAGGTGAAGAAGGAAGAATTCTGAACATGGGGCACAGTCAGTGCAAAGGCATGGGGATGGGAGATGGGTATTGATTATCTCTGAGAAACAGAGAAAAAGCCAGGTCATCTGAATGGCAAAGTGCACGAAGTTGGAAAGGTAGGTTCAAAGGAGGTTATGATGGGTTTGAAAAACCCCAAAGGGAGTTTGTATGATATTGTAGAGATAATAAGAAATCACTGGAATTAACTGAGCATAGGAGTGACATGGTCAAATCCGCTCTTAAGAAAGATCACTTGTTCACCTGTGAGGGGGATGGACTGAAAGAGGGAGAGGGAGAGTGGAGGCATAGAAAACAACGAGGAGGCTGTTGTAAGAGTCTAGGCAAGAAGGGGTGAGAGTCTGAACTAATGTGGTGTGTGTGTGTGTGTGTGTGTGTGTGAGTGTGAGTGTGAGTGTGTGTCTGAGTGTGTGAGTGTGTGTGTGTGTATCAGAGAGAAGGGGCCAAATTCAAGAGATACTATGGAGATAAAAATGAAGATTTAGTAACTGATTAGATTGGTGGTAGAGGTGGTGGTGGTGGTGGTGGTGGTGAGCATAAGGAGTCAAGGATAACACTAAGTTATGACTGGAAATATGATGGAGCCCATGACAATTATATGGAAATTTGGAAGAGGAGAGGAGTTGGGAAGAGGCAGATAATGAGTTATGTTTTAGACATGTTGAGTTTAATATGCTCTTCACAGGTCAAGATGATTTCCCCCTTCTTTGAACTCCCAGGACTAGGAGAAATAACACCAGTTTATCTGACTCTTAGCATGCACTGATCATGGACTGGTTGGGCCAACCTCTGTTGAATTGCTATGGATCTTAAGAAGCAGCCCTGCAGTATTCTGGGGCTTGATGAAGTTACCATAGTGTCATCTCCGAGTAGGAGCATCTGGAGAACCTTCTCCTTTAGAATAAACTTTCTCTCCACTGGAACTCTGTGCTTTCCCTCTGCCATGAGTCTCCCTTTTATATTTCGTTGCATGCTGATAATTAGAGGGTCATCAAACCAATCTATCCCTAGTTTTAAGCAAGGAACTTGGAAAATCAGTAGCTTCATCATCCATAAGGATATTTTATATTTATAGGCTTATAGGAAGTAGGGACTTTAGGGGCCATCTAGTCCACTCTCCCCCCCCCCATTTTACAGATGAGGAGACTGAGGCCCAGAGAGGTTGAGTTGTTCTAGATCACACAAAAAAATGAATGATTGGACTTTGATTCTAAACTGAATGTACTACTCTGCCTAGTCCTGGTTCTGGTCTTAGAATCATTGGCTTTAATCGGACAAGACCTTAGAGATGACCTTAAAGTGACTTGCTTCATGTCAAAGAGCTAGTAAGTGTCAGAGGTAAGATTTGAACCCAGGTCTTCTTGACTGCAAGTCTAGCACCCCTAGAATGAGAGATCTAGAACTATAAGGGACCTTGGTAGTCATCCAACTCAACCCCCTCATTTTGCAGATGAGGAAACTGAGCCTCAGAGACTTACCTAGGATCACACGGTGTATGTTCAAAGGCAAGATTTGAACCGAGATCTCCCTCACTTAATATCCACTATTGTATCTATTATAATACAATGACTCTCATTTGCTTAATCCTGGTGTCAGAAATGGTTCAGGGTATGAATAATGTTTTCTATGAGGTTGTCAATCAGCCCAGGAGGCTGACACCATTTCCTCACTTGTAAGCATGCTGGCCATAATGTGTAACAACAACAGCCACAACTACAGTTCAAAATGCCAGAACCTCAGGGTTGGAAGAACTGTCAGTGGCCATCAAGTCTAGCCCCAACCTGAACAAGAATCCCTTTTCCCACATCTGAAACAAGACACCCTGTCAGTGGCAGGGGGGAAACTGAGGTTCCACATGTTGTCATCTGCCCAAAGTCACCAAGTTAGCACTTTCTGGCTCCAAGGCTTTCCATTGAACTTCGCTGGATTCAGACAAAGAAACAAAAAAGAATGAGTCAAGAGAAAGAAAAGAAATTGTTTTATCACCTCAGTGTTATTTGGAAATAGTTTAAATTCCTAGGGCCTTGACTAGTGCATGTCTCTTTCTAATTAATCATAGGTTTTAGAGCTAGAAGTGTGAACTGGTCAAGTCTAAATCTCATGTTTGTTAGCTAATTGGTGGCTTGTTCTCAGAATAGTCCTCTGGCATAAGCAAGAACTGTAGCCACATCCCCTCATCACAAAAGAGGAAGGAACCATCTTAAAAGGCAGCTGAACTTGGTCAATTGCAGTGAATAATCTTAGTTGGGAAGAACAAAGGCTGACCTTACATTCCTCCTCTTGATAGAGCAGTGGGGGCTTGTGGGAGCAGAATGCAGCATACGCTATCAGACATAAATGTTTTGTTTCACTTTTTCTTGGGTACAAAGGAAGGTCAGAATTGGGGGAAGGAGAATTAGAGACGTGCACATCAAGGAATGACTGATATAAAAACCATAGTATAAGTCCAATACAAAAAGGTGAATGAGAGATGAATGAGAGATGGCCAAATTTGTCTATGGGCACAGAACAGACTCTGGTCTCCTGTTTTCCAGTGCAGTGTTTCCTCCTCTTGAGCTAAATGATTCACTTTCCCAAGTGACTTCCTGGGCTCTCCATGCTTTTCCCTTTTCTAATTTTTCAGTTTTTTCAACTATAGCATGGGGAGGAAACAGGTTCCCATTTCTATAGTGCTTAAAGTTCACAATACACTCATAAGGTTCCCTCCCCTGTATTATCACCTCGGTCAGCATTTATTAATCACTTACTACTTAATGGAGCTTTCCCTCAAGAAGGCAGAGATTGGAGCGGTTTCTGTCACCAGCCCCCAGATTCCCAAATGGTTTCCCTTCTTCCCAGCTTCCTTTTAGGTGCTATCTTCCCCCAAATGAATATAAGCTCCTTGAGGACAGGGACTGTTATTTGTCCTGCCAGTGCCTGGTATACAGTAAGCACTTAATAAATGCGTGTTATTGTTCCAAAAGGGGAAAATCTCCTTTGTTCCCAACCTTTCTCGTCCTCTGGGGCAGGAGTTCTTAACCTGGGGTCTGTGGATTCCCATGAAGTTTGTGAATAGATTTCAGTAGTTCTATGAAATTGGATGGGGAAAAATACATCTTTATTTTAATAGATTTGATTTCCTTCCTAATCCTGCATATTTTATTTTATGCATTTAGAAACACAATTCTGAGAAGAAGCCCCTAGGCTTCCTCAGGCTGCCAAGGGAATCAGAGATACAAGGTTACTGATTCTTGATCCAGGGATCTAGGGTGATGGCTAGGCCCTTCTCAGGGGCCAAGTCAACAGTGAACCTTTGAATCATATGGAAAAGTGATGGGGATGAAGGCAGACAACCTGAGGACTGAATTTCCTGCCACCCCTGTCTTCTGTGTTACTTTAGACAAACCAGTACCTCTCTCTTGGCCTCAGTACCTCCATCTGTAAGATGAAAAACCTGAACTAGATCATAGATTTAGAACCAGAAGACATGGCACCCAACCCATTCAATTTACAGAGGGAGAACTGGACCAGCAAAATGATGATGATTATAGCTGGTATATAGAGATTTAAAACTTGCAAAGTCCTTTACAAATATCAATCCACTGAGGCATCACAACAACCCTGGGAGGTAGGTGCTATTAGTATTCCCATTTTACAGATGAGGAAACTGAGGCAAACAGAGGTGAAGTGACTGCCCAAGATCACACAGCTAGTAAGTGTCTGAGGTTGGATTCGAATTCAGATCTTCCCGTGGGTTCTGTCTACGGTGTGCATCCCCTGAGGTTGAGAAAGATTACACAACTTGTCCAAGGTCACGCAGCTAATAAATACCAGAGCAGACCTGGGTTCAAACTGCCCATCAGTGTGACCCAGGGAACATCACATCAATTTCTCGGGGGATGGTTTTTCACCCTGAAATGAAGTAAAAGTATGGGATGGGCTCTAAGATCTATTTCAACTCTAAATCTATGAGTCCAGGACTCTTCTGGGCCTCAGTTTCTCCATCTGTAAAATGGGTTGGTCTCCATGGTTGCTAAGGTCCCTCCCACCTCTAAATCTGAGATTTTACTGTGCTTACACTAGATGTTCTCAAAGGACCACTGAAACCTAGAACCCTGCATCAGCTCTCTAGTCCACCCCCTTTTCCAGGACCGGGAGCCCCTTTAAGAAAGGGGCTGGGTAGCGGGGCCCCAGCGGCTGCCCAGGGCCTGACGTCGCGCGGACGCCGACCAGCGGTCATTTTGCACCCTCCCTCCGAGCTCCAGGCTCCGCCCGCGCCGCCGCCACTGCTGCCGGAGGTGCTGCTGCAGAAAGGATCGTGGGAGCTGGAGGAGAGACAGAGACAGAAACAGAGACCGAGACCGAGACGGAGAGACGGAGACGGAGACGGAGACGCCATGGCCACGGCTCCGGCAGGTACGGACTGCAGGCAGGAGAGAAGGGCTCGATCGAGGGAGCGCAGCCTCCCACCCCCCGCGCCCCAGGCCCCCAAAATCCCACCTAACCGAGACCCCTCCCTCCTTTCTCCCTACAGAGGCTGAGACCCGTCAGAGGCTGCTACGCACCGTCAAGAAAGAGGTAGCTACGGAGGGACCCCTGGCGAGGGGCGGGGGGGGGTGGTGGTGGTGTGTATGCTGCCAGACGTGTGGGGATGGGAGGGGGCCGTAGCTGGATGGTGATTTTTTTGGGGTAGGGGGAGAAGATGAGGGCCTAAGAGTGCTGCTACAGCTGCTGAGGCACATCTGGATGCCGGTTTGCTTATTTGGCGGTGGGAGGTAAGGGAAAGAGAGGAGGGGCCGGTGCTCCAGGTAACAGCACCTCGGGGTGCTGCGATCGAGCGTCTGCTTCTCTGTTTGCAGGGGCAAGGGGCTTGAGCTGGGGTTGCCTATCTGGACGAGCACCTGCTTGGGGATGGGGGGGGGCGGTCCCTTACTGTGTGTGGGTAGGGCTACTGTCATCAGACGGGGAATGGAGGGGTATGCGTGCTGGGGCTTGGCTCAGCTCACTGACCCAGGGTGCTTTTGGGTTGTGGGTGCTGGCCTTCTGCAGCTGGAGATTTTAGAGAGGGCTAGGTCCAGATCGCAGGCTTTCCCCAGCCCTCCCCGAACTCTTGGTTCCACCTCTGAGGGCCTTCTACTCCAGCTGCCGGGATTGCTGGGTGAAGAGGATGGTTTCCCAGCTTTTTCTCTTTCTGGACTGGAGAACCACTGAACAGCTAACCAGCTGTTTCTCCAATTTCCCCCCAGGCCATGGGGAAGGAGGTGGGCTGTGGCCTCTGACTGTGTCCTCACCTTCCCCAGCTATATAACTTGGGGGAGATGGGCAATTCATCATCTCCTGGGTTAAGGAGACTGGATTCCCCCCAGAAGAATGTGGGCTTTGGTCCACACCAACTCCCCCCACCAGTGGATGAAACCGATCCATGCTCTTTTTTTTTTTGCCTGGTGAATGCAAATGAAGAGCTTGGCCAGTCTGAGGACCCTCCTGCATAGGATGTCTCTGCATGGGCTCTCAGTCTGAGTGCTAGGTGTGGTCCTAAGGGGAGTTGGGGCGGGGGAGTAGCAGGCCAGGGGTGATAGAAAGCTGGAGACATTGGTACCTCCCCTCCGCCCCACAGCATGGCAATGGAGGCCAGTGCTGCCAGACTGGCGGAGAGATTGAGATCTGGAGAACAGGACCTGTTGCTGGATTTCTTTTCTTCTGCCATCACTCCTCCCTTCTCTTGCTGGAGAGCAGATCGAATGGTGTCTGAAACAGGGAGCCTTATTATCTTGGTAATTAGAAAACTAGCTCTTAGATCTATTGGTTACACAGAGAAAGAATATTGCATCTGGCGTCAGAAAATCTGGGTTCGAACCCTTGCCACCCCTGTAATGTTGGATGAGTCCCTTCTCTCAGCATCTTAGCTTTCTCATTTGTCAAATTGAAGGGAATGGACTGGACCGTCCCTGAAGTCCCTTACAGCTCTAGATTGGACTGATCTGGTGAGGCAAGAGAGTGATTTAAAGTCAAGGGCTTTGGGTTTGAATCCTGGCTTTGTCATTATCGATATGCAAATCAATTAGCATTTACTAAGTGCCCACTTTGTGCCAGGCACTGGTCTAGGCGCTGGGCATCCAAAGACAAAAGTGGAACGGTGACCCTAGATAAGTCACTTAACTTTGTAGTACTCTTGTCAATTCTTTTAGACTGTATTGCAGAGAAGGTCTTTCCATTGGTAAGCATGTCGTCATCCTTACTGGATAGGATGTGTGTGTGTATGTGTGCACATGTGTGTCTGTATACACACATGCATGTGAGCATGCACACACACATATACATGTATATGTACACATATTCATGTGTGCATGTATGTAGATGTGTACCTTATATCCATCACAGATCCAGTCCCCATTTCCTACTACCTTCTAGGGAGCAGACATTACTCTAAACATTGGGGATATGGAGACAAAACCAAACTCTGCCTTTGAGGAGTTTACATCCTAATAACAATAATAAATCATGTAATATAATAAATCAACAGGCATTTCTCAAGAGCCTAATATGTATGAGGCACTGTCCTCATCTGGCACTTTTACTTCATCTAGAAAACAAGAGGATTGGACTAGATGAATGAATGAATGAAAGAATGTAAGAAAAAGTACCTCCCAAATGCTTGCTGTGTTCCAGGCGCTGTGCTAAGTGCTGGAGATGCAAATGCAAGCAAGCAGAACAAAGTCCCTGCCCTGTGAGAGCTTCCAGGCCAATAGGGGAAGACACTTCAAAGGGAGCTTTGGGGAGGGGAGGGCATGTGTTCAGTGGAAGACTGTGGAGACTGCCTGGGAATGGGTTCTACTGGGAATTGATTCCAGGTGAGCCATGAGAAAGCTCAGTTCTTGGAGTACCAGGGGTAGAGTCCGGGATAAAGTGGGAAGGGGAAGAGACTGGGATACTCTCTAAGGTCCCTTCCACCAGTTTCTGTATATGATCCTTGGCACCGGAGAGACAGAAGCAGAAATGAAAACATCTCTGACTCCAAGAGGGCTTACATGTTGACATGAGGGAGATAACATGTACATATAATACATATCATGCATGTAATACTCAGATTATACACTCTATTATATATAACATACATTATACAGTATGTATGTATGTCATAGATTATATGTAATACATGTATATATACATACACATGCACACACACACAAATAAGATAATTTGGGGAGAAAGGGCACTAGAAGCTGGGGGCACCAGAAAAGACTTTCTTGGAGAAGGTGGCATTGGAGCTGAGCTTTGAAGGAAACTGGAATTCTCATAGACAGAGGTGGGAAGGAAGTGCATTTCAGGCATGAGGGACAGCCTGGGCAAAGGTGTGGTGATGAGAGATGGAGCCAGTTTGGACCAAAGATTGCATGAAGAGGGATAATGTAGGATGAGCCTGGAGAGGTAGCTTGGAACCAGAGCAGTGACCCTGGAGGCAAGAGGACCAGAGTTCAAATCTAGCTTTTGTATAATCTGCCTAGCTTTTGACTTACTAGCTGTGTGACCCTGGGCAAGTCACTTAACCTCAACTGCCCCCAAAAACAAAATGCCAAATACCCTCCCTGGGATTCAGTTTCCTCATTAGTCAGTGAAGGAGAATGGAACTTGGTGAACCCTAAGGAGGATGGAATTTAGAATTAGAGTTTTTGAGTTCTGCCACCAACTGTCTGTGTGCCCTTGGGCAAGTCATAGCTTCTCTGGACCTCAGTTTCCTTATTTTTAAAATCGGAGGTTAGACTAGATCACCTCTTTACATCCCTTGCAGGTCTAAATCTATGATCTTTTGTCCCCAAAAGAAAAACTTAACCTAATGCAGAATACAAGTTAGAAAGAGCCAAATGTTGCCTTTGAAAGCTAAAATTATGAGGTAAGAATAAGAGCTAGCATTTAGATAGGGCTATAAGGTTCACAGAATACTTTACAAATATTATCTCATTTTATGCTGACAACATCCCTGGGAGGGAGGTGCTATTATTATCCCCATTTTCCAGATGAGAAAACTGAGGTGAAGTGACTTGCCAGGGGTCAAGTTGCTCTTAAATATTTTAGGTAGGATTTGAACTCATGTTTTCCTGGCTACAAGCCTAGTGTTTTATCTACCACGTTGGCAAGAGCGTAATAATAGCAATAATGTTAGCTAAGATTTATATACTGCTTACTATGTGCCAGGTGCTGTGCAGGCACTTTAAAATGATTTAAATAAATTATTTTAAATAAATAAATTTGTAAATAAATAAATCATTAAAAACAAAATTTTAAATAAATAATATTTAAAATTAAAATTATTATCTCATTAAAATAATTTAAAATTATTATCTCATTTGATTCTCACAATAACCCTGGGAGGGAGGTGCTGCCCCCATTTTATAGTTGGGAAATTGGAAGCAGATAGTGCAGTGACTTGCCCAAGGTCACACAGGCAGTAAGTGTCTGAGGCTGGATTTGAACTCGGGTCTTCCCTACTTTAGGTCCTGTGCTGAGGACCTGAGTTCTGCTGCCTACTACCTGTGACACCTTAAGCAAGGCACTCCCCTTCCCCTTCCAATTCTCAGTCTCCTTATTTTTAAATTGAGGAAATTGAACTGAATGTTCTGGAAGGTGCCTTTGAGCTTAAAATCCTATGACTAAGAATTAACCTTTTCCAAATCCACCAGTGTTTGACACTGGGGGGTATAATTAAGGCAGTGATTGGCTGCTAAGCCTGGATGCTCTTTCCAGCCCTGCCTGTACTGACAGCTTGGATGTGCTCTGTTTGCTTGGTCTCTCTCTGTTTTTTCCTTTGTGCTGAAGGAAGCTTCAAAGGACGGAGGCAGAGTCCAGAGCTCCAAGTCTGAACCCGTGTCTGGATCCAGGAAACAGAGGCTGCAGATGTAGCTGGTTCCAGTTTCTTAGCATCAGCTAGCTTGCTGTAACTTGAAAGCCTCGCCTGTATCCCTGGGATACTGACTCCTGTATTCAGTGCTAAAGGTCTCTGCCCAAAAACAAGGGGCTGTTAGGATCCTTATTTTAAAGCTGGGTGAGGTCTCGGGGAGCAGTTGCTTCAACCTCCTTATTTCTGTTGTTGTTCAGTCATGTCTGACTCAGTGACCCCCTTTGGGGTTTTCTTGGCAAAGACATTGAAGTGGTTTGCATTTCCTTCTTCAGCCCATTTTACAGATGAGGAAACTGAGGCAGACAGGGTGAAGTGACTTGCCCAGGGTCACATAGCTACTAAGTGTCTGAGGCCAGATCTGAACTTAGGAAGATGAGTCTTCCTGATTCCAAACGTGGTGCTCTATCCATTACACCATCTTATTTTACAGAGGAGGAAACTGAGGCACAGAGAGACAAAAGTGAATTGCCCAAGGTCATACAAGTGGTAGATGTCAGAGACAGGATTTGAACCCAGGACCTCTAACTTCACAGTCACCTGCCTCACTATAATCCAATTTATACACAAGTTGAAACATCACCCTACGATGTCATTCCAATGAAGATAAAAATTGCTATTTCCATTGTGTCAAGTCCTAGGCTAAGGGTTCTTAGCCTGGGGTCCACAGGCCTCTTAATTTCAGGGAATCCTTGAACTCAGATAGGGAAAAATTACATTTTCATTTTTATTAGCTTTCAACTGAAAGTTGGCATTTCCTTTAATTATTTTAAAACATGATTCTGAGAAGAGGTCCATAAATTTCACCAGTGACTGCCAAAGCAGTGGCAGGGAGGTGGAGGGGTCCTGTGACACCAAAAAGGTTAAGAACTCTTGGACGAGATGGAATTCAGATCATATTCTTAGAGTTGAAAGAGACCTAAGGGATCATGTAACTCAACTCCCACATTTTTACAGATGAAGATACTGAGGCAAATAGAGGTGAAATGACTTGTTCAGGGGTCACCCAGCTAGTGACTGAGGCAGGATCTGAACCCAGATCTTCCTAACCCCAAAACAATCCTTTCCCCTCTGCATTGTTCCATGCTGCTTTGGATGAGTCCATGTCCAAAGTGGAACGATGTCAGAATTCTTTTCGCTCTAAGCTTCTTAGAGCAGGGTTTGAGGTCTGATATTTTCCCCCCTATTCTTTGGAAGATGCCAAGGAAGGACACTGATCTGGCCCAGATTTTCTGGGGGCAACCCTCTGATCTTTGCTGAGTAGATTATAGCCTTACCAGGCTTTTGCCTGCAGAAATCAGATAATCAAGAGAAAAGTAGAAGCCAAGGCCTGATTTGTTTAGATGAGGTGGGAAGTAGACTCTTTCCTTTCAAAATCACTTCCTCTAGACCTCGGTTTCCTCATTTGAAAATGGGGATAACATGTCTCTCCCTGCCATACATGCATTTAGGGGCAGTGCTTGGTAAACCTTAAAATACTCTAATCAGCTAGTCAACAAGCATTGATTAAGCACCTACTGTGTGCTAGGCACAGTGTTGAGCCCTGGGGATACAAAGAAAATGTGCTTGCTTTCAGGGAGTTTATATTCTAACAGGGAGACAACCTATATCTATAAATAGGCATAATAATAGTAGTAACGGCATTTATAGAGCGCTTTTTAGTTTGCAAAGTGTTTAACCAATCTTATCTCATTTGACCCTCGCAACAATCCTGGGAGGTCATCGTCATCATCGTTACCCCCATTTTACAGATGAGGCAATCAGAAGTTAAAATAACTTGCCCAAGGCCACACAGCTAGTAAGGGTGTGAGGCAGGATTTGAACTCAGGTCTTCCAGACTCCAGGTCCACTTCAGTCTCTAGCTGTATGTATGTATGGCACGTAGAAGATGTACACAAGAGTATATGGAAGGTCACCAATACTGAGTGTCCTTAGTTCCTTCTCATCAGTAACAATAATGTCCCCCATTTGTTTAGTCCTTTATAGCTTAAAAACTGTGAAGAGCTCTTGCTTTTACATCTCCTTCACTTTTAGCCATGCCTCTCTCTCCCCCATCCAGAGATCCACTGCTTGTAATAGAAAGTTGTGGGGGAGAGTTGGAGGAGGATAAATTCAGTAAAACTAACCAATGCATGAGGTAAGTCTGATAGCACGTGCAGTATTCTGCACCCGTAGGCCCCCACTTCTGTAAAGAGGGGAGGAAAGGGCACGCTCATATCTCTTCTTCCAGGATAGGCTTTGGTCATCATGATTATTATTTATAATCTGTGTAGCCCTTTACATATGTTGCCACATCTGAGCCTTACAACAGCCCTGTGAGAGAAGTTGGAGGGTACGATATCTTTATCCTGCTCCACCCCCATCTTATAGATGGAAAGATTGAGGCCTAGGAGATTAGAGGACATGTTCAAGGTCCTGTAACCAGCAAGAGGTGGAACCAGGACTTGAGCCCTTGTCTTCTGACAGGCTTCCTTGTCCTTTCCACCGGTAGTTTCTGGTAAGTCATTGTTACAACATTTTTTAGGAGTTCAGTTACGACTTGAGTTAATTCAATTAGTTGAATGACTTATTAGTTAATTAGTTCAATTACTTTTTGAGAGGATTTGCATTTTAAAAGAAGAGCTATGGGGAGAACCTCCAAAAGGTACATACAGATCATTGAATTCCACCCCTCTAGCACTGGAGGTGAAGAAAAAAATATGGGGGCATGGGGTAGGAAGTAGATAGCTGTGAGAGGTTATTATAGAATAAACACTACCACCTTATGATGACTGGTGAGGGGCCTTAGAACTGGGGATGTCAGAGCTGGGAGGGGCCTTAGAACAGGGGATGTCAGAGCTGGGAGGGGCCTTAGAACACGCAATGTCAGAGCTGGGAGGGGTCTTAGAACAGGGAATGTCAGGGTTGAGAGGGGCCTTAGAACAGGGAATGTCAGAGCTGGGAGGGACCTTAGAACAGGGAATGTCAGAGCTGGGAGGGGTCTTAGAACAGGGAATGTCAGGGTTGAGAGGGGCCTTAGAACAGGGGATGTCATGGTTGGGAGGGACCTTAGAACAGGGAATGTCAGAGCTGGGAGGGACCTTAGAACAGGGAATGTCAGAGCTGGGAGGGGTCTTAGAACAGGGAATGTCAGGGTTGAGAGGGGCCTTAGAACAGGGGATGTCATGGTTGGGAGGGGACTTAGAACTGGGGATATCAGGGTTGAGAGGGACCTTAGAACAGGGGATGCCAGGGCTGGGAGGGACCTTAGAACAGGGAATGCCAGGGTTGAGAGGGGTCTTAGAACAGGGAATGTCAGAGCTGGGAGGGACCTTAGAACAGGGAATGTCAGAGCTGGGAGGGACCTTAGAACAGGGAATGTCAGGGTTGAGAGGGGCCTTAGAACAGGGAATGTCAGAGCTGGGAGGGACCTTAGAACAGGGAATGTCAGGGTTGAGAGGGGTCTTAGAACAGGGAATGTCAGAGCTGGGAGGGACCTTAGAACAGGGAATGTCAGAGCTGGGAGGGACCTTAGAACAGGGAATGTCAGGGTTGAGAGGGGTCTTAGAACTCAGAATGTAAGAGAGGGGAGGGAACTCAGAGAGGACTGGAAGTGACTTTGCCAGAGTCACACAGCCCTGTTTGTGTGCAGACATGGACTTGGTAGCACTCAGACATGCCAGAGGAGGATGCCATTCAGGCCAGTTTTATTCCCATAATCCCACTCCCCTCTGCATGGCCTCCTTGCTTCATTTTGTTTGGGTGATGCTGAGCGAAGGACTATTTTTTGTTGCTGTGGCAACTATCCTTAAGCCTTGGGTCACATGCTGCGGATTTGATAAAAGAACCATCATGTCCCTCTGGTGCTTCTGTTGGCCTTGGAGCTGGGAGGTGGGGGAGGGGCGGGGCCTCCATGAGGTTGAGATGGGGATGGCCTGTGCTGGGCAGACTGGGAGCAGGTGGGAAAATGCAGCTTCAAGGGAGAAGAGGAAATAGTGTAGCTCAGAATCAGAGCTGTAGCTGCCAAGTAATGGGAGCAGCAGCTGTCCGTCGGGTTGTTTTAGCGCACAGTTACTGGGCAGAGCCTTTGAAGGGGAAGGGAGAACAGATGTGTGTGTGTCTGTGTGTATGTGTCTGTGTGTCTGTGTGGTGGGGGTGGGTGGGTACGACAAAGTCTGGCCAAGCTAAGTAGGTCACAGAAAATCTGGTGGCCATCGCTAGAAAAGCCTCACCAGAGGGACATGACGCAGGGACCAAATGTACCTGGACAGGTGTTGTTCTTACCCACATCCCTTACATTTTAACTGCTACAGGTTCTAAAGCCAGAACACTACTAAAGATTCCACCAGGACAGGAGTTCTTAACTTGGGTCAGTGAATGTGAATGGGAAAAAAGATATCTTTATCACAAACTTCCAACTGAAATTTCATATTTTTTTGATTATGAACATAGGCACCATCAGTTTATTCTGAGAACAGATCCATGAATTCCAGCAGCCTGCCAAAGGGGTCCATGGCACACAAAGGAACCCCTCATTAGGACAAGGGCATTTCCATCTGATGGAAGGAGGGCAGAATGTGGAGTTGGGAGCACCAAAAGAGAAACCTTGCTCTATTCTTTACTGCTGCTGGGTCTTTGGGCTGGTAATTTCGCTTCTCCAGACCTGAGTTTCCTTATCTGTAAAGATGTCTAATATAAGCTTCTTGAGGCCAGGGTCTGGTTTGCTTTTGTCTTTGGATTCCTGACTTATGGCACTGTGCCTCATAGAGTTGCTGCTGTCACGTCCAATTGGCAAAGATACTGGAGTGGTTTGTCATTTCCTTTTCCAGCTCATTTTGCAGATGAGGAAACTGAGGCAAACAAGGTGAAATGATTTGCCTAGGATCACACAGCTAGTAAGTGTCTGAGGCCAGATTTGAACTCTGGAAGATGAGTCTTCCTGACTTCAACCCTGGTGCTCTAGAACAGAAATTTAATGGATGCCTGACAGATTAAGTTGGATCAAAATTAGAGGCTGGGTGCTCTCCAAGGTTCTTCCAGGGATGACATTCTCTGAGTCTGTGGTAATGGAAGGTGGATGGGTGCCTTGGGGGAAATTGACCCTTGAGAAGGTCATTGGGGAGCCTGGAGCCTTGGTATCACTTCAGTCTTGGCAGATTAACCGAGCAACAGCTTTCCCAAGATGCTTTCCTTAAGGCATCAGGTTCCCTAAATAGGACTAATAGAGCCTGGTGGATTGCTAAACTGGCTCACACTTTCCTCCCCAGTGGCTCTTAGGTATTCCCAGAAGGAGCATGACCAACTGCTGTTGACTTGGTGGTTTTCACTGAGAATCTCCCTCATCTCCAATCCTGCCCTCCATGCCTGCCCCAGTATGACAGAAACTCTGTAATACATTCTAGCTTATCAGAGTAGATTGCTGAGACATCACAGAATCATAGATTTATGGCTAGGAGGAGGAACCTTAAAAGTAATCAAATCCATTTCTCGAGGAGGAAACTCACCCAGGCAGAAACTCAAGCCTTGAAGGAATGGGAATTTCACTTTTGAAAGAGACAGTGGGGTGTCAAGGAAGATTCAGACATTAGGTGGTACAGTGCTCGGATTTCTAGTGTTATAATCAGGAAGACCTGAATTCGACTCCATCCTGGACACTTACTGTGTGACCCTGGGCAAGTCACCTAACCTCTGCTTGTCAACTTTAAAATGGGGATAATGGTAGCACCCATTGCACAGGATCAAATGAGATAACATATGTAAAATGCTTTGTAAATCGTAAAAGTGCTATTTAAATGCTAGCTACCCTTAACCTGGATTTCTGGGGGTCTGTGAATTTGGATGGAAAAAAATTACAATTTTCCTCAAACTTTGGTTCCACTTTTAATCTTGTGTATTTTATTTTGTACATCTGAAAACATTCTTCTGATAAGGGATTTGTAGGCTTCATCAGGACTACTGATGGGTCCACAACACAATAAAAGGTTAAGGACCCCTAGTCTAAAGCATGTTGGGGATTCATTCATAAGATCATGGATTTAGAGAGCTGGAAAGGTCTTGTCTAATTCAACCTCCAATTTTTAAAAGAGGAGGAAACTGAGGCCCAGAGATATTATCTGATCCACAGTCACATTAAAAATGGTGGCACTGCTGGGATTCCTTCCTAGGTCTTACAACTTCAAACCTATTGTGCCTTACTGCCTTCCATTAGGATAATGGGCTTCCAGACGAAGGTTTCGAGAAGTATGGAAAGAATCAAAAGAGAGATAAAGGTGGGAGAATGAGAGGACCACCTATGTAAAGCTAGAAGAGATTTTTGAGCTCATCTACTCTCACTGTGTCATTTTGCAAATCATAGATCTAGAGCCAGCCATGCCATTGAGCCTTTCCATTTTACAGATGAGGAAACTGAGGTCAGAGTGCAGAAGGAACTTGGTTAAGTTCTCACAGATAGTAAATAACTGAACTAGAATGAGAATCCAGGGCTTTTGAATCTCAATATAGTATACTTTCTATCCTACCACATGGCAAAGAAGGAGATGAAGGTAGGGATGAGAGTAGGGGAGAGATGAGTTGGGTGGGTTGTAGGCATCCCTGCCTGGCTCTTGAAACCTGAAAGTCCAATGGAAGGTCTTGGGTCCAAATTCCACCTGTCACTGCCTGGGATACCTTAGGCAAATCACTTCCACTCACTGGGCTTCAGTTTCCTCATATGCAAAATGAAGGTTTGGATATAACATAAAAAAACCTGCCCACAGCTGGGGCTCAATAAATATTCCATGACTACTTGAAGGCTGGAAGAATCTGGTGAAATATTTCAGATTTTCCAATTTCTATGTCTTTTACTCCAATCAGTTTGTTTGCAACTATGCCTCCTGCCTGCAGACAGAAGCAGCCCTCCTCATGAATTATGCAAAAAGATGAGCATCTTGGCTTTTCATGGTTTGGGGCTCCAGAAATGTGCCTTCCAGGAGATATTGATCATTTTTGGTTTTTGCACTCAGTAGTATTTTTTTTCCAATTACTTGTAAAGGAGGTTTTCAATATTCGTTTTTATAAGATTTTGAATTTCAAATTTTTCTCCCCCCTTCCCTTTCCTCCCCGCTCCCCAAGACAGCAAGCAGTCTGATAAAGATTATAACGTGCAATCATGTTAAATATATTTTCACATTAGTCATGTTTTGAAAAAAAGAATCATAGCCAAAGAAAAAAAAACAAGAGAAAGAAAAAACCAAAAAAGGTGAAAAAAGCGAACTTCAATCAGCATTCAGACTCCATAGCTCTCTGGGTATGGATCAGTAGCTACTGATCTTGGTGATGGCCTGCGGTGGCCCTTGATGTCTCCTGATCAGATGTCCACAAGACAGTCCGGGTGCTTGAAAGAGTGTGGGCTGCCATCTTTAAACTGATGTCTCCCCGATTTAAAAAACCAAAACAAAACTGCAGCGTCCTCCTTGGCTTAAGCTCCCTGTCTGATGGTTTTATTTAGGCTGAGAAGATTTGGAGGCAGCTGGAGGACACAGTGGATAGAGCACTAGACCTGGAGTCAGGAATACCTGAGTTCAAATCCAGCCTCAGACACTGACTTGCTGTGTGACACTGAACAAGTCACTTTACCTTGTTTGCCTCAGTTTCCTCATCTGTACAATGAGCTGGAGTAGGAAATGGCAAACCATTCCAGTATCTCTGCCAAGAAAACCCCAAATGGGATCAGGAAGAGTTGGACACAACTGAAATGACTGAACAACATCACACACACATATATATTTCCTTCCTTCTCCCCAGCCAGCTCCACACTGTCAATAACCCAGTGTGTGATTTTGGGTCAAACACTCTTCCCCTTCTTGACCTTAGTTTGTTCATCTGTGGAATGGAGGTGGTGATGGTGGAGATCAAAGGTCGCTAAGAGTCTGTGGTATTTAATATGTACTAACTCCCTCTGGTCATTACTGATAAGAGATTTTAAGAACCTTGAGAATCTTATAGTCTCTCTACCCTCAGGGCTTCCATTTTAGATTTATTGAATCTTGCTAGAGAATGGAGTTTTTGGAGAACTGGGCTCTTGGCAGGCAAAACAAGGGTGAAATCAGACTCCTTCCAGGGCAATGAGATGAGATGGGTTATTTCCCAGTTTCTCCCGACCACCCTGATTTAAAGAGATGTTTTGTTTCTCTGTCTTTTCACATGCTTACTTTAGGCTGAAAGGAACAATACAGAAATCTAGTTCAACTGCTCCCCCTTGATTTTTCAGAAAGGGAAACTGAGGCCCAGAGAAGGCTTGTAGAATCATGGAGCTGGTGCTGGAAGGGCATCAGAGACCACCTAGTGTTACCCCCTTGTTTTAAAGAAGAGGGATCTGGGGCTTTATTGGGGATAGAATCTTAAGTTTAGAGTGAGAAGTTTATCTCAGAGCTTATCTCATCCCACCAGCTCTTGTCTCAGGGGACAGAACTGAGGCTCAGGGAGGAGATTTGCCCCAGGTCACCAAGGGAGTAAGTAATGAACTTGGGATTCAAATCTAGGTTTTCCTAGAGTTTTGACGAGAGCAACTTTTAAAAGCCCACTATGTGCCGGAGATATAAAAACAGCCTCTGCTCTCAAGGATTTTGCAGTCTGCTAGACAGAGTGAGGAAAGAATACTACTTGTACATAGAGAAGTAAATCCAAAGTATACTTAAAGTCATATGAAGTAATTTCTAGGAGAGAGGGCTAACAATCCAGGTGGAGGATGGTGGTCAAGAAAGGCCTTGTGGAGGAGGTGGCACTTATGAAAGAAGCTGGGGGCTGTATAAGGCTGAGGAGAGAGGGGCATGGGGAGGTGCCTGTGCAAAAGCTTGGAGGAGGGAGATGATGTTGTCCATGGTGAACAGCTGGGGGACCAGTTTGGAGTGAATAGGCAAGGAGAAGATTGATAGGAAATGAGAAAGACTGGACTTTTGCCCCAAATCCATTGTTTTTTACCTTTGTTTTTTCTCCTCTGGTCCAAAGCAGAGAGGAGTACTGCAGCTTCCCTAATATTCAGTCTCTGCGGGGAATTCTGGGCAAAGAGGATGGGTGCTCTGACTTTGCCTTAAGAGTTTGTTGGATTGAGAAAAGGCATATTTCCAGGGACTCATAGCTAAAGGAATGTCTAGGACAAGACTCTATTGTACAAAGTGACAAAGAACCTAGATGTGGGGAAGTGGGTTTGATAAGGGAGGGCATGACTAGATTGTGTTGAGCCCAGAATGTTTCACAGAGGAATTTGGGCACTGATAAGTTGCCTTCCCTCTCTCCAGCACTCCACATTCTCATCTGAGACAACATCTAACGTTCTGTTCCTCATTTGAGAAGGCAATAGGAAGCCATTGTAGATTCTTGAGCCAGGGAGGTGACATACTGAAGTCAATGAGTCTGGGGTTGGTGGATAGGCAAGGACTCTTGGAATATTCTCTTAAAATGGCTTCTGCTTCTAGTTTCTCCTACTTCCTTGATACTGCTGCCAGAAAAATCTTTTTGTTTAATGCATAAATTGGGTTATGTCAGTTCTGTGCTCAAAAATCATCAATGGCTCTTTGTTCCCAATGGCTCCCAAGTAAAATTCCAGTTCTTTTGCCTGGCATTCAAGGCTCCCCAAAGTCTGGCACCAAATGATCTCTCCAACTTTATTTTGTAATTATGTCTCTCCACATATTCTATTCTCTAGCTAAACTGGACAACTCTGCTTCCTAGGCAAGGAGGGAAGGGAAGGGAAGGGAAGGAAAGGGAAGGGAAAAAAGGGAAGGGAAAGGGAAGGAAAGGGATGGGAAGGGAAGGAAAGGAAAGGAAAGGAAAGGAAAGGAAAGGAAGGAGAGAGTGAAGGAGGGAGGAAGAGGACCTCCCTTGCTTTCTCCTTTCTTCTCCCCTTCCTCCCTCCTACCATCTCTCCCTCCTTCCCTCCTTCCTTCCTTCTTTCCTTCTCTCTCTCTCTCCCTTTCTCCCTTCCTCCTTCCTTCTCTCTCTTCCTCCCTCCTTTCTCCCCTTCCTTCCTTCCTTGACCTCTGGTTCAGAATCGAGTACTTTCTCCAGTGCAGCCCCTCACACCACAGAATCCTGGGTGGTTTCTGGCTGTTTCTTTCTTCTGTCCCTGAGGGGGCTGGGAGGTGACCCTCATTCCCAGCACAGCTTCTGTACACACCTGGCTCCTGATTTCTTTCTCTGCCTTGCCGTCCCCAGGGTACTTTCCCTCTGCCTCATCATTTTAAGTGGTATCTCCTCCTATTAGAATTTCCCTGAGGGCAGGCTCTGTCTTTTTTTACTTCTATTTATATCCTCAGCACACTGCCTGGAACATAATATGCACTTCTTGATTTGACATAGATCCTTAATAATGTTTATTGCCAATAGTTTGCACACAGTAGGTATTTAATAAATGTTTATTTAATCAATGAATGGATGACCATACTCTGCTGCCTGAGACTTTAAGACTTGAAAGTGAGCTCCAGAAAAAGGAGGGACAGGATCTTTTAATGAATCTGGGAGGGGAAGCTCCATCCCCTCCCTGACAGCATCCCTAGCTCCCAGCCCCGTCCCTAACCCGTCTCCTCTCCTCAGTCAGCAGCTGATACAAATAGTCTCTAGTCCTAGGGTGGACAAGTCAGAATTCATGCCTGCAAGGTGCCTTGGAAGAAACTGAGAAGTCAAATGTCTTGGGAAGGCTTGGGATTCTTTTATCTTTTCTTCCCTAGGAAAGGCCACTTTCTTCCTCTGCTGTTCTCCATCCCTCCACTTTCCCCCAGTGTGTCTTTTCTTACTCTTTCTGTTGCTTATGGGCCCCTGAGTGCTCCCTTGAACCAACCAGAAGGCATCAGGTCCTACTGAAAGAATTCCACAAACAAATTTATTTGAACAAGTATTTGGCAGTAATTGACTGGTGCTGGGAGAGCAAAGCCACTTGGGAGGGAGGGGTAAAACAGCAGTCTCTACCTTCAAGGAACATAGAGTCTACTGGAGATGGATGGTAACTGTCCCAACGGTATTCCTCAGTTGGAATCTTCCATCTGATACTTCCTATCTGCATGACCGTGAGCAAGTGGATTCCCTTCTCTGGGCCTCAGTTTCCCCATCATGGTGATCATAATAATGACTGTAGTCTCTAGCTCGCAGGGTTGTTGTATGGATCAGTGATGATGATGATGATAATGTAGCATTTTAAAGCTTGCAAAGCTTTTTACAAATGTTTTATTTTATCCTCACAACAACCCTGTGAGTCAGGTCATATTATTCTCTCCATTTAACAGATGAGGAAATTGAGGCAAGCAAAGATAAAGTGTCTTGTCCAAGATCACACAGCTAGAAAATGTCTGAGTCCAGATCTGGACGTGGGTCTTCTTGATTCCAGGTCCAGTGCTCTGTCCACTGAGTGACCTAATGGCTGAGCTAATTTATTAAGAGAAGTGTAAGGTGCTTTGTAAACCTTCATGCATTATATAAATTTAAACTATTTTTATTAGTAAATAACTCATAAAGATGTGGCTCACTTTTTCCCATCTTCTATCTCCCTTTCCCTCTTCCCTGATCCCTCTTCTCCATTTACTTCCAATCTTTTCCCTGAGGTTCTGTTATCAGCTCATACCCCGGAGATATCACTTCTAAGAACCGAATCTATAAGATCCTAGATTGAAGGCTGAAGAGGACCTCAACCTAACCCCTAATTTTACATAAGGGAGTTAGACCAGACTCTCTCATCAGCAGCTCCATTGTTCCCAGTAAAGTTCTTTTGCCTGGCATTCAAGGCTCCCCTCAGTATGGCAACAATATCCTCCCTTTCCCTCTCCTTCACCTTTCTCCCTGAACCTTTCCCCTCACTTGGGGAAACAGCCATGTCCTAGATTTGAATTCGAATCTCCTCTTTGCCATTCATTACCTCTGTGACCTTAGACATATCATATCCCCTCTCTGGGTCTCAATTTCCTCATATGTAAAATGAAGAAGGTTGGATTAGGTGACTATTGAGGACCCTTATAGCCCTAGATCAAGGATCCTGCATATGGAGTTTTTAGGTGAATGTGGTATCTTCAGGGTATGAGCTGGTCCATCTTGGAGAGACAGGACATGAGTACAATAGTCCCATAGCCCAGATTTATGCATCTCACAGGAAAAAGATTGGAAGTCATTTACCATTCTGGGACTAACTGACTTTAAGTAGAAGGGACTGCTTTGAGAGGTAAGCCTTGAAGAAAAGACTTGATGACCTTATTGTCTATCATAAAGGGCATTCTTTCTCAGGTGTGGGTTGGACTCTGAGAGCCCTCGGGGTTTGAGGTTCTGGGATTTATTATGTATGAAGCACGTGGGACATGATAAAGTTTATTACAAACATCGTAATAACAGCCCCAGGAAATCCCAGGGCCCCTTATGGCAAGCGTTTGGATAAAGCTCACTTTAGTCTTTTGAAACATAATGCATTGTGTCTATTTATAGTTTGTTAGTCAACGATTAACTGGATCGCTCTGTGGCTGGTGTTGAGTAGTAAATGGTGTGGTTAGAAGCATTTGCTTGTAATCTGAGTTGAGTGTGACTACCATACCTTTAAGGTTGTGTTTGATGAATTGAGAAGAGAATTGTATTAAGCCTGAGAAGGTTCAAATGTTGATCATTTTTTTCTTGGTGCCATTTTGGGAGGCAGAGATGGGGGCATGTCTCAAACATGTGTTAGTCCATCATGGATATCTCAGTGGTTGGGTTATCCACCATGGAACTCTGCCATCGTGTGAAGCTTCTACCTTGGAATTCTGGGATGAGGAATTCCGGGCGAGAACAGACTCCACTATGAAACTCGAGGGGAATTGGTTTCCACTATGGAGTTTACAGGTGGAAGCTAAGTCACTGAATTACATATAAGGGAAGATTTTACCACAAGAACTCAGTGAAAAGGGACCATGCATCCATACTGGTGTGGGAGGAAGTGTTCCTGCATGCTGGTTGTCCTTTGTTCTTAAAGAGGACCAAAATGTCATCGCTATGTTGGGGTCAAGGTACACTGTGTCCAGCTGTGACTGATCAAATCAAATTGACCTCGGAAGACTCTACCACAGGTTGGGAACAAATTCTCCATGGGTGAGTGGTGGTTCTATGTGTATGTATGGGAGAAGGATGCTTTTATCATGGAGTGTGCGTGTTTGGGCTTGGGATGCCATTGTGGAACTCTTCTTCGTATGAGAGGTCTCCCTTGAAACTCTCAGTGACTAGAGCTTTGGCCATAGAATTCTGGATAACAAAGTGATTTGTCTGTAGAACCGTGTACAAGAAGTGTGTCTGCCATGAGACTTCTCCTGTGTGCAGTAAGGTTCCACCACAGAACCTTGTGTAGGTGTATTTCCTGATCAGGATCCCAGTCCTCAGGGATAGTTTTCTTCAGAGCAGGTGCTTGGAGATAATTTCATGATAATAATTTTTGTTTATTATAATATAATTATATATCACATATATTATATATAACAATATGATATAATTAATATGATTTAATACAATATAATATAACATAATATAATATCCATTTAATCAATACATTTCAATAAAAAATTCATGATTTCAGATAATAAACTAAGGAGTGAGTAGGTAGGAGCCCATATGTGATACTTTTTCCCATTATGGATTCCATGAAAGGTCCAACCTCAGGGCTAAGCCCAGCACAGTTGCTAAGTTGCCGTAGGTTCCTTTTGAATCATTGGGAGAAGAATCTGCCTTGCATGGTGGTGCTGGCTAGAGATGATGCCTTTCTGATGATGGGAGTTACTCTGGTTGAGAAGGGGGACCCATCATGGAACTCTATGTGAATGGGGACTCCGCCATGGAATTCTGAAGAGACAAAACATGGCACATGGATAGAGATCTGGCCTTGGAGCCAGAAAAACCCAGGGTCAGATCTGATCTCTGCCACATCTTGGCTGCATGCCCTGGGGAAATGACTGAACTTTTTGGTGCCATAGACAATCCCTTTATTAAGGTTAGAAGTCACAGAGAAAGCGTGGACTTGCATTGGGAGAGGGTGACCTCTACTTGGGAGCATCCCATATCCATGATATCACAAATCTGGTTAAAAAAACAACTCCCCCTCAAGGACTCTAGGAGGGAGGTGAGGCCAGTCTTATTCCTATTTTATAGATGAGGAAGCAGAGGCTCAGGAAGGTTAATATGCCACCCAGCTGTGGTCCCAGGAATAGCCTTGACCTTGACCCCTAAGTCTTCTAGTGCTCAAGAGAAAATGACCAGAAAACTCCTTCAGGAGAACCTTAAATCACACTGTAAAAATACTCCAAATACATTTCCAAGAGTGGCAGAGAACAGAAGACAATCAGGCCAAAGGAAGTGTATGGAAATAGGTGTTGATTGTACTCCTTGCAGAAGATGGGGCCCTAGAAACTTATCTATCAAGTAGGCACAGACATTACTCACAGTTAATGATCCTCTTTAAACTGTCCAAGGTCCAGGAGGGCCTCTAGTAGAAGGGGAAGCAGAGGAGATTGTTTCCCTGAGGAGAACTGAGACAGGAGAGATGCTGGCCTGGACAAGGTCAGAACTGGCAGGAGACCCAAGCTTGGCTGAGGATACAAAGAAATGTTCTGGGATTCTCCGGTTAAGCTGTGGCAGGCAGGGTGAGCAGTGGCGATGCTGCTGCTGGAAGTCAAGAGTATTGTCATGATGATGTCCATCACTTTTTTTTTTTTTTAAGGAACTCTCCAGAACTGGAGGGGACAGGTCTAGGGTTTAGATGGGATCAGAGAGAACCATTGCAAGTCATGATTTAGCAGAATTGAGTCAGAGGATGCATCTTGGCTTTGCTGATTACCAGCTGACCCTGGGCTGACCATGTCTATGATCTCAGGACTTCCCTGGGCCTCAGTTTTCTCATCTGAAAGATGAAAGAGTCAGACTAGTTTGACCTCTGAAGTCCCTCATCTTTAGCTATATGATCCTGTGAATTGTGCAGTCATGGGTAAGTCATGAGGAATGAAGGGTTTTGAGATTAAATGACCATTGAGGTTCCTTCCAGCTTGAAATATATGATGATGATCATCCACCAGGGGCATCAAAGGAGAAATCGTAGGCAAGCTAATCCAACCAATTCATTTTCCAGGTGAAGAAATTGAGACCTATAGGAGGGTCCAGTGTGGCAGGAGCTGAATCCTCTGACTCGAAATTCACAGCATTTTTCATTGTACCCCTGCCTCTTATCCTGAGGAACTGTGCTGGAGTCAAATTGGTTCTGGGTTCCTTCTCTTCTGGACTTAATTAGCTCATCTTCCCCTCCCAGTGTGTTTACGTCTGTTCACTGGAATGCTCCCCAGATTTCCTTCCCCTCCTCTAGCCTTGCTCTGGCTCCTCTCCCTGTGCACCTCCCAATGATGCTCCCCTTCGTGCCTCACCCATAGCTTAAATAAGAAAGAGGTGAGCTATTTCCATAGAACTTTTGGCTTCCAAACCATCTCTGCTTCTCATCTGCTCTCCCTGTTTAACCTGACAAAGTCTGTGTAGATTGGAGGCATAAGCATTTTAGTTTTAAAACTTGAGTCCTGCTGAGTCCTGCTGTGACTGGCTGAAGGTCCTGATGGTGAATGGTGGGGCTCAGATCCTGGGTCTTGGCTCTGGAAGTATAGTACTATAGTAGAAAGTTCTTACGCTTTGAGTCCTGGCTTCATCTCCCCTGGTCTCAGTATGCTCATCTGTGAAATGGGAATAAGAACACGCATATTCTTGGCCTCTCAGGGTTGTTGTGAGATTTCAGGGAGATAATAAATGGAAAAGATGGTGTCAATGGCAGCTGCTATTATTTATTTTTGACTCTTAGCTGCTAGACCACACTTCCACAAATTTAGCAAGGAATGCGTTTCCATATACTCCTTCCTTCTGGTCCCTCTCAGGATTTCTACCTCCTTCACAGGCTTGTTGTGAGGAAAGTACTTTGTGTTCTGTTCATTTCACTGGGCATGTATTGAGCACTTATTACATGCGAGGCACTATGCTAAATGCTGGGGACACAAAGGCAGACCCTGCCTTTCAACAAAACGTAGACGTTCCCTGTCCTCAGGGAGTTTGCATACTTCTGGAGGCATATATTACAGATAACAGAATCCGAGTCAGAGCTTAAAGGAGCCTCAGAGTTCAGCAAATCTAGTGCTCTCAGTTTTACAGATAAAGAAGCAGGTCCAGAGGGGCTGAGATCCCACAGGTAGCAAACAGGATCAAACCCAGTCCCTCTGACTCCATCCATATCTGCCATTTAAAATTTTGACTTGTTTTCTCTCCCTTCCATCCCCTGCCCCTTTTAGAAAGAGAAATAGAAATAGAGAAAGAAAAATATGCATAATCATAAAAATGAGTTCTCACACTGGCAATGTCCAAAAATATATGTCTTGTTCTATATCTTGACTTTGTTCTTTTTTCATCAGGAGTAAGGGGGAATGCTTCCCCATGAGTCCTCTGGAATCATGGTGGGTCATTTCACTGATCAAAGTTAAGTTTTTAGGATGTTGTTCTTATTGTATAAATTGTTCTGGTTCTGCTCACTTCACCCTGCATCAGTTCACGAAAGTCTTCCTGGATTCTTTGAAACTCTCCCTTTCATCACTTCTTATGGTACTATTTCATTCCATTCAAATACTGTGTTTAGCCATTTCCCCAAATGATGGCCACTCTTTTACTTCTGAGTTGTTGCCATCACAAAAAAAGTGGCTATAAATGTTGATGCACATGTGTCCTTTTTAAATCTTTCTTTCATGTATAGGATTAATAGAGTTATCCTTGGGTCAGAGAGTATGCGACTTTGGGGCATCATTCCAATTGCTTTCTGGAATGTCTGCCCACCAGTTCAAAATTCCAGAAATGCATTTGTAGGCCTGCAAATCCAACATTCCTGTGCTCCAGATATAGAGAAAATAATAATATTCAATTACAAAAATTTTATGCACTCCTGCAAGAGTTCACAGAATATTAAATATGAAAGAATAAGGGTAGTGATTTGTTGTAGGGCTATTTCTATCTGAGCTCCATTGAAAAATATATTTGTGTAGCACTTTAATGTTTGCAAAGCATTCTTTACACATATTGCTTTATCTGATGAGTAAATATAAGATAATTCAAGAAAGCAGAGAGCTTTTTAAAAATCTCTAAACTCTGTGGAATTGTGTTGTTGTTTGTCTATATTAAAAGTGCCCTCTGTCATTTCCCCCATGAATTCTTTTTGTCTATCACCCCCTCCCCAACCCAAACCACCCTGTCTGGCTAATCTGATTCAATCTGGAGAATGCTGTCTCTTTGTGAAGTTGTGAATCATTTTATAATGAGATACCTCTTCTTCCACAGTTGATCTGATTGGAACCTCCCTTGGCATCTGTGTGATATGAAAATGATGCTTCTTGCCCTTCTGACTTTTCAGGATTGTTGTGAGACTCCAGTAAAACATTGTATGGATTTTTAAGGGCATGTAATGTCAAAGGATTTGGGATGATGGTCTTTGCCAAACACAGTCTAGTAAATTTACTGAGGTCAAGAAATATTGAAACTGGAATGAGGGGAGAATGTAAGAGTGGGGCTCCATTAATTGATCCAACTCCACTTAAAGGGCAATTACCTTTGTTATATAAGAACATTTCTTCATTGGTTTAATCAATCTGAATGAGCAGGGCCTGTAAACCTCCTTCAGTCAATCAAAGCCATTGTTTGAGGAACTATATAAAAAGAAGAATCCAAATCAGAATGAGAAGAGGATCAGGAAGCTAGTATCCTATAAATCCCAACTAACATCCTACCAGTCTTCCCAACCCCTTGTGATTCTAGAGCCTTCCCCCTTTTAATTATTTCCAATTTATCCTATATATGGCTTTCTTTGAATATATTTGTTTGTATGTCATCCCCCCCTCATTAAATTATAAACTCCTTGAGAGAAGGGACTATCTTTGGCTTCTTTTTGTATCCCACTTAGCACAGTTGCCTGGAACATAACAGATGTTTAATAAATATTTATCAGTTGATTGATTTTTTTTGAAGGGAAGGAGCAGGGACATCCAGAGCTGAGCCAGAAAGAACCAAAAGACAGAGTTGTGAAAGAGAATGCATATCCTGAGGAGGGCCATTGACCCTACTGGAATCTTGGCCAGGAGACCTTTGAGGATGCCACTATTGTACTCACTTACTCCAGGACTAAGAGAAATCTTGAGAAAAAGTCTGCTTTTTCCACAATTTCACCTTCTGGTATCCATCTCAAACCCTCTTAATATAATTTGTAGTATTATTATTCAAATATTTTCAGAAACCTGAATTTTGCCCTAATCACAAAGTGATACTTACCTAAATGTAATTAAGGCAGAGAGCCCAATCTTTGCCTAAGTGTTAGAAATTTTCCCACCTTGGGGTATGGAGCAATTGTGATGAAATGGATAACTTTTCATTTAAAATAATTTCCTTAAAGCAGCAGAGAAGAGAACCATGTGTTTCTCTTTGGGGCCATTATATTATCCCTAAGCTTAATTGAGCTAGTTACTATAATAGGATTTTGTAAATGGAAGTGGGAAAGAATGAATTCTTTTTTAAAGCAAGTACACAAGTCCTTTCTGCTTTGGGATTTGTATGAAGGCTCATTGATCAATTACTTAAAGACGTCATAAATCTACAGTCCAGTGGATAAACTTTTCTCTCAGGAGTGTATAGTAACCTCTTTTAGAAGTAGTTATTTATTTTGCTTTGACTTGCCTGGCCAGATCAAAAATGGAAGGGCCTTCAGAGTTCATCTTAGTCCACCTCCCTCATTTTACAGAGGAGTAAACTGAGGCTACTTGTCCAATGTTTCCTTGCCAGGAACCTAGAGGAGATTCGAATCAAGGTCCTCTGACTCCAGAGTGTACATCCTTCCTCCTATATCATGCCACTTTTCAAGAAGTTCAGAGCTAAACTAGGGGTTACTCAAAGTAAGAGCTATAGGAACAGCCTGTCTTTAGGGGGAGGAAATGATTTTGAGCGACATTGAGAAAGTTGCCTTATTTTGGATATCTTCTCTGCCCTCCCCACTGGACTTCTGAAAGGGCCTTTAGAATACAGAATATTAATGCTGGAAGAAGCCTTAGACTATGGCATGGCAGAGCTGGGAAGAGCCTTAGAACAGGGGATGTCAGAGCTGGGAGGGGCCTGAAAACAGGGGATGTCAGAGCTGGGAGGGGCCTTAGAACAGAGAATACAAGAATGTTTCTAAGAGGGAACTTGGGATATAGTTTTGAATTCTACCTTAGACACTTACTAGCTGTGTGGCCTTGAAAAATCTCTTTCATTCCCCACTTTCCCCTTCTATACACTTGGGTCCCATGACATTGGCCTCCTGGCAGTTCCATAGACTAGACTCTCTGTCTCTTGGTTCCAGGTATTTTTGATGACTGTCCCCCATGTCTGGAACACTCTCCCACCTCCAATCTGACTCCTGACCTTTCTGGCTTCTTTTAAGTCCCAACTCAGATCCCATCTTTGCCAAGAAGGCTTTCCTAATCCCTCCATGTTCTGATCCCTTTCTTTACTTTATTATTTCCTATTTATCCTGTATAGAGCTTGCTTTGTATATATTTGTTGTCTTTCCCATTAAATTGTAAGGTCCCTGAGGGCAGGGACTGTCTGATCTTTTTGTTTTTTAATTAATTTATTTGTTTTCAGTTTTCAACAATAAGTCTTAAATTTTCTCCACCTCCCTTCTCGAGATGGCATGCAATCTTATACGGGTTCTACACATACATTCTTATCAAACACATTTTCACATTGGTCATGTTGCATAGAAGAATTAAAATGAATGGGAAAAACTATGAGAAAAACCCAAACCAAACCAAACAACACAAGAGAAAATAGTCTGCTTCATTCTGCATTCCAATTTCATAGTTCTTTTCATGTAGATGGCATTTTGCCTCAAGAGTTCTTTGGGAATGTTTTAGGTGCTTGCATTGCTCTAAAGGGATATGTCTATTAGAAACAGTCCTCGCACACTGTGGCTGTTACTGTGTATAATGTTCTCTTGGTTCTGCTCATTTTACTCAGCATCAGTTCATAGAAGTCTTTCCAGGTCTCTCTGAAGTTCATCATTTCTTACAGCACAATAGTATTCCATTACATTCATATACCACTACATGTAGAGCCATTCTGCAATTGATGGGCATCCCCTTGATTTCCAGTTCTTGGCTACCACAAAGAGAGCTACTACAGATATTTTTGTACACGTGGGACCATTTCCCATTTTTATGATTTCTTTGGGATACAGTCCTAGAAGTGGTATTGCTGGGTCAAAGTGTATGCATATTTCTGTAGTCCTTTGAGCATAGTTCCAACTTGCTCTTCAGAATGGTTGGATCAGCTCCCAACTCCACCAACAATGAATTAGAAAACTGGGAAAGAATTTTTGCAACTAGTGTCTGTGATAAAGGCCTCATTTCTAAATATATTGAGAACTGAGTCAAATTCACAAGAATACAAGTCATTCCCCAATTGATACATGGTCAAAGGATATGAACAGGCAGTTTTCAGAGGAAGAAATTAAAGCTATCTATAGACATATGAAAAAGTGCTCTAAATCACTATTGATTAGAGAGATGCAAATCAAAACCACTCTGAGTTACCACATCACACCAATCAGATTGGCTAACATGACAAAACAGGAAGATGATAAAAGTTGGAGAAGATCTGTGACAGTTGTCTTGCCTTTTTTTATACCCTTAGTACTAAGCACAGGCACACAATTGGCACTTAATAAATTGATTGATTGACTGTAAAATGGAGATAATGATATAACTCAGGGGGTTGTCGTAAGGATTATGAATAGGTAAAACACTTTGCAAACCTTAATGGACAATAAGAATATTAATTAGCATCCTCTTCATGTCCAGGTGAGTAAACTGAGTCCCAAAGAGGTTTGCTGCCCTGCCCACTTGGAGCCACATGGCAGAGTGGAGGCTGCTGCCAGGCTGACTGTCTCCCTGCAGTCTCTCCACCCACAGGCTTCCCTGGGTTGCCTTGGCCCTGACAAGAATCCAGCCTTTGTGCTGTTAAAGTATTTGCAGGGGAATAAGGAGGCTTTGAGGAGGAAGGAGTCTTGTTCCCAGCCAATAAAAGTTGTTGCATCTGTGTGACAGGGTGAGGTCTGAGGATGTCCCAGGAATTCCCCAATTGGTGGAGAAGCTTTGGGGCCTTGGGAGCCACTGATGGGGACTGATACTTCAGAGTTGGGGCACAGATATGAATTCAGAAGGTTGTCTGGTCACTTAAGAAGTGACCTCAGAGGCCAGTGACTCTAACCACTCCATTATACAGATGAGGACACAGATCAGGGTCATGCAGGTAGTCAGTAGCAGCAGGATCCACACCCAGGTCAGAGGCCAGTATGGAAAGAGCCCTGGCTCTGCAGACAGAGGACTTAGGTTCCAATTTTGCCTTTGACACCTGCAATCCATGTAACCTTGGGCAGATCGCTTGTAAAAACTGCACTTGCCCAAGGTCACAGAGGTAGTACATGGCCCACCAGAATTTGAACCCAAGACACAAGGGCACAAATTGCCTGGAAACCAAGGCAACAAAGATTTACTAAGTGATTACTCCTATGTGCCAGGCATTGTGGGGCAGTTGGGATGACACCTCCCCCTCCAAAAATACCCCAACAAAATCAGGAGTGACTGTCCTCAAGGAGCTCCTAGTCTACTGGGGAGACCAGCAAACAAGCTGCACTAGGGAGACGCGACTGAGAGAAGGCACATGGCTTAAAGGGGAGCTGCTGAGAGGTCTGTAGGGGCTGTGGGGTCCAGAGTCCCAGAGAAAGTACAAGATGTGTTTAAGGTCACCCAGCTGGGCTAGTGAGAGACCGTCAGGTCAGTGGGGTATGGACAGGAGCCACCTCTCAGGGCGTTGTGTAGAGCAAATGAACTGTTATTTGTAAAGCACTTAGCGCAGTACAGAGCACATAGTAGGTGCTGTGTAAATACTATCATTATCATCATCCTCATAGTCGTAAGTGTTCTTGTCTTTGCCCTCATTGTTGTTTTCCAGGAAGAACTGTTGGAATCTTGCCTTAGACACTTTAATAGCTGTATGACCCTGGTCAAGTCACTTAACTACTCTCAGACTCAACTGATATTTGTCTGAGACTGGATTCGAACTCAGGTCTTCCTGACTCTAGACTCAATGCTCTGTCCATTGTATCACCTAATCTCCTATTAGGATTTAACCAAGATGACTGCCCCTCTCTGACACTTAGTTTCCTCAACTTTAAAATGAGGGAGGAGAGGTGGTGTGGCTTTATACGTGCCTCAGGCTAGATGACCACGTTATCAATGTTTACCTCAGTTTCCTCACCTATAAAATGGGGATAATATTAGCACCTAACTTTCAGGGTTGTTATGAGGATTGACTAATTTTAAAGTACTTAGTCCAGTTCCTGGCACATAGAGGGTTCTTAAATTCTTTCTTTCCTTTCTTTCTGTCTTTTTTTTTCTTCCTTCCTTCCTTTCTTTTTTCCCTCCTTCCCTCCCTTCCTTCCTACCCTCCCTCCTTTTCTCATTTCCTCCCTTCCTTCCTCCCTCCCTCCCTCCCTCCCTTTATCCCTCCCTCTCTCCCTTCCATGCTGTCTGTGTGACTCTGGTCTGTTCACTTACTCTCTCTGTGCCTCTGGCATCTTTCTTATAAC
Source organism: Notamacropus eugenii (assembly GCF_028372415.1). NCBI lineage: Eukaryota > Metazoa > Chordata > Mammalia > Diprotodontia > Macropodidae > Notamacropus > Notamacropus eugenii. Next base: position 21,858,284 of record NC_092875.1, on the reverse strand, counting down.
TACACACTGGAGAGGAACAGGAAAGCTATTTTCTAATATTTGAAGGGCAGTCCTGTGGAGGAGGGATTATAATTCTCTTCTTTGGACCTGGGTCCAGAGACTAGAGCTTAGGGCAGAATCTACAAAGTTGTGAATCTGGACTTGTATCAGGAGAAAAGCTTTCAACCACACTGGAATGATTTGCTGGATTTAGAGTCACAGGACCTGGATTTAAATCCTAGCTCTACCATTTCCTACCTGTGTGACCTTGGGTAAGTCATTTAACCTTGATGATTTTTCAGTTTCCTCATCTGTTAAAGGAGGCCAGTGTGCTTAGCTTCCAAGGTCCCTTCCTGCTATGAATATGAGGCATTCCTCTTTATTGGAGGTCTGCCAGCAGAGATGGGTTGGATACTTGTCAAGCCTGTTGTAGAGGAGGAAAGTCTTGGTTGGACCAGATGGCTGCTCGGGTTCCTTCCACCTCCAAGTTCTGTGAGTCACTTTACCTCTCTCAAATGAGTCATCTCCAGAAGATGACTTCTTGAGGCTCCTTCTGAGGATGTTTCTCACTTTGTGTGAATGGTGAGTACAGGGAGCGATGAGTGTGGGCGTGTGTGTGTGTGTGTGTGTGTGTGTGTGTGTGTGTGTGTGTGTGTGAGAGAGAGAGAGAGAGAGAGAGAGAGAGAGAGAGAGAGGGAGGGAGGGAGAGGGAGAGATGGCTTGAGGGAGACAGGTAAGACTTTGAAGGAATTGGGGAAGGGATTTGCACCTCTAGGCATTCTGGGACAAGGTACCCAGGAGGGATGGTGTGGTTGGCACTTGGTGGCTAGAGAACCATCTTTGTCTGGCTTCCAGGGTGGGTGACTATCAAGAAGGCTATTTATTCAGTGGTGTTGAGTAGTGTGGAGGCTGGACATAGTCATCAACTCCGTGGCTGCCTCCCCTGCTTGGTGGCATGACAGGTCTCTGCTGGAGGGGGATCCAGAGAGGAAGCTGACTGCTGTGGCTTGCCCTTGGCAAAGAGACAAAGTGGGAACTTTCTTTAGCCCTTCCTCATTCTCTCCTTCTTTGCAGGACCCTTCATTCTCTCCCCTACCTCAACCTCAGAGGCCAAGGCTTGTGTTCTCTCAGCTGGCTGTCATAGAAAACCGAGAATTTAGAGCTAGAAGGAAGGGGAACCTCAGAGAGCACCCAAAGGGTTCTTAACCAGAGATCAATGAATTTATTTTAAAAATTTTTAATAACAATTTTTCTTTTTCTTTTAATTTTCAGTCTTAAGTTCTTTCCTTCCCTCTACCCTTCTTCACTCATTAAGAAGGTGAGAAATATAGTTCCCATTATACATATGAAGTCATGTAAAACCATATTAGCCATGGATAGCTATATTTCATTTTTTTGTTTTCTTTATGATCCTGTGTATTTTATTTTATGCATTTAACAACATTATTCTGAGAAGCCTTCACCAGACTACCAAAGGGGTCCATGACACAAAGAAGGTGAAGAACCAAATCTAATCTACCCCATCATTTTACAGATTATAGGATCGGAGGTCTAAAGCTGGAAGGGACCTCAGAGCTCATCTACTCTGATCCCTCCATTTTACAGAAGAGGAAACTGAAGGACCATAGTTCTAGGGCTAGAAGGGACCCCAGAGAATATCTGCTGTCCTTCATATCACAAATGAGGAAACTGAGGCCCATGGAGGAAAAACAGCTTGTTCAAGGTCACTTAAGTAGTAAGGAGCAGAGCTGAGATTTGAATCTGGATTTTTTTTCTCCAAATAAGTGGATTTATGACCCTCCCACTATGCCAAGTTTTCATCTCAACTAAGGGATAAACTGCACAGAGTACTTGCATTTCATGAGGAAAGCCTAGAAGACCAAGGTCTTCAAATCCCAGACAGTTGAGTCCATCATGGTAGAATTTTGGGCACTGTGATAGATTGGGGTAGAGGAGATGGTTTTTGGACAGAGGCCATGCTTGGTGCCTCTTAAATTCTATTATAATTCAGCTTGAAGCTGGGGCCACTAAAGTGTTCAGTAGAGGGTAGAAAAGAAGAAAAACTTCCCAAGTTGATTGGGAGGGTGACTCTTGTGTCCAACCCTCTCATCTCCTTATCCTTTCCCTTAGGGAGGTGAATTACCAGGAACTTTGTGCCCTTCTGAAACAGTCTGCCACACCCCACAATTTGTCATTGATAAACTCCACTCTGTGTTGACAAGGGAGGAAGGCATGCCTGGAATGCCATCCCTACCCATCTCTACTCTGGTTTCTCTAGGTTTCTTCAAGGGTCAGCAAAGGGTGAATACTTACATTTGACAGAGTCTTTTCTGATCTCCTCTCCCCTTTCCTACCAACTGTTAATGTTACCTCATTTTTACCTTGCGTATGCATTCAATTTATCTGCGTACATGTCTTCACCTCCCAATAAATAATCTGGAAGATCTGAAAGAATTGGACCTGTGTCTAGCTTCCTCGTCCTGCCCTAGGGATCATTTCCTTTTCTTCCCTGCCATCTATTCTCTATTGAGGAAGGACAGAATCATCTTTCAGACACATCCAAGGCATCGACCTATGCAGAACTGAGTTTTCTTTCCAAGCCTGAAGTTTTTCTGGTGCACATCTTCTCTGAGGTTTGATGCCAAAGGACTTCCCTTCAGCTCCTTCTGGGGGGAGGAAGTCAATTTTGTAAGCATATCCTGAAGTGGCTTACAGTTTCGCAGTAAGTAAAAGATAGAGCCAGTCAGTCAACAAGCCAAAAGCATTAAGTGCCTACTAAGTGCCAGGCTATTTACTACTTACAGTGATGCTGGGCAAGTTATTTAATCCTGTTTGCCTCAGTTTCCTCATCTCTAAAATGAGCTGGGGAAGGAAATGGCAAACTACTCCAATAACTACTCCAATACCTTTGCTAAGAACACCCCAAATGGGGTCACAAAGATTCGGACAGGAGTGGAAAAAAACGAGTGAATAACAAGAACGTGCCAGGCTACACTATATTAATTAAGTGTTGGAGTTACAAAGAAAGGTATGACAGTTCTTGCCCTCAGAGAGGTCACTGTAATGGGGACCAATGAGATACAGATGGGCTAGATCAGAGTTAATCAATAGGGAAAAGGCACTAGCATTGAATAACATGACGTAGAAGATAGGATGCCAGACTTAGAGTCAAGAGATCTGGATTTGAATCCTACCTAAGAAACTTTTTAGCTGTGTGACCTAAGCCCGGCTTCATGGCTATTAGCCTGGTAGAACCTTAGTTTCTTCATCAGCAAAATGGGAATAACATTGTTTGCACTTCCTACCATTATAATAGGGTTGTTTTGAGAAAAGGATTGCAAAGACCTTAAGGTCTTAAGTAAATATTGTTGAAAGCAAGACTTGACTGAACAGAAAAATAATAGCACAAATAGCTAGGATTTATAAAGTGTTTTAAGGCTTGTAAAAGACTTTACATCTCATCTGATTCTCACAATACCCTTGGGAGGTAGGTGGTATTATCATCCCCATTTTGCAGATAGGGAAACTGAGGCAGATAGGTAAGTGTCTGAGGCCAGATTTGAACTCGTCTTCCTGACTCCAGCTCTCTAAGTTCTATCTGCTGCACCACCCAGTTATATTTCCTGAATACATGAGAATGTGGATCCAGTGACTTCAAACCAGCAAACTGAACTGTTCTCACCCAGCATCTCTAAAATCTAAAGACTGAGAAGGGAAGTGGATAGCTAATCAAGACACCCAACAAGTCTCAGCGAAAATCCCATCTCTTCTGAGAAGGCCCTTAATGCTAACCCGAAATGTGCTCTTATCTCCATTTCATTCTATTTTTGGTACATCGTTGTTTGCATGTGGTCTCCCTCATTAAGTTCTTGAGGGACTGCTTCTTGCCTTTCTTTGTACCTCTAGGGATTAGCACAATTCCTGGCACAGTAGGCACTTAATAAACCTTTGTTGATAGAGTAGGCATTTAATAACTAACAAACACCCGTTGGATCATAAATACAGAGTTGGAAGGAACAGAAGTCCATCTAGCCCAACCACTGCATTGTACAGAGGAGGAAACTGAGGTCCAGGGTGATTATGTGACTTAACCAAGGTCACATGATATTAAGTGATAGAGCAGGAAATCAAACTCAGGTTCAGTGACTCCCAACTTAATGCTCTATCCACTGCAGCACAGAGAATGGGTGCTAGTCACTGGTGATACCAAAAAGAAAACCAAAGAAAGAGCTCTACCGACCAGGGGATTGAGTAAATCTTCACAAAGAAACGGCTGAAATCTGAAGTGAGAATAGTATTCTGAAGCGAGAAAGTATTTCAGGAATGAAGCAAATGCATGGAGTCGGGAGATGACATGTTGAGTTCAGAGACTGACTAGTTAGGCAGTTTATCTGGGGCTTAAAGAGTATGAGAGCAGTTGTATGAAATAAAGCTGGGAAGGCTGATGGGAAGTAGGTCGGGGAGGTCTTTAAATGCCATCCCCTGGGCTCCCTAGGGGAAGACATTGACATGGGAAGACTTGGTCCTAAGGAAGGCTATATTAGCAGCTATGTTGAAGGGTGATTTGGAAATAGGACAAAATGGGAGTTGAGATATCATGATCTGACCAAGTTATTATGGGACCAAGCTTGGCCCTGAAAGAGTTGATCAAATGGACCCTTTGCAGAGGGGGAGTTATTTATGGGTATGGAATACTGCATCCACTCTCAGACAGTTATTATGGTGATTGGTTTTGCTGAATTGATTTATTTTCTGATATAAGGAAGGGCTTTTTGAATGGGAGAGGAGGGAAGAAAATATTTTTTAATGTAATGATATTAAGATCAAATATATCAATTAAAAATATAAAAGGGAGACTGTTACCATAGTCCAGGCAAGAAGTGATGAGGAACGAGGGTGATGGCAGCGTGGAAAGAGAGAAGAGAGGGGTTCTATAGTTCCCACTGACGTAATACTTTGAGGCTTGCAACATGCTTCACGTATGTTATCTTATTACAATTTTGTGAGGTTAATCATACCAACAATAACATTTATATAATGTCTACTATGGGCCAGGCAGTGTGCTCAACCATTTTACTATTATTATCTCACTTAATCATCACAACCCTGGGAGGTCGGTGCTGTTATTATCCCCATTACAGATGACAAAACTGAGGCAGACAGGTTAAATGAGGCAAACAGAGGTGAAGTGGCTTAAGGTCATACAGCTAGGATGTATCTGAGGTTGGATTTGAACTCAGATCTTTCTGACTCCAGACCCAGCACTCTATCCACTGTCACCAGTTGCCTCATTATTATCCCCATTTTGCAGATGGAGAAAAAAAATTAAGTTATTCTTCTTGAGGAAGTATCTGGGTCAGAATATGAATGTATCTTTTTTTCTCTTTAAAGAAATTTATTCAGTATTTTATTTTTCCCCAGTTACTTTAAGTTTTAAAAACGAGTGTTAGAAATTGTTTTTACATGGAAATAACGTATACAAGCAATGGGGTAGAAATCTATCTTGCCCAAGAAAATAGAAGGGAAGGGGATAAGAGAAGGGGGAGTGATGGAAGGGAGGGCAGATTGGGGGAAGGGGTAATCAACATATGCCATCTTGGGATGGGGGGAGGGGAGAGATGGGGTAAAAATTTGGAGCTCAAAATCTTGTCAAAATGAATGTTGAAGACTAAAAATAAATTAATTAATTAAGGAAGGTAACACTGGCCCAAGTCAGAAATGAACCAGGTCAAAGCTTCTGTCCTAATCATTTATGGAATTAGACTTATGAGAAGCCCTCACATTTCAAGATTGGGAGACCAAGTTTTTTTTTTTTTTTAATTTTCAAAAAAATCTGATGGACAATTCTCAGCAGCACTGTCTCATGAAGCAGTAAGCAGTGGTGGAGGGTAAAACCAGTTAGAGAGAAAAGCAGCAAAATAACAGTTAAAAAAAAACCACTTTGAGTTCTAAATTCTCTCCCTCCCCCTCATTGAGAAGTCAAGCAAATTCATATGGGTTATATATGTGGAGTTATGCAAACACATTTTCATATTAGTCATGTTGTGAAAGAAAATATAGACTCCCCCCCCCAAAAAAAAAACTTTAAGAAAAGTAAAGTTAAAAAGAGTATGCTTCAATCTGTATTATCACCATCAGTCCCTTCTCTGGGAATGGATAGCATTTTTCGTCAATTAGTCCTTCAGAGTTGTCTTGTATCATTGTATTGCTGAGAATAGCTAAGTCATTCACAGCTGATCATCTTCCAGTATTACTACTGCTTTGTACACAGTACATTTCACTTTGCATCAGCTCATGTAAGTCTTTCCAGGTTTTTCTGAGAGGATCCTGGTCATCATTTCTTATAGCACAATAGTATTCCATCATAATCACATACCACAATTTGTTCAGCCATTCTCCAGTTGATGGGCATCTCCTCAATTTCCAATTCTCTGCCATGGTAATAGAACCGCTATAAATATTTTTGTGCAGATAGGTCCTTTTCCTTTTTGTTTTTCATCTCTTTTGGGATATAGACCTAGTAGTGGTATTGCTAGGTCCGAGGGTATATGTGGTTTTACAGCCCTTTGGGCATAGTTCTAAATTGTTCTGCAGAATGATTGAATCAGTTCAAAAGACCAACAGTGCATTAATGTCTTATTTTCCCCACAACCCCTCCATCATTTGTCACTTTCCTTTTCTGTCCTATTAACCAATCTAAAACGTATGAGGAAGTGCCTCAGAATTGCTTTAATTCACATTTCTCTTATCAATAATGAATTAGAGCATTTTTTCCCCATACAGCTACAGATAACTTTAATTACTTCATCTGAAAACTGTTCATATCTTTTGATCATTTATCATTTGGGGAATGACTCTTTTACAGATTTGACTTTCTGACTTAAAATCTTTTTACCATGAAAGGCCCCTAGAGAAAAATGATGAAGAAGCATTGAGATTGTTTTATGACATTTCTGCCGGTTGAATTTCTCCCTTACATGTGCGTATTCTGTTTCTTTCATTTTTCAAGGAAGCTCCTATTATAGGAAAAATTTCACAGGCTCATATAACTGAGGGACCTTAAAGATCCTTTGATCCTATCCCTTCATTTTACAGTGGAGGGAACTGAGACTCAGAAAGGGAAGGTTACTTACCCAGGTCACATAGCTAGTAAGTGGCGCAGACAGGATTTGAGCCCAAATCCCCTGCCTCCTGATCCAGGACCTGTTCAGGCAGCATGCACAGAGGTAATCTCATATCCTTACTAACCCACCCACATCCCAGTGTTTTGAAGAGGCCTCTCTGCTGCATCAGACTCACCTGTTCCCTATATTAATCATCCTGTTTTAATTTCCTCTCCTGACATGGGGGTGGCCAGCCTTTCATTAACTTCAGGAGAGCTATGCTCGAAGACTGGGAGAGAAGAGAGTGGCCTGGTTTGCTCTCCACCTTCCACCTACCCCACTCCTCCACATGGTGAGGATGCAAGTAAATACTGTTGGGCAGAAGATATACTGAGTCAAGTCAGTTCAATTTATTGAATATTCACTGAGTAATAGTGATGATCATAATAATAATAGCTGACATTTATGTAACACTCTAAGATTTACAGCCAGTGTTTTGTTTTAAGTCATTGCATTTGACTCTCATAGCAACCAGAGAGGGGAATTCTAGGGGTGTTATTATTCCCACTTTACATCTAACACTACTAAAACCCTTAGAGAGACAGAGACAGAGAGATAAAGACAGAGACAGAAAGGAGACAAAGACACAAAACAGAGAGACATAAAAGAGAGACAGAGACAAAGACTGAGCAGAGAGAGAGAGATAAAGACAAAGACAGAGATACAGACAGAACAGAGAGACAAAGATAGAGAAGAGAGACAGAGACAGGACACAGACAGAGCAGAGGGAAAGCCAGGAAAGTCAGCAGATGGAAATGAGGGAGAGAGTTCTAAGCATGGAGGACAGCCAGAGAAAATGGCCAGAGCCAAGTAATAGAGTTTTGTTTGTAGAACAGTCAGGAGACCAGTGTCACTGGGTTGAGGAATCTGTGTCAGGGGGAGTAATATGTAAGAAAACTGGAAAGGTAGGAGAGATCTAGATTATGAGGGGGGCTTTGAATGATAGAGGGTTTTGTACTTGTTCCTGAAATCAATAGGGAACTATTGGAGTTTATTGAGTAGGGGAGTGTGACAAGACCAGATCTGAGCTTTAGGAAAATCATTTTGGTGACTGAATGAAAGGTGGACTGGAGTGGGGAGAGACCAGAGGCTGTTCTGGTTCCCTTGCACCTCTTGCCTTGGCTTGGATGAGCATCTTTCTTTCTTCTCCGTAGTCCCCTTACCCTCTCTGACCAGCAGCAGCACAGATCTTAAGGTGTTGGCCTCCCAGGAAGGTCATTCTGACAATAATGGAGATGGGGGCAAGGTTTGGTGAGAGTCGATCAGCTGGCTCTCTGTCTCTGTCTTTCTCTGCTCTGACTGTCTCTCTGACTTTCTCCTCTCCAGCTCTGTTGTTCTATCTTTGTCTCTTATTTTCTTATCCTCCATCTCCCCATCCCCCCATCCCCTCCACCCCTGTCAGCTGGATGCTTTGTTGAACTAGAAGGAGGTGATTCATTTATCCCTATGGGGAGGGAGGCGAGAGAGGGAAAGAAGGGGAAGCAGTTTGAAGCAGGTAGAGAGAACCTTCTCTGGAGAGCTTCCCTGTGAGAAGATTAGGGCTGAGTCTGGGAGGAAGCAGTGGTAACCCCTGGCTGATGGCCCTAGAGTCTTGAAAGAACAGACACGTTAGTGTTCCAGGCAGCAACCTGTCTCCTGAACTGGAGAGATGAGGTTCTCTCAGGAAGCCACTACAGAAGAGTGGGGGAGGTGGCTGGTTCCCTGGGAAAGTCATTAATCACGAAGCTCTTCTTGATCTCCCTAATTCTAAGGACAATCACAGCTTGGGGGAAAGAAATGGAAAGATAGCAAAGATGAGTGAGCCAAAGGAGACCAGGGCTCCAAAGATCTGCCTCAAGACAGTTCTAAAAACATGTATTAAGGGACTGGGTTTCAGTCCTGCCTCTGACACTTAGGATCAGAGTTCCCACCATCTAACCCACTCCTTTTGGTTTATGACACACAGAAAAGCAAAATTACTTGCTCAGAGTGCTAGAACCATAGATATAGATCTGGGAAGGATCTCAGAGGCTATGTAGTCCAACTCTCTTATTTTACAGAGAGAGAAACTGAGAACCAAAGAGCTGAAGTGACTTGACCAAAGCCATTGGACTATAGATTTTGACCTGAAAGAGACCCCAGAGACAAGTCAGTTCAACCTCATTTTACATAGGAGACTCAATGAGGTTAAGTGACTTGCCCAAGGTCACAGAGACAGAAAATATCAGAGTCAGAATTTGAACCAAGATTTTTTGATTCTAGAACCAGTGCCCAACTCAGTGCATAACTCATTTTTGGTATGATTCTTGGAATCACAGAATCAGAGCTAGAGTTAGAAGGAACCTTAGAGGACTTGTATTCTACAGGAAAGTACAACATGTTTGCCAGTAAGTATAATTAATGAAGCAAAGTGGCAAAGGAGAGATTGGACAGAGTGTCTTAGGACTGTCAGAAGAGGGAGAGAATATTAACAGTGGGGGAGGAGAGGGGGAGATGTGTGGAAAGGTAATAAGAAGTCAGATTTCCATAGGCCTGCAAGGTTTGCCTGGTATCTTCCTTGTAGTGATGCAGTGGGGTGGGACAAGGATTGTTTCTACCATTTTACTCATGAGGAAACGCAGAAGGTTCTGAGAGGCTTCCCAGGATCACACAGTAGAAATGATGGGATTAGGACCCCAGACTCCAACTCCAAGTTCAGATCTGTATCCACCATATCATGTTGCCTACTGAGATGAGCTTTGCAGCAAGATAAAGAATTTGTGGAGTGAAGATGAAGAGGTCTTATATTTCAGGCATGGGGTACAGCTTGTGCAAATGCATGGAGGTGGGAGATGACTGGCACATAGAGGCAATAGTTGACCCCTGTCAGCCATGATAAATACCTAGGTTTTATTTGTGGAGCAACTCCAGTATGGTACCATGTGGTACCAACTGACTGGAGTAAGGGGACCTGGACTTAAATATTACCACTGATACTTCTTAGATGTCCTTAAGTAAGTGACTTAACTTCCTAGACCTTAGTTTCCATGTCTTTAAGAATGACTAGATGACCTTTGAGGTCCCCTCCTAACTCTAAAATAGATAGTTTTTAAAATCCCTACTCTGTTCAACTTGGCCATTTGGCTCCCTGGGAATTCAAGGTGTTTAACCTGGATAACAGAAGACTCCAAGAGGATGTGGTAGCCATCTTTAAGATTTTGGTGGGCTGTCCCATTCAAGAGGGTTTAGCCTTGTTCTGCTTGGTTCTTGAATGCAGAACTGGGATCTGCAGAGGGAAGAAGCAGGTTTAGACTTGATGTTGGGAAAGACTTTTTAACAATCCAAAGCTGTCTACAAGTGGAATGTACTGCCTCTGTGGGTGGTTAATTTGACTTGGTGGGAGGTGTGCAAGTAAATCATGAATGATCATTTGCCTGAGTTGGAATACTGCCTTAGACACTCCCTATTTGCATGATCCTGAGCAAGCCATATGACCTCTCTGTGCCTCAGTTTCCTCATCTGTGAAATGAGGAAGTTGAAGTCAGCAGCTTCAAGCTTTAAATCTCTGAACCAATGATGGTGTTTCCTATTCAGGAATAATGGATTAGATGACTGTTGATGTCCCTGCCAACTCTGAGCTGGTCCTATCTTACCTATTTAATGTCAACTCCCTCTGCTCTCCGATATTGGCCAATTGGTCCAGTCAGACTCATTCCATCTCTTTCCCCTTGATCCTCATTATCATCTTGTTTCTGATCATGTAGTTTCTTATCCTTTCACCACCTGGCTCTTCTTCCCTCCATTTATCACTTTATGATGCTCTTACTTTCATGGACCCATAAGCCAGAGATATGGGAGCAGGAACCTTCTCAGTCTGCTCCTTAGCAACACAAGGTAACTTTGGTCTGATTGGGGCCTTGATCATGGGGACAACTCTGAGTCTCTGAGCCATCAAGGAGTAGGAGAAACCCTGTCACTAGGTTTGTGATGCCCAGCCATTCTTTGCTTCTTTTGATTAGCCTTAGCTGCAAGCCATGGGCTGGATAAAAATGTATATTTTGGGAGCTTGTTACCTGGTATGGTTTGGCTGCGGAGACTCTTCTCTCCATCATCATCAAGAATCACAGAGCTAAAGCTGGAAGGGACCTTGGAGGCCATTGAGTTGGAGCTTTCTTACAGAAAAGGAAACTGAGGTCCCTGAGGGCACATGCTTTACCCAGGATCACAAAAGTGGCAGGTAGAGATTCGAACTCAAGTCCTCTTAATCCAGTTCCAATGTACTTTCTACCAATCCTGACTGCCACCTCCCATCACCTCCTCTTCCTTGATGACATTTATATAATGCATTAGGTTTACAAAGTACACAATATACATTATGTCATTTGAGGCCCAGAAGGGCCCTGAGATGTAGTGGTGCAGCAGGTGCTCTTGTCTCGTTTTTATAGATGAGGAAACTGAGGCTTAGCTAATAAGCGTCAGAGGTGGAATGCTAACTCAGGTCTCTCCTGTCCCAGAATCAAAGAATGTCAGGGTTGGAAGAGACCTCAGGGGCTCATATAGTCTAAACTGGAACTAAAGTAAAATCCCCTCTACAACATACATCACAAGGGGTCATTCAGGCTTTGTTTAGAACCATTCACCAAGGGGGAAAAGTACTATCTTTCTGGGCCACCCAAATCCAGGCACCATACTTCCTCTTCCCCTCTTCTGGGTTTGTCCCCCTGTGAATCAACTGGGACTTCTGGCCTTAGCCACCCTTCCGACTGGGCCAGGGAGCAGGTAAGTGCTGATCGGACAGCTCCCACAGCAAGCAACCCAGTTCCTCCTTCCTTCTCCTTCCTGCCTGGGAAATTTCCTGATTTCTCTGGCCATTGCAGCCCTCAGCTGACATGGAGACTTCTTAGGGATCAGGCTCAGCATTTTTCTGTGGAGCAGTGCTAGGGCAAATGATGAAACAGGTCATGTTTTTTATCTGTACTATCTTCCCTTTTCTTGGTCTTTCACTAACTGCTGGGAGGGAGGCAAAATCTGTTGTCTCAATGCCTTTATCCTGTCCTCTCTCAAACACTCAAGATACTTGAAATGTATCTTCTCTTGAGCCCTGTCTCCTGGAAGGGACCTTAGGACAGAGAATGCCAGAGCTCAGAGGGGCTTAAAACACAGAGTGCCAGAGCTCAAAGGGGCTTGGAACACAGAATGTTGGAGCTCAGAGAAACTTAGAACAGAGAATGTCAGCTGGGCTGAGGTGGAGCTTATAACCTAGATGATCATGCCGGATAGGCCTTAACATAATGTCAAAGCTTGAAATAAGCTTGGGACAGAGAATGCTAAATCTGGCAGGGACCTTAGACAGAGGATTTTGGAGCCTGAAGGAACCTTAACGATTATTCAGTTGATTTTTATGTTTATGACCTTAGGGAAATCATATCACCTCTCTGGGTTTTAGTTTTCTAATGTCAGATGAGACACTTGGACTAATATCAAGGAATCCTAGAAGGCTCTCGAGTCCAGCTCTGTCCTTTGATACTAGGCGACTGAAATCTAAAGTAACATGGTTCTTTCAGGCAGCTCTGTGGTACAGTGGAAAGCTTTCTGGACCTGGAGTCAGGAATCCTTGAGTTCAATGTGCCCTCGGACAATGACTGCTATGTGACCCTAGGCAGTCCCCTAATTGCTATCTGCCTCAGTTTCCTTATCTATAAAATGTGGATAATAACAACACTTCCCTGCTAGAGCTTTGAGTATCAAATGACATATTTGTAAGGCATTTTGCAAACCTTAAAGTGATTATATAAATGTTAACTATTCTGTGGGGTCACCCAGTGAGTTGAGTTTAGGCATCAGAACCCGTATGACATGGTGTTGTTAACCATTGCCAGGCAAGGCTGATCCCAAATTCAATAACTTCTGGGGAGAATCAGGGTCTGGCTGATTGAGGGTCTTTACCATGGGACAGGATAAAGAGACAGTCCTGTATGTGCCTACAAGTGCTCTTTAAAAGAAGGTAATTCTGCTCTCCCACAATTGACCTGGAGAGCAGTTGAATTAGGGTTCTCCTCACCCTGCTCTTGGGCTTTGTAGAAACCTTACTCTCCTGTGAATTTTTATCCCAAGTTTGATTTCTGCCCAGAAACCTGTTTCCTCTCTCTCTTCCTCCCTCCTCTTTCCCCCTCCTGACTCCCTTCTGTCTGCCATCTAACCCCTCAGTGACTCCCATTGAATTACATTCGAAACAAAGGGAGGGACTGAAGCTGTGGGGGGTGGCAGTGGAACTTTGCCATGGAGACAGACTTGCACTGGTAGAGCTTCCCAAAAGAGGCTTGTGAGTCATTCCTGTCTGGGTTCAAGTCAGAGAAATACTTTTCAGAAGCAGGTGTCCTTGAACCTGATGAGGCCTTGGCACTTTACTGGCCTGACAGAGGGATGGGGTCAGGCCAGGCATGCAAGGACATGGGTTCATTTTTTTTGGTAATGATCCTAATGTTTTGGTTGTCCTTATGAAAGTTGTTTGACCCCTCTGTGCCTCAGTTCTACATAAGAGGTTAGCAAAATCCATCTAACCTGGGCAGGCTATTTATTATAAGGAATACAGTACAATTTTAATAATACAATATCTCAGGCAGTCTCAGTAGCCTCTTCACTGTCTTAGGAGAAGAGGAATGGGAAAGTTTGTCGTTTTACAGATGGTTCAGGGGTGGTGAGGGGGTGGAGGTTCAGAGTGAATCATTCAAGGTTATACAGCAAGTCAGCAGATGAACAATGAGCAGAACATGAGTCCAGAAATTCATCATATGTTCTGGCCATGACAATCTAGAATCTAGAATTCTTTGAGCAAAGAATAATAGGGAGTTTAGAACACAGACTATCAGAACTGGGAGGAAGCCTAGAACATGAAATGGCAGAGATGGATGGAACCTTAGAAGACAGAATATCAAAGCTGGGTGAGAATTTCACATTCATTTAGCTCAAACCCATCTTTTTGCAGGTGGAGAAACTGAGTCCCAGAGCTGAGAATTAACTTTTTCAGATTCACTTTGTATGTCACTGAGGGACAGAGTTGGGACTCCCCCCAGGTCTCCTGATTCCTCATAAATCTCTCCTTTGGAGAAATACTAGGATGCGTCTCCTTGAAGGTCACCATTTTCCTTTGTGGGAACAACAGATGGAGTCCATTTCCCAGTGTGGAGGAGGTGGCCAGATGGCCTGTGGAGTGACCTACTTCAGATCTCCTCCTGAGGGGGGAGGGCAGATGGCTGCCTCTCTGGGTGGGGGGGGGGGTCAAGGGCTTGAGGGGGGCTGATTTGGTCAAGTCTTGAGTGCCACTGCTCATCTGAGGGCAGGAGGGAGACAGGAAGTAGTTAGCAGCTTGTATGTAGACTGAGTCTAGCCTGTGGTGGAGCTGATTTGATGTTGGCCTCTAAGCCTACCTAACAGTATTGTGGGATCAGCATGGACCTCCTCCACCCTCCCCTCCCCACACACTGGGTTTTAGGTAGAAGGGAAGAGAACTTATCATTGGCGACTGGACAGTGAATGAAGGGGGCGTTTATCAGCTGATTGGCTCCAAAGTTGGTGTTAAAAAATTCTTGGCTCCAACACTATGTTCTAATTTCCTTACCGGTTCTAATATCCATTGTTCTGAGGCCCCTCCCAGCTCCGACATCCCCTCTTCTAAGGCCCCACCCCCAGCCCTGAGCCTGGCATTCTTTGCTCTAAAGTCTTGCTCCTCTAGACCCTTCTGTGGAAGCCCAAGCCTACCCCCATCCTCTCCCCAGGGACCTGCTGTCTGACATGACTCCTTCTGTTTCTCTCCTCTCAGGGCTCCCTACTCCCTCTCCCCCCTTACACTCTCCAGCTTCATTCAGGAAGGAACATCTAGGGCCTCTGACAAACCACTTCCTGCTAGATTCCTGGTTAATTGGATTACCCGTAAACACCCGGCTCCTCTCACACGCTCTCGGGAAGGAGAGGAGAGGGTGCCTGGGAAAGGGCAAGGCTAGTGAGGTCCTGGGCCTCTGGGAGCTTGGCCCGAAGGGCAGCTTGGGCTGGCTGGGTGCCCGGGCTAGAGTCAGCTGGCTTCCCTGGGGCCACTCCCATGTGTGCACATCTCCAGCTGTCCAGAGGTAGCCACCTGCTCTTACCAGCGAAGTTGGTGGCCCTTCTGACACTCTAGCTCAACCTCCTGAAAGGAATACCTCAGAAATATTGACTGATGGGCTATAAATTTACAGAGAGGCTCAGGCAGGGCATCTTGTCCATAGTGGAGGCTGAAGAAATGCCCGTTGGTCTGGTTTAAATTGCTTTTCAAAGGATCTTAGGAGCCTGGATCTGCATCTGGAAGGAACCTGAGAAGTGCTCTAGTTCAGCCCAGATGTGGAAACTAAAGCCCAGAGAAGATTCACTTCATCACTGTCTGCCTCAGTTTCCTCACCTATAAAATGGAGACATTAGTAGCACCTGACCCCAGGATCGTTGTGAAGGTTAAATGAGATCATATTTGCTATTCTTCTTATCTTGTGGACAGTAGCTTAGGCCACGTTGTATAGATGGTGCCTCTTTGAGCATAGGTGGAGCCATAGTGCACAGAGCCGTGAGCCTGAGGTCAGGAAGACTCATCTTCCTGAGTTCAAATGTGGCCTCAGACATGTACTAGCTGTGTGACCCTGGGCAAATCACTTATCCCTGTTTACTTCAGTTTACTTCTCCATAAAATAAGCTGAAGAAGGAAATGGCAAACCACTCCAGTATCTTTGCCAAAAAAATTCCAAATGGGGTCATGGAGAGTCAGACGTGACTGAAATGACCAAATGACAGCAACACTGAGAACAGGGAGGGAGTTCTGGGGTTCCCTGGCTCTAGTTTGGAAAGGAGCCTATATGGTGTAGGGAGAACTGTGTTGTTGGAAATGGAGCAGCCCCATTGGGAGTCTCAGTGGCAAACAAAATACTGTTGGCTGAAAATCACATGCTTTTGTGTCTTTCCATCCCTGCCACTACTCACCCTAAATACTACCTCCCTTCCCTTTCTCTCTCTCTGTCTGTTTCTCTCTCTGTCTCTCTCTCTGTCTGTCTCTCTCTGTCTCTGTCTCTCTCTCCTTTCTCTGTATATGATTCTGTCTCTCTGTATATGTCTTTATCTCTGTCTCCACCTCTCTCTCATCTACTGTGTGGTAAACTGTCAAGAACACTAGTCTTAAAATCAGAAGATCTGACTCCAAGTGCCAGATTTGACAGGGTCACACAGGTATTAAGTGTCTAAGGACAGATTTGAACTCATCTTTCTGTCTCCAGACTCAAGGGGCTATCCATTGTGGTACTTTGCTTCCATAATAATCCATGTCCCATACCCTATGCATGAGTGCTCCCTATGACTTTGTCCTGGGACCTGTCCTCTCTGTATCCTTTTCATTGGGCTTGGAATCAGTAAGAACTGAGCTCAAATTCAACCTCAGACACTTACCTGTGTGACCCTGGACAAGTTATGTCATTGCTGTTTGCTTCAGTTTACTAATCTATAAAAGGAGGATAATAATAGCACCTACATTCCAGGGTTGTTGTGAGGATCAAATGAGATAATTAGCCAGTAGCAATGGTAGTAGAAGTAGAAGCAGCAGCAGCAGCAGCAGCAACAGTAATAGTAGTAGAAGTAGTAGTAGTAGAAGAAGTAGAAGCAGCAGCAGTAATAGTAGTAGAAGTAGTATCAGCAGTAGAAGTAGTAGTAGTAGAAGAAGTAGAAACAGCAGCAGTAATAGTGGTAGAAGTAGAATCAGCAGTAGCAATAGTAGTAGTAGTAGTAGAAGCAGCAAGAGAAGTAGTAGAAGTACTGTAGCTTCTGCAACATCAGCAGCAGTAATAGTAGTAGAAGCAGTAGTAGTAGTAGAACAAAGAGGAGGAGAAGAAGAAAGAGGAGGAAGAGAAGAAGAGGAAGAGGAAAAGAAGAAGAAGAAAAAGAAGAGGAAGAGGAAAAGATTATGAAGAAGAAGGGGAAGAAGATGAAGAAGAAAAAGAGGAGGAGGAGGACAAAAAGGAGAAAGAGAAGAAGGAGGTGGAGAAGGAGAAAAGAAGATGAAGAGGAAGAAAAGGAAGATGAAGAGGAAGAAGATGAAGATGAAAAAGAACATGATGAACAAGAGGAAGAAGATGAAGAAGAGGAAGAGGAGAAGAAGAGGAAGAAGATGATGAAGAAGAGTAAGAAGATGAAGAAGAAGAGGAGGAGGAGGAGGAGGAGAAGAAAACAAAGAAGATGAAAAAGTAGAAGAGATAGTAGTGGTGGTGGTGCTGGTGGTAGTAGTAGTAGTAGTAGTAGTAGTAGCAATAGTAGTAGTAGTAGCAACAGTAGTAGTAGTAGTAGCAGTAGCAATCGTAGTAGTAGTAGTAACAATCTCATCAGGTCTCATGGATGCTGTCATAGACTCTATACAGATAACTCCCAGATCTGAATGTCCAGCCCCAGTCTCTCCCTGATTTCTTCTCTTGCAACACCAGCT
Source organism: Notamacropus eugenii (assembly GCF_028372415.1). Lineage (NCBI taxonomy): Eukaryota > Metazoa > Chordata > Mammalia > Diprotodontia > Macropodidae > Notamacropus > Notamacropus eugenii. The sequence goes on along the minus strand of NC_092875.1, from coordinate 21,840,698 downwards.
GCCTGTTGGAAACTCCAAGTGCATATCCCATAGATGCCTCAAACTCAGCATGTCCAAAACACAACTCATCATCTTTCCCTCAACCCCCCCCCCCCCAAACTTCCCTTAATCTGACAAGGGCAGTTCCATTCTTCCAGTCATTCACAACCTTGAAATCAACCTCATGACTCCCTTTGCCCTTGTCCATCATGCATAAACAGTTGACTTGCTTTCATAGTATGTCACATCTGTCCCCTTCTCTTGCCTCAGACAGCTACCCTCACCCCTTGGTCAGACCTGATCACCTGTCACCTGGTCCATTGCAATCCCCTCTTTATTTTTTTTATCTGCATCCATTCTCTCTCCCTATCCAGTCTATGTTCCACATGGCCACCAAAATGATATTCCTAGAACCCAGGTTGGATTGTCATTTTTCTGCTCAGTAAACTCTAACACCTCTTTCTTGCCACTAGAATAAAGTGCACATCTCTCATTTGGCTTTGAGGCCCCTAAGTAGAACAGTGGATAGAGTGCTGGACCTAGAGACAAGAAGACCCGAGTTCAAATTTGACCTCAGACACTTAGTAGCTGTGTGACCTTGTTTGCCTCTGTTTCCTCAACTGTAAAATGAAGATAATAATAGCACCTACCTCACAGAGTTGTGAGGATCAAATGAGATAATGTTTGTAAAGTGCTTAGCCAGATGCCTGGCATATAGTAGGTACTAAATAAATGCTATTATTATTGTTATTATTCTGAAGCCTTTATAATCTTGCTCCAGCTGATCCCTCCAGGCTTATTTCCCATTATTTCCTTTACACATAATAGAAGTCCCAGCTAAATTGACCTACTTGCAATTCTTTATACATGCCATGACATCTCCCATCTCCAAGCCTTTGCATCAACAATACCCCACACCTGAAGTGTTCTCCCTCTCCACCTCTGCCTCTTAGAATCCTTCGCTTCTTTCAAAGCTCAGCTCAGATGTCATCTACTACATGAAACATATTGTGATACCCCAGTTGCTAATGCTTCCCCCACTGGAAATTACTTTTTATCTATTTTGAATTTCATTTCAGGATACATGTTTCCTCCCACCCCAACCTCAATAGAATATAAGCTTCCTGAGGGCAGGATCTGTTTTGTTTTTATCTTTCTATCTGCATTGCCTAGCATAGAGCCTGAAATATCACAGAAACTTAGTAGATGCTTGTCAAATGAATAAGTGAATCGTTGAATGAATGAATCTTAGTTCATATGAAATGACCTCCCTGAGCCTCATTTTCTTAGCTGTAAAACAAAATGAAGTTAGTAAATTTTTACTGCCTACTTCTCAAAGAGTTGCTATGAAAAAAATGCATGGTTAGCTTTAAAGAGTTATAGAAATGTAGTGGTTATTACTGTTATTCTGGGGAAGGGATGTGGAAAACATTTTCTGAATCCTTTAGGTTTCTGATCAGTTCTATAACTGGGTATGGTACAATAAGTGTGTGTGTGTGTGTGTGTGTGTGTGTGTGTGTGTGTGTGTTTACAGGCTCACTGGCCATTCCTAGATGACTGAAGCTTGGGAGAACATTTTTTATGTGAGGTCTTGGGATTTGAGATCCAAGTTAAGACCCAATGTTCTGTCCCCCAGGCTCCTATGGAAACATAGCATCATGAGATCTATGATACATTTCACAGCCCATCCCATCCATGTATCTACATTTTGTATGACTCACTCTATCCCACCAAAAATGAAAAGGGAGGAGGTGGGCTCTTACTCACCAGAGCTCTGAGCCCACAGATCCTCCTCACTGAAAGGAGGATGGGGGTGGGGGGTGGGGTAGAGGGGAAAACCTGCCTTCTGCAGCCCTGAGATGATCCAGAAGCAGGTACAGGAGGAGGGGAGTTTTACTTGGGTAGCTACTGGCACAAGTGCCCAGGTTGTAGTTGGGTTATAATCACGTCAAGGGGCAAATGCCCATGAAGAAGAGGAAAGGTTGGAAGTTTAACTGATGTAACCTTGGACAAGTCAAATTAGAGACTTGGGGAAGGAACAGAATGTTGTGTTGTGTGGTGTTGTGTTGTGTTGTATTGAAGTCCAGCCCCCAAATGCTTATCATAGAGACAGAGGGATGAATTCCATCTTCCAACCCATCCAGATGGTTGGTCATGGTCCCACCATTAGTCCAAGTCCCTAAGACTCTGGTCTTTCCTTCTCAGAATCCCATGGTGAAGGGGTCTTGGAAAACAATGGTATGGTGCAGACAGTCCTTGAAGCCAGGAGGCCAGGGCTGAAATCCCACCTGACACTCCTGTGTGACTCTGAATACAGGATCTTAGAGTTAAAAGAAGACATAGAGGTCAATGTAGCCAATCTCCTCTTTTCAGATAAGAAAACTGAGGCCCAGAGAAGTAAACGGACTTGCCCAATAACACATAGTAAAGTCTTAAGTCTAGGGGGGGAAGAGAGCATTTGGCTCTAACCTCCCCATTTTACAGATGAGGAAACTGAGGCCAAGAGAAGTAAAGGGGCTTGCCCAGCAACACATAGTGGAGTCTCAGTTCTAGGGGGGAAAGGGACATCAGAGGGCATTTAGCTCCAACCTCTCCATTTTACAGATGAGGAAACTGAGGCCCAGAGAGGAGAAGGAAGTGCCCAGTCATACCGAATGTCTGAGGTAGAATTTGGACCCAGGTCTTCTAAGTTTATCCCCTGCTCCCCATCATATCTCCCCATCTGAACTTCAGCTTTTTCATCTTTAAAATGGGGAGAATATGACTCTCCTCTCTTGCCTCACAATGGTGGCTGTGAGGAGACTGTTCTGCAAGTCTTCAAGAGCTGGAAAAATGGCAGTTGTTTGAATTCTCATTCATTTTAGTCTTCAGGGTCAACATGACCCTGATCACTACCTTGTCCAAATCTTGTATTTCGATTGTATGTTCTGGAAAGCCTGGCTCAGGTGCTTCCTAACGAGTGATCATAGGTCAGAAGCTTGGAAGGGACCTCAGAGGCCATGGAAACCAATCCTGTCATTTTTCAGATAAGGATACTGAGGCCTGGAGAGATAAAGTGAACCCGCCAAACAAACACATGGTCTTTAACCTGAGATCTCACTGATACTAAGGGACAGCAGGAGGATTTGAACCCTGGTCTTTTGACTCTAAATCTCTCCTCCCACGACTGGATTCATAGAGTATTGGACTTGGAACCAGGAATCTTACCTCTGGCATTTATTAGCTGTATTACCCTGGACAAGTCTTTTACCTCTGTCTGCCTCAATTTCCTCATTTGTAGAATGAAGTTAATAACTGTCATCCCTACCTCATAGATTTGCTGTGAGGATCAAATGGGATAATGGATTTAACTTTAAATCCCAGATAATTGTCAGTGGTGAGACTTTCCTGGGAGTCCAGGGTAACCCATAGGGGACCATCCTATTCCCTTTCCTGGCCCACTTTCCACAAGACTATTGGGAGAAGTGAAGCATTTTTATTCTCAGCAGAATGTTAGAAGCTTAATTCTGATTTTCAGGAAGGACATCTCCCTGTGGATGAGTTTTTTGACTTCCTACTCAGTATTCCTTTGAAGGAGTCAGGTGGTACAGTGATCAGAGCACTGGGCTTGGAGTCAGGAAGACCTGAGTTCAAATCCAGACTCAGACCCTTATTGGCTGTGTGATTCTAGACAAGTGACCCTGTCTACCTTAGTTTCCTCAACTGTAAAATGGGATCATAATAGTATCTCCCTCTCAGGACTATTCTGAGGGTGAAATGAGATATTTGTAAAGCACTTAGCATGCTACCTGACACACAGTAGGCAATTAATAAATTCTTGTTTTTCCCTCTTTTTCCTTTGTCCTACAGGTAAAACAGATCATGGAAGAGGCTGTTACCCGGAAGTTTGTTCATGAAGACAGCAGCCATATCATCTCATTCTGTGGTGAGTCTAGTGTCTGCCCTTTAGCAAAAAAGGGGGGGGCTTCCTGTTTGGGGTTCATCTTGGCCACTGGAAAATGCTTTATCTCTAGTCACTCAAGGCCTTGAGATAACAACTTTGAATTTGGAGTTGGATGAATCTTAGCTCTTGCACTGTGGCTGCATGTCTGAGCCTTGGTTTCCTTCTTTGTTAAAATGGAATGAAATTACTTAACCATAGGGATATTGTGAGAAAAATAAACTTCCATGTGCTGTTTCACATGTTTACCAGTGGTTTAGATGAAAGCAGAGATGGCATATGCTATCAAGTGTAGCCAAGATGGCAATGCCACCAAGTGGTAGCCAAAGTGGCATGTGCCACCAAATGTAGCCAATTTGCAGGTGACACAAAGCTAAAAGGGGTGGTTAACATGATGAATAACAATCAAGGTTCAGAAAAATCTCGACAGACCAGAACATTGGCATAGGTTGAAGAAGATGAAATAGGACAGAAATCAATGCAAAGTCTTACACTTAGGTTCAAAAAATCAATTTGACAAAAAATCAAGAGAGTAAGACTATCGTGGTACAAGGATCCACTGTGCGTGACTTAGCTATTCTGATAATACAAATGAGTCAAGACAATTCCCAACTCATGATGGAAAATGCTATCCACTTCCAGAGAAAGGACTGATGGAGTCTGAATGTAGATTGATGCAGACTATTTTTCACTTAAAAAATTTTTTTTGATCTGCGTTTTCGTTCACAGCATGACTAAAATGGAAATATATTTTGCACTACTGCCCATGTAGAACCTTTATCAAAAGGGGTGAAGGAAAGGAGAGAGGAGAGAATTTAGAATCCAAATTTAAAACAAAAACCAAATGTTAAAAATTGTTTTTACATGCAATTAGGAAAAATAGTATTAAAAAAACTTTAACAAGTGCAGGATGGGAGAGGAATGGTAAGAAAATACATCTAAAAAAAGAACTTGGTCTTTTAATGGAAATGTTGCAAAAGAGGCAGCTAGTAGCACAGTGACTACAGCATTGGACCTGGAATCAAGAAAACCTGAATTCAAATCTGGCCACAGGTGCTTGCTACCTGTGTGACCTTGGGCAAGTCAGTTCACTTCAGTTTCCTCATCTGTAAAATGGAAATAATAGCAGTGCTTACCTCCCAGGGTTCATGTAAGGATTAAATGAAATAATATTAGAAAAGTGCTTTGCAAACCTTCAAATGCTATAGAAATGCTAGGTGGTAGTAGTAGTAGTAGTAATAGCAGTAGCAGTAGTAGTAGTAGTAGTAGTAGTAATAGCAGTAGTAGCAGTAGTAGTAGTAGTAGTAGTAGTAGTAGTAGTAGTAGTAGTAGTAGTAGTAGTGGTAGTAGTAGTATGGACTGGGAAGTCACTTCCAATTCTGAGAGTCTATGATTCTACAAGACCAATGTGATTTGCTGTCACTTAAGAACCAGAGGTGTTGTGAAGCCCCCTTTGTCCATTAGAATACTGGGACAGGACTGGCTTGCTCCCCCTCATCCCACAAATCTCACCTAGTACAGGTTCTCAGTGAGGCACTGTTTAGAATGAGACACCAGGGTCTCACCCTATCCTTATTAAATGTCACCAGTGAATTAGGAATTTGTGTTAGAACACACACTGAGGTGGCCATGTTATTTGCATTATTAGTACAAGAGAGGGGACTGGGGGCGTCCTGCAGGGGTGCTGAGAGATTCTCGGTTGAGCGGTTTGGGAGGGGACAGGGAAACCAGAGGAGGTCTTGAGAATGTGCTCTCTGCTCTTCCTTTCTAGAGGAATAGAGCTGGTGAAACTGGTGCCCCTCAAGTTCAAAATCAGCAGAGCAAATGATGGGACAGTGTTAGCCCTGGGATGGGAGTGAGAAGAGTGCTGCAGGTGTGCTCTCTTCCTCTCTCCCTCCCTCCCTCCCTCTCTCTCTCTGTCTCTGTCTCTCTGTCTCTGTTTCTCTCTCTCTCTCTCTCTCTCTCTCTCTCTCTCTCTCTCTCTCTCTCTCTCTCTCTCTCTCGGTGTCTCTCTCTCTGTCTCTGTCTCTCTCTCTCTCTTCTCTCTCCTATCCTTTCTCCCTCCTCTTTTTCTTCTCTCTCTCTCTCCTCTCTCCTCTCTTCTCTTTCTCCTCTCTTCTGTCTCTCCTCTCTTTCTTTTCCATCTCTTTCCTTTTCTTTCCCCTTTTCTTTCTCTCCATTTCTCTTCTCTCTCCATCTTGCCTCTTTTTCTCTATCTCCATCTCCTCTCTTTCTCTCCCTCCTCATCTCTCTTTTTTTCTTCCTCTCTCCCTCATAGATAGAGATATGTATATATACTCTAATATAAAACATGTACATATTATATATCACATATGGTGACAATCTGAAAGCCCCAGTGTCTGATTTTGTAAGAACTCAGCCACTACTCTATCTGTGTGGTCTCACCCCGAGAAAAGCAGAAAGGCAGAAGGGAATCTGTCATGGGCTGCTGTCCCTGGGGCCTGGCTATTACTCCCCAGGCCCTCCTCTGTCACTGGCAGCCTTTTACAGGTCAGTGCCAAGCAGTGGCTTATAATGTTTGGTTAGAGGAATAACACAGGCGCTCTCTGCCCTTGAATTCCCATCAGTGACCAGCCAGAGGCACAGGGGCACCAGACAATTTATTAATAGAAAGAGCCAAGTGGATGGGCTGTTTCCAGTTAACCTGGACATTGGTCAGTCCTGTACCTTTGTGGCATTTGGGTTTTATAGGGCAGCGGGGTGGGTGTTGGGGGCAGTGAGAGGAAGGAAGGATTTTCTCAGTTACTAAGAAGGGGAGGAGGGGATGCTGGGAGTAAGTTCCCCCCTCATCCCCCCCTTCAGGTCCCAGAGGGGTTGGAGGCTTTCCCTGTCATCTGGATTTAGTAGATCTATTAGTGATGTCTCCCAACCTTTGTGCAGGCTTTCACTTCTGTCAGAAATATTTTTTCTCCTCTTTTCTACCTCTTTGAATCCCTGGATTCCTTCAGCTTAGGTGATGCCTTTCCTGACCTCCTCACCCCACTCTGAGAAATTACCTGGGCTTGTCTTGGAATCGATTTTATATGCACTGCTCTTAGGACACATTGTTCCTCCTCAGTGGAGTGTAAGCTCCTTGAGGAGGGGCTATTTTTATTTTTGGCTTTTTATTGTCATCACCTAGCACGGTGCCTTTCGCCTAGTAGGTACCTAAAACATATTTGGTGACTTAGAACTAGAAATGACACAGAATGTGAGAATTGACAGGGACCTTAGAACAGGGCATGTCGGCTGGGAGGGGCCTTAGAACAAGAAATGTCAGAGCTGGAAAGGGTATTAGAACAGGGGATGTCAGGTCTGGGAGGGGCCTCAGAACAGGACTGTCAGGGCTAGAAGAGGCCTTAGAACAGGGGGGCCCATAGTATGTTGGTGGATTGGAGAGGGGGCTAGTGTAGGATCATATGATTAGAGCTGAAGGAGCCTTCAGAAGCATCTTCATCTGAAGAGATAAAGTTGGCTGAGGCATTGAGGAGTTCAGTGACCTACCCAAGGTCACAGAGGTAATCCCAGGCCTGAAAAAAGTCTCAAAGTCCCTGATGTCCAACCTCCTGTTTTCCAGACGAGGAAGCAGAGGCCTGCAGAGGTGACTGGTTGTCCTTTAGGCCACAAGGAGGAGAATGATTGTCTCAGGCCATCTGGTCCCATACTAACCTCCCTCCAGATTCCCTCTATCACCTGGCAGTCGTCCCATGAAGCTTTGCTATTCTGTTCTGCTTCCCTGTCTCTAATATCCATTTGTTACATGACTTTGGACTCTGTCTCTTAGACCTCAATTTTCCCATCTGTCAAATGGAGGTGATAATCCCTGCCCCAACTATCCTGGCTAAGTTGATTGTGAAGGTTGGAGGAGCCGAGCCTCAGCCCATCCTCTGCAAAGTGAGTTTTGTGCATATGCTTGAGGGAGCCTGGTTTGTGTCCCTGTGCATAGGACCCTGGGCATGCAGTGGGCTTCAGAGTGGAAGCTGGCACTGCTCCTGTCGACTCTTTGCCAAGGCATCAGAAAATAGTGTGGCCTGTATGTTAATAATTCACTCTCTCATAATCCCCAGCCTGGCAGGGAATGTTAACCCATTCATCCACCTGCTCCAGCAGGCCTGCGGGGCACCATGTGCCAGGCAGAATAGCACAGGAAAGGTAGACAACCTTGAGTGGCAGCATTGAATAACAAACAATGAGAGAACATTGGATTGTGGCTATTGTGGCGATGGGCTTTGGCCACTGTTCTGGATTAGGGGGATTTGAATTTCAGAGCATATAAGGGCATTTTTGGATCCCAATTCTGGAGAGATCTAGTCCAATCTTCTCATTTTACAGATGAGGAAACTGAGGTCCAAAGGAGGGGAAATGACTTCCCTAGGGTCACTCTGCAGCTAGATGGCAGGATTGGTATTCAAACCTAGGTTCTCTGACTCCCAATTGAGGGCTTTTCCCTGAATACCTATGAGCTCTCTTCCTTATCAGAATGAACATGACTGAATAACCCAAGGATAGCTTAGAATCTGCCTCTGTGAAGAAATATTCTATAAAGTGGCCTGTCCTATGGTGGAAGAGGAGAGAAGGGGAAGAGGGTTTTTTGGGTGACAGAAGCCACCAGAATGACCGAGATCCTTAAAGCAAAATTAGGCATAATTTGTGAATGGGACACGAAGTCTTGAATTCTTAACATGGAACGAGTTTCTTTGAGAGGTGGGAAGTTTGTCCTCAATAGAAATGTTTAAGCTTTTACCAACAGACATATACCAAGAGTTGTTTGACAGCACTGTTGTTTGTCCTTTGTTGTTGAAGAGGTTGATGACATCAGCGAGGTGATACCATGATATGCAAGTGTGAGGGAGGGCTGGGCAATCACCAGCCTCACTTTCACCTCTGGAACCTTCTGGGTCCAGTGGCCAGATACACATCAGGATGGCTGGAGATAGCCCCAGATACAGTGGAAGGCATTGACTTTTTAAAGCTAAGGTCTTTAGCAGGTCTCACTTTGACCGAGGTGAAGCTCATTTGATGATTAAGGCTAGGTAAGAAATGAGGCAAAGAGCAGGAGTTGTTTGGACAGTGCAAAGCCCAAGTGAAATGTAAAATACCTTACTAGCATGCTGCATGCTGCTTTATCTTTTGATGAAGCTTAATTATCCACCTCCCAGCAGACTGGAACTTCAATTATGGGTAACATTAATAAAACATGTTTTAACTTTGAAAAAAAAGTGTTTAAGCCAAGGCTGGATGAGCTATATCCAAGCCAGACTCTTTCCTGTGGGCTGGACTAGATAGCTTTTGAGGAACTGGCTTTCTGTTAATGTCCTATCACCCACTGACCATCTCTCTTTCAATGCTGGATCTCTGATCCTCTGACCCATTTTATAGGTGAGGAAACTGAGACCCCAAATGGGGAACCGTCTTTCTCAGGGTCACTTTTATCAACTCACAGAATTTGAGAGCTAGAAAGGACCCCAGCAGCCATCTAGTCAAACTCATAACATGATGGACAAGTGATCTGCAGCCTCAGCCAGTGACACCTCCAGGGGACCCAACTCCCTTTGGGATACTTGTCATTGGGAGGAAAATTTTCCTGATTTCCATCTTCACTCTATCTCTTTGAAACTTCCTTTCACCCACTGCTCCTGGTTGTGCTCCCTGAATCCAAACAGAACAAGCCCATTCCCTCCTCCACATGACAGCCCTCAGATATCTGAAGACAGCTCCCCTCTATCCTAAATCTTCTCTTTTCCAGGTTAAATATCTTCAAGGGATGTTCATATGCTCATATAACTTGGACTAAAGACCCTTAACCTTTCTGAGCCTCGGTATCCTTCTCTGTAAAGTGAGAGGATTGGGCTAAGGGGCTTCTAAGGTCCCTTCTGGCTCTGAATCTGTCCCCCTGACTGTCTCCTCCACAGCCGCTGTGGAGGCCTGTGTGCTACATGGCCTAAAGCGACGGGCGGCTGGCTTCCTTCGGAGTAATAAGATTGCGGCGCTGTTCATGAAGGTGGGGAAGAGCTTTGCTCCCGCAGAGGAGCTGTCCCGGAAGGTCCAGGACCTGGAGCAGCTGATCGAGAACGCGTGAGTGAGAGAGGGCAGGCTTGGTGCTGCCATGGGTCATGATCGGTACTCTCCCATCCCAACCATTTCCCAAGGTCAAAGTCAAATGGAAATGAACACGGGCACCTTCCCAAGGAAGCTGGCTTTTCTCCCTCTCCTATGCTTTTCACGTTACTGGGGCAAGTCGGGGGCAGGAAGGACAACAGTGTAGATGGCTTTTTCATTCATTTAACAGACATTATTAATAACAGACATCATTAATTAATCATCCACTGGTTCCATGCAGTGGAAGTTAGAAAAGTCATGTAAGGCAGGATCCTTGACACAGTCAATGTAAGAATTTGTTTTGCTTGACTGTACTCATTTATTTCAGGCTTGGTTTTGGCTTTTCATCCTGTCTTCCCTCCCCTACTTCTTGGTGACAGGGGAAGGGGAAAGAGAGAAAATTAATACTTATTGATTAAAGGTCAAATAAAATAAAAAAATTAAATGACAAAGTCCCTGTGTTTATAGAGCTCAGATTCTAACATAACAATCCTCCTCCACGTTACTCTTATTAGAATCTGATGTCATTCACACCTTAGTCTGAAAGAGTTCCTGTTTTCTCTTTCCCAGGGATACTTGCATTTAAAGCTTGTTGCTCTCTGTTTTCATTTAGGGAGGGTTCTCTTTCTCTGCTAGGAAGGGATTTCAGTCTTCACTTTGCCTTTTTTGTATCTGGGTGTTCTTCCCAAGTCCCCCAAACCTTTTTATGACCTGGTCACTTTCTTGAGAGGCAACATGGAAAAAGGAAGGCAATAAGCATTTATATAGCACCTACTGTGTGCCAAAAACTGTGCTAAGGGCTTTGCAACCCTGCAAGGTAAATGCTGTTAGTGCCTCCATTTTGCAGGGTTAAAGGACTTTCCCAGAGTCACACAGTGTCTAAGGCCAGATTTGAACTCAGGTCTTCCTGACTCCAGGCTCAACACTCTCTGCGTTGCACAGAATGCCTTATGACACAGAAGATAGGGCAACAGACTTTGAGTCAAGAAGACCTGTGTTCAGATGCTGCCACAGATACTTATTAGATGTGTGATCCAGGCCAATTAACCTACATCTGTAAAATGTAGAGTTGGGCATGATGGATTTCTAAGGTCCCTTCCAATTTTAAATTTATGATGTTCGGATGGCCTTGAGTTGGCAGGAAGCCTGGGAGTGTAGGGAGGGCTGTCTCAATATAGGCCGGGGCCCTCGTTTGGGGAAATTTCCCAGATCAGCCCTGACACCTTTCTGCTCCTGTCACCAAAGGCGGAACCAGCTCCAGGGTCTCCAGGAGAACGTTCGGAAGCTTCCCAAGCTGCCAAACCTGTCCCCCCAGGCCCTCAAGCACCTGTGGATTCGAACGGCTCTGTTTGAAAAGGTCTTGGATAAAATTGTGCATTATCTGGTGGAGAACAGCAGGTAAGCCTGGGGAATGGACTGGGAGAGGGAAGGGGTAGAGGTCCATTTCTCATGATGGCTATTCCCCAAACAGGGCCCCACGTTGTACTCAACAAATGTTCATAATCAACATTATGAGTTACCTACAATATATACCAAGTACAAAGCTAGGCATTGGGAGCACAGACCCTGCCCTCAAGAAGCTTATACAAGGATACAGAAGAGAATGAAGGATGATAGGAAGTGATAGACACCAGGGAGAGTTCCTGATCAAGTGTTTTAGGGAAATTCAGAACCGGGAATCATAGGAGGGTTCCTAGATGAGGCAGCCTTGTATGGTCAGTGAAGAGATCACTGACTTTGGAATTGGAGGCCTTGGTTCAAAAGTCCACCTTTGTCTTTGGTATCTTTGACTTTAGGCAAGTTAGTTCTATCTTTGTAGAATGAAGACCGATGGTCCCCAAGGTCCCTTTCAGCTCCAAAAGTGTGATCTTTCCATCCCAAAGATTCTGATAGGTAGAGGTGAGAAAGGAGTATGTGCTAAGCATGAGGGACAGTCACCGGGAAGGTACCGAGGTGGGATGACGTTTGACTGGGGCAGAGAATGGGTGGCATGAAATACACTTGAAAGGGGACCTTGCAGTCAGATTGTAAGAAAGCCTTGAATGCCATATCAAAGATTCCTTCCCCTCTGATATTCTTCTAAAGTTTAGCTCATCCCCTCAAAATAATAGGAAGTCAATTCAATGACTTATTGAATACTGACATTCCAGTTATTACTTCTACAGTTTCTGCTTCCCCATGCAGGGCACAGGTAGGGAATAAGCTATTTGGATTCTTCAGAGCTGTATTTCAGGATTTGTAAGCTATTTGAGGGTAAAGACTGTTAAAATTGTGAGGCTTAGATGAGATGATATATCTAAGAAAAAAATGATTATTTTTGCAAACTGTAAAGTGCCTTGAAATGTGTGCTTCCATGACAATGGTATTGCTTTGGGATGAGTGGATTTGTTCCTTCTGCTGTGAGCCATTTAAACTCATACCTCCTTTACCTTCCTGCTAGTAAGTACTACGAGAAGGAAGCACTCTTGATGGACCCCGTTGATGGCCCCATTCTGGCTTCTTTGCTAGGTGAGTCCCCCCTCTCTCCCTACCCCCTTAGAATCTCCAGCTTGCTTCAAAGCCCAGCTGAGGAATTAGCCTACTACTTAAAGCTTTTCCTGAAGTCTCTCTCCTTACCCCCACCCCATTTATTAGTAAGTATTTTATTTTGTATTTATGTACCTGCTAAATATTGTATTCTTCAGTAGAAGGTAAGCCTTTGGGGACAGAGACTTTATTTGGGTCTCTGGCTCTTATGAGGCGCATAGTAAATGCTTATTAAGCCCCAGCTCTGTGCCAGTACTCTGTGCTAAGCGCTGGGGATATAGAGACAAAACTGAAATGATGCCTGCCCTCAGGGAGTGTCAGTTCTCTCAAATCTCAGGATCCTGTGCTGGGCAGAAAGGATGGGAGAGCTGGGCCCTGGCCTGGTCTTTGGGCTCTCACGTTTCCCTGTACCCCTAGTTGGCCCCTGTGCACTGGAATACACTAAGATGAAGACAGCGGACCACTTCTGGACGGACCCCTCTGCTGATGAGCTGGTTCAACGGCATCGGATCCATAGCTCCCACCTCCGCCAGGACTCTCCCACCAAACGCCCAGCACTTTGTGTGAGTGGAACTTGGGGATCAGGCTAGGGACAATGGGAGGAGGAAAGATAAGGTCAAGGGAGATGGGGCTTGGGCCTCAGAACATCGCCTGAGACCATTTGTATGCCATCCCTCTCTACCCCACCCCCCTAGATCCAGAAGCGCCATTCAAGTGGCAGCATGGATGACCGGCCCTCTCTCTCTGCCCGGGACTACGTGGAGTCCTTGCATCAGAACTCCCGGGCCACTCTACTCTATGGCAAGAACAATGTTCTGGTCCAGCCGGTGAGTCCCGGCTGAGCTCTGAGCCTGGTGGGGACGCATTTGTCTGGTCTTCCCAATTAAAGAGGAGAGCCACCCCACTTTGACCTCCTGTAGATCTGGCCTCTGCTCGCCTGCTCTTGTTTCTGTAGTAGGCCCTGGAATCTGGGTACCACTTGGGGTTCCATGAAACAGAATCTATGGAATATAAAAAACTTACATTTTATTTATCTTAAAAATGTTTTTAAACTTTAAATAATTTATTTCATTAAATATTTCCCAATTTCTTTTTCCTTTGATTTGTTGTTCAGTCATGTCTGACTCTCTGCGACCCTATGTAGGATTTTCTTGGCAGAGATACTGGAGTGGTTTGCCATTTCCTTCTCCAGCTCATTTTATAGATGCAGAAACTGAGGGAAACAGGGCTACGTGACTTGCCCAGGGTCACACAGCTAGTAAGTGTCTGACACCATATCTGAACTCCGGAAGGTGAGTCTTCCTGCCTCCAGGCCTTTTCCTTGGTGCTCTGTGAGGCCACCTAACTGCCCTCCTCAGTAAAATTATCTATCTTCTAGGCCCTATGTATCTTATGTGTATTGAGATGCATTGTCTCCCTAATTAGAATGGGAGCTCTCCGAGAGCAGGGACCATTTTTCCTTCCTTCCTTCCTTCCTTCCTTCCTTCCTTCCTTCCTTCCTTCCTTCCTTCCTTCCTTCCTTCCTTCCTTCTTTCCTCTCTCTCCCCCTCCCTCCCCTCTTTCTTTCTTTCTTTCTTTCTTTCTTTCTTTCTTTCTTTCTTTCTTTCTTTCTCTCTTTCTTTCCTTTTTTCCTTCTTCTTCTTCCTTCCTTCCTTCTCTTCTTTCTTTCTTTCTTTCTTTCTTTCTTTCTTTCTTTCTTTCTTTCTTTCTTTCTTTCTTTCTTTCTTTCTTTCTTTCTTTCTTTCTTTCTTTCTTTCTTTCTTTCTTTTCTTTGTAACCCCATTGGCATTGCTTCTTGAACCAGATATTTCTATGTCCTTTTCAACCTGGCACTCTGTAATCTCAGGCCATCTGACCCCAAATCCAGTGTCTCTTCCATTATTCTACACTGTCAGCACCACTTGTGTCCTCCCTGTCCCTGCCTCCTCCCAGCTATTGTCCGACATCCTCCTCATCTGTATCCACTGAAAGGCTTCCTGGGGCTCAGCTCCTTAGCTGAGCTTGGCAGGGATCTGCCCAAGGAGATCGTGTGATTATGTCTAGCTCCAGGGAGCAGTGGGGTCTTAGAATGTGCCTCCTGATGAACCAGATTCACATCTTGTTGCCTGGCCTTTGTTGTCAAGAGCTACTATAACCATGGAAACCCTGAGGGCTGCTTCTCACTAAAATTGGCGATGATGGAGAGGGCTATAGTCAGGACCATCAGTTCTGGTTTCTGCTGGTACAGCCAGGCAGGGGATGAGAGAGACCACAATGGTGAAGGGGAAGGGGCAATGAATTTGGAAACCAATCCTCCCTCTGGCATCATGTCCAGTCTGCACAATCTCAGACAAGTCACTCACCTCCGTGGGTTTCAGTGGTCTTTGCCAGTTCTATATCTGTACTCCTGTGAGCTTAGCTGTGTGACTTTGGACAAATCACTTAACCCTTTTTGGCTTGTTTCCTCATTTGTAGAAGGAGGGTGTTGGAGTAGACTGTATGTAAGGCCCTTTCCAACTCAATGATCCTATGATCATAATGGGATCTTATGGAGACTGGAGGCTTCTTCTTTTCCCGTTACAAATCAAAACATTCACAGAAGGATTTTTTTCTGGTATCAAAGAATTGGAAACAAAGTAGATGTCCATCATTTGGGAATGGCTAAACCAAATTCACATGAATATAGGGAAATACTACTCCTCAAGGCTTCTTAAAGCAAGGGAACTGTCTACAGCTATTATTATTCATCAGAATCTGAATTTTCATAAGTATAGAAAATTCTGAGTGGAAATTCATTCTACTGATTAGGATTAGTGACTCATTTATGGTAAATAGTCAGAGAGAGCCACCTGAGGCACGGCGGCATGATTTGTTCAGGGCTACTCAGCCAGTATGTGTCAGAATTAAATCCATGTCTTTTTGGCTCCAAGGCTGGATCTCTCCCTTATTCCTATCTCTCCCTTATCCTTTAAGAATGCAATATGAGATGGATTATACATGTGAAGTCATGCAAAGCATATTTCCATATTTGCCATGTTATGAAACACACCAAAAAACCCAAGAAAAATCAAGAAAGTTTTAAAAATTCTCTTCAATCTGTACTCAGAGCTCATCAGTTCTCTTTCTGGATGTAGAGAGCATTTTTTATCATGAGTCCTTTGGAATTGTCTTGGATCATTGTATACTACATAACATCTTTCTTGAGCCTTCTCAAACCTCTCAGTTACTTTGTATTTACTTGGTCTATATTTTGTATTTGACATAGTGGATAGAGAACCAGCCTCTTAAGTCAGAAAGATCTGAGTTCAAGTCTCCTCTTTGACCCATGCTGGCTATGTTAACCTGGGCAAATCTCTTAACCTCTCTCTCCCAGGCAACTCTCTAAGACAAAGAGGTGCTGTTCTGCATTGGTAGAGAATTTCCTCACTGGGAGTTCCCAACATTAGTGAAATCACAGGTTTAAAAATAACCGATTTTAGTATATTACATGTTTCTACTAATAGAAGTAAGCTCCTTGAGGATAAGATCTACTTTATTCTTTGTCTTTGTATCTCTAGCACCTCAGACAGTTCCTCATATATAAGTTACTTTAAAAATGTGTGTTGATTGATTAATTAGTATTGATCCAGGCAACATGGTGATTTAATGAATAGATTCAGGAATTCCTGAATTGGAATCCTGTCTCAGACACTATCTGTGTGACCCCTGAGCAAATTACTTAACTTTTCTCAGCCTCAGTTTCCCCATCTGAAAAATGGGGACAATAATGGCATCTGCTTCACTGGGTTGTTGCTAGCATCCAATGAAGTAGCTTATGTAAAGGTCTTTGAAAACTCTGAAATAAATGCTATCATCATCTTCATCACCATCATCATCATTTTCTGCCAATATATTCCTTGCTCAGTATTCCTTTCTTCCCACCTCTCCTAGAGGGATGACATGGAGGCTGTTCCTGGGTACCTGTCTCTGCACCAAACTGCTGATGTCATGACCCTAAAGTGGACCCCCAACCAGCTGATGAATGGCTCTGTGGGAGACCTGGACTATGAGAAAAGGTAACTGATCCAATGTGGTCATTCTCTTGGTCTTCCTGAGAACTAATGGGGTGAGGAGAGGGGGGACTTTGGCCTTGATGATAGATAGAGGGGATAGACCTAGCTGCTAAAGCAGTTAGGTGGCTCAGTGGGTAGAACTCTAGACTGGAATCAGGAAGACCTGAATTCTAAACCTATCTTAGCCACTTGTTAGCTGTATGACCCTAGACAAATTACTTAACCAGTCTCAGGCTCAGTTTCCTCTTCTGTAAAATGCACAGGCCTATAGTCTCTTCTCATTATAAATATATGAGCCTATTTTAGTCTACCTAGCACCTAGAAATTTCCTCTTCATTTGGGTCTTTGATTCTGGAAAAGGTACCAAACTTTGTAGCTCTCTAACTGACGAGGAAATTGAGACTGCCCTCAGAGAGGGTATAACAAGGGCCTCATTATACTGAGATGGTAGATTGATCCTTGCCCTCTAGAAACCCATGTCTGAGAACTGGACTCATGTGAGCCTGCCTGCTGCACACCTCCAATGAACTGACCTAGATCTTCACCATTAGGGCCTATGACTTCTAGGAGTATGTCTTGGCTTCTGTTGGGTAGGGCTGCTGGGGCCTAGACATGAGAAAGGCTGGACTTTTTGTCCCTGCTTTGCCACTAACTGACAGGACTTCACCTGGTCCAATCCCGTTGCTTTATACAAATGAGGAGGGATGGTCTGCATGTAGGATTTCATTGATCCAGTGAAGAAATGTCCTCTTCCAATGCAGATTAGTGATCTTGGGCAAGTCATTTGATCTGTCTGCCTCAGTTTCCTCCTCTGTAAAATGGTTATAATAATAGCACTTACCTTCCAGGGTTGTTGCAAGCATCAAGTGTCATCATAATTGTAAAGTGCTTAGCATAATGCCCAGCACAAAGTTGTTATTTACGAGTAGCACTATTGTATTCGCTGAAACTTACGAGTCACTAGAAACTTGCCTAGAGTTTCAAGTGACTTTCCCAGAGTCACACAGACAGTATGTGTCAGAGGGAGGATTTGAGCCCTTGTCTTCCTGACTCAGCTCTCTATCCATAATTCCATGCTGCCTTGCATTTTAAAGCTTGCCAAGCAGTTTACATGCATTATCTCATTTGATTTTTACACAAGCTCTGGGAGGTCTCCTCCATTAAAATATAATCTCCTTGAAGCCAGATAGCAGTTTCACTTTTTCTTTGTATTCTAATCCCTTAGCACAGAAACCCCATAACAAATGCTTGTTGATTTATGGATGGGTATTATTATCCCCATTTTACAGAAGAGCAAACTGAGACTCAGAGACATGAAATGACTGGTCCATGGCTGCTATGATCTTGGAGATCATAAATGACCAGTATTTACACAGTACATTAAGTTTTGCAAAGTGCTTTGCAAATATTATTCTATCTTCACAACAACTTTGGAAGGTATAATTATCCTAAAATTATCATTTTACAGATGAAGAAACTGAGGCATACAGAGGTTAAGTGATTTGCCCAGGGTCACATGGTTAGGAAGTATCTGAGGCCAGATGTGAACTCACATCTTTCTGGCTTCAGGTTTGGCTTTCAATCAGTTGTACCATCTGTCTGCCTCAGTAGGTGTCCAACTTAGAGAAGGAAGCAGACTCACAATAATTGTGTTCTTTTGATTGTCATTCTTTTGGGGCATCCACAATGTGTACCAGAAGAAAGATGGAAAGGGTCAGAGTCACCTTTAAAGTCCATTCATCCATTTGTCCCCACCTCTTATGGATCAGTGGACAGAACTGGATTCAGGAACACCTCAGTTCAAATCGCATCTCAGTCACTTAATAGCTGTGTGTCCCTGGGCAAGTCACTTAACCACTCTATTATGCAGCTTACTTAATGAGGCGGTTGGCTTCAAGGGACTTCTATGGCCACTCCACAGCTCTAAATCTATGATCTTCCCCCAGATCATTCATAAGAGGATAGAAGATCTTCCACTTGGACTGATGGGGATGTGGAGTGGGGAAGTTTGATCTGGGATCTAACCTACTTTTCTCTTTTCCTTGCTCTGTTGCTTAACTCCCTTCTTTGGCCCTAATGCAGGTGGACTGGTGGGGAAGCATTGATTCAATTCAGCACCTACCCTCCACTGCTCCCCTGCTCCCCTTTCTTCTGTTCCAACTCTCCTAGAGAAGTGATTTTATGTGAAGTGTCTCCCATGTGCCTGGCGCTGTCCTAGGTGCTAGACTGGGCACTATCTGCACTACTTTGCTTGATCATAGGAGAGGTTCCTAGGCTCCTAGATCTAGGGCTGAAAGGGACTTCAGAGAATGAGTAAAGAAACTAATCTTTTCATTTCACAAGTAAAGAAATAGAACTAGAGAGGTGACTCTCTCAAGGTAGTGTCAGAGGGAGGATTTGAACCCAAGTCCTCTGACTTCAGAGCTCTCCACCATACTACACTGCCCTTTGGGTGTCCATTCTCCCATTGACTCCCTCTCAAACACTTTTCAGCTCTATTTCTCATATTCCTCAGTGCCTGGATAGGAGAAGATGAGGGTGAGTTTCCACTGGCAAGTACATATCCTTGTCCTCCAGTTATCACCAGCTCTGGCTTCAGGACAGAACCCTAGTTATCACTTTCCATTTGCCAACCTTGATCCTAGAAATGGCCTGGAGAATGTTCTTCAGCAAGACTTCCCTTGCCCACAGATTTCATCAGGAAAATTACTGACTTACAGAATCTCGGAGCTTGAAGGCATCTCAGTGGCCATCTAGCCCAAGCCACACCCTAACAGGACTCCTCTCTAAAATACCCCTGATATGTGGTCTTCTTGCCTTTGCTTATAGATCTCCATGAGAGAAATCATCACTTTCTGAGGCAGCCCAGTCCACTTTAAGAGAACTCAAATTATTAGGCAGGTTTTTTTCTACCTTTAACCTAAATCTGTTTCTTGGAAGTTTCTAATCATTGCTTCTCCTTAGGGTGGTAAATTTGAAGCAGGAGGGGACTTTAGAGGTCATCTAGTCCAACACTCTTGTTTTATGGATGAAGAAACTGAGGCCCAGAGAGGTTAAGTGATTTTCCCAATGTCACACAACTAGTAAGTGGCAGAGACTGAGTTTAAAACCAGCTTCTCTGTCCCTAAATCAAGTCCAACATAAGGTAGCTTATCCCCATTATTGTCTGCTATCTCCCTCTGCTGGTGATCTGGGGACAAGCAGTTCTCTAACCAGCGAGAGCATATCCTCCAAGTTAGCTGGGCAAGTCCCCAAGATGCCTGCAGGGCAGCCTCCACCAGAGGTTACCTGCCTCTTCCCTGCCCTGGAGATGTTCTGTTCCCCTGGAAGAGTCTTCCCTGTGCCTTCTTGCCCTATTCTTTCCCTCCCGGAAACCACAGGGCATGAAGAGCTCATGAAAGGCAGCTCCCCCCGAGTAGATTTTTGGGAGCTCTATTTTGAGAAGGTAAGCTAGAAAGTGGCCAAAGGAGGGTGTCTGGCCAGGATCAGGAAGCCAGTCAACATTCCCTTGGAGGAGAAACCATCGTCATCAATCATGCCATTTTAAAAGGCAAACCAGGGTCCAGGAATTCCTTGGGCTACACCAAAACCACCAAACTCCAGCATCTCCAGTCAGAACAGACTCCAGCAGACCTCTGGCCCAACCCCTATCTTTAGACTTGAAGGAACCTCAGAGGCAGTCCAGTATGGCCGTCTCAAGTGCTTAGCACATAGGAAATGTTTATTGACTGTGTAAAGAAACTGAGGCCAGTGATTCAAGAGCAGTGACCCCGAATCAGGGAATAGCCACAAGATCAGAGATTTAGAGCTGGGAGGGACCTCAAGGGCCATCTGGTCCAACTCCCTTATTTTATAGCAGAAGAAACAGAAGGCCAGGGAGGAAAAATGACTAGTTTGTCTATCTACCTACCTACTTACCTACCTGCCTACCTATATCTGTCTATCTATCTATTAAAAGAACATGATAGAGGGCATAGAGCCTTGAACTCAGACAGGAAGAAATACATTCAAATTCTACCTCTTACAAATACTTGGGTAAATAACCTTATGATTGAACCCTTGTTTTCTTATCTGTAAAATGGAGAATCACAGGATTATACTCTTAGAAGGAACATTAAAGGTTGTCTAGTCTAACCTACACATTTTATAAATAAGGAAGCTGAGACCTAGAAAAGTGAAATGACCTCCTTAAGGTCACACAGCTAATAAGACTATAGTTCCTCAATCACAGAACTGTTGTGAGGATCGAATAACACATGAACATCTCTGAGAAAATTAAAGCTCTCTATAAATCTCATAGATTAAATTTTGTTAATTATCATTATCCAAGTCTTCTTATATCATGATTCCCATTATTGTGCAGTGAGCTGGAGCTGCAGACAGAGCTCTGGAGCTTGAGTCATGAAGAACTAAGTTCAAATCCAGCCTCAGAATTTGCTAACGGTGTAACCCTGGGTAAGGCAGGTCACCGTTGTCTGCCTCAGTTTCCTCATCTGTAAAATGGAGATCATAATAGCACCTCCTTCCCAGGGTTCTTGTGAGAACCATGTGAGAATATTTGTACAGTATTTTACAAACCTTAAAGCGCTATAGAAATTCTAGCTGTCACCGTCATCACTATCGTTATCATCATTCCTAGCGATGGTGGTGGAAAAATCAAAAGAATGCTGTCTCTCGAATCAAACCGGAGTTCCAATTCTGCCTCCACTACGTAGTGCCTGCATGACTTTGGATGAGCTATTTAACCTTTCTTGGTTCAGGGTCCTCATCTGTAAAATGAAGAGATTTGACCAAGATTCCCTCTGACCTATCTTCCAGCTCTACATCTATGATACCACAACCTTAGGATTATAACTCCAGTTTTGCCTCTCAGTATAAGAGACTGTGGGGCAGCTAGGTGGCGCGGTGGATAGAGTAGAGCCCTGGAGTCAAGAAGACCTGACTTCAAATCCAGCCTTAGACACTTGACACTTATTAGTGGTGTGATCCTGGGCAAGTCACTTAACTCCATTGCCGAGAGAGAGAGAGAGAGAGAGAGAGAGAGAGAGAGAGAGAGAGAGAGAGAGAGAGAGAGAGAGAGAGAGAGAGAGAGATTGCCCTTGCCATCAAGTGGCTTATAATCCAATCAGAAAGATAAGACACGTAATCATATCAATAACAATAGTACTAGCTGACCATCATATAACAGAATATTATCTCACTGGATCCTCACAATGACCCTAGGAGGTAGGTACATATCCCATCTAGTTGCAGAGAAGATGTGTATGCATACATGTGGTCACTGTGGTGCCACCTATTTTTTGGCTGCCAGGAGAAGTCTTGGAATCAAGGTGGGTGCCATTCAGAGAAAGCCTGTGCTCCAAGGTGGCCAAGGAAGCCTTTCAGGAACCCGTCACCCATCATCAATGTGGACAGTCAGTGACAGGTCATGAAAGGATGGGAGAAATGGTGAATTCCTTGCAAGCAAGAGGCTGAGTCCTTGGGAAGACTTTGGAAGCCTTGTCTCCCAGGGTCAGGCCGGATAAGTGGCTGTCTTAATAAATCTGGAGAGGAAGTTTGCCTCCAAATGGCTTTCAAAAAAAGAAAACCTGGGGTTGCTGGGCTTCTCTTAGGAAGAGGCTGTTGGTTTTTATTTTGTATGTAGCTTATCTAAGGGGGAGAGAAGGGAAGTAAGGGTCAGGAACACATGAGCAAGGGAGGATGCATTGATGGATGATGGATACATATATGTGTATATAGAGATATAGAGACACATATGTGCATGTTTATATATATATAAAGAGATACATATGTGTATATGTATATACAGGCATATATGCATGTGTATATAGAAAAACACATATATTCATGTATATATAAAGACGTATGTATATATGTACATGTTTATACATATAAAGATTCATATATATATATATGTACACATATATACATGGGGAGGAGAGAGATAGATACATACAGAGTACTTATTGGGGATGCAAATACAAGGAAGACAGTCTCTATCCTTGAAGGCCTTACAGTTTAGTGGGGAAAGACCCTGGGCAAGTCACTTCACCCTGTTTGCCTCAGTTTCCCCACCTGTAAAATGAGCTGGAAAAGGAAACGGCAAACCACTCCAGTATCTCTGCCAAGAAAACCCCAAATGGCATCATAGAGAGTCAGACATGACTGAAATGATTAAATAATGAGACACACCGCAAGGGATGATGCAAGGGGGAGGAGATATTAGTGCACATAGAACACTATGGTGAGGAGGTAACCAGGACAGGGCCCGGAGCCCTGATTTTTGGCAAAATAAGCCTCCCCTATCAGAGGTCTGAGGTCCCAGGGGCAGGCTCCAAGGTTCTAGTGGGACAGAGATTAGGATGATGGATGATGGCTTGAGAACAGATGCTTCTCCCCAAGGATGGCTTCCTCAAGTTCCTGCCTGTTTGTGGGGAGGGAGGGGCCTTGGGGAAATCCATGATGGGTTGACCCCTCTGACCTAGGCCCTCCCTGTCTTTCAGTGTGTACTGGGACTATGCCATGACCATCCGCCTGGAGGAGATTGTTTATCTACACTGCCATCAGCAGGGTAAGGACTGCCTGGAGAGGGTGGCACTGGGGGCTGGGGGTCAGATCTCTCAGGCTGTGTCTATTTTCTGTCCAGGGACCCCCAGGCTACCTAGCTAAGTACAGGGGCCAGGCTCTTTCCTAGGATGATAAAATCTTAGATCTGAGCTTGAAGGTTCCCCAAGACCCATTATTTTGTAGAGGAAGAAATTGAGGCCCAAAGAAGTTAAACGATTTGTTCAAGATCTCCCCGGTAGTAAGTAGCAAAGCTAAAATTTTAACCCAGACCCTCCATATCACTGTGCCACACTGCCTCAGCACATCCTAATAATAATAACAGCTAGTGCTTAGATTGGACTTTGAAATTTACTAAGTACTTTATGTATATGATCCCAGTGGATCCTCCCAACCTGGAGGGAGGTACTATGATTAACTCCATTTTACAGATGAGAAAACTGAAGGTGAGAGCTGAAGAGACTCATCCAGGGTGACAGAGCTAATCAGTGTCTGAGGAAGAATTTGAACTCAGGTTCAACCAACACAGTCCCGTCTCTTCAGAGTCACACAGCTCTGAGTGATGGATGCCTATGAACGGATCTTCACTTGAGTGTATTCATTTAGTCAGCATTTATTAAACACTTTCTGGATGTGATTATGTCATCTTTCCTGTTTGTGACCCTGGGGAGTCACCTGAATTCCTTGGGTCTCAGTTTCCTCATCTGTAAAATGAAGGTCTTGGTCTTCATGGCCTCTGAGGTCCTTACCAGCTCCAGATCTGTGATCCGGTAAATCTCCAAGCCTCCTCCCTGTAACACTCCCTCTCCCAAATCACATGATTCTGGAACCATTGCTTCAAGCTTTGGTCTTGGTCCACTGGGTGTTTTCCGGGACTGCCAAGCTAGGCCTTCCCTTAGTCCATGATCCCAGGTGAGATGAGACATTGAAACTCACAACCAAGATTTAAGTGATACCATAAGCAATTATTAAGCACCTACTGGATGCCAGGCCCTGTGCTGGGTTCTGGTGATGCTAAGACAGGGATGATACAGTTCCTGCTCTCAAAAAGCTGACATTTTATTGAGGTAGACAATATAGGAATGTATTTTTTTAAACCCATAAACTAAACACAAGAGACTGAATAGGCTGGAAATGTAAAAAGACAAGAATAAATCCATGGGTAATGGGTTCATCAGTGGCCCCATTAAAGAAACACAGAACGGTTGGGGACATCTCTGACTTTTTAAGATTGATATCCAGGAGAAGCTAAGCTCTTTGCATGAATGAATTCTTTGTGTTGTATACACTCTAAAAATATCTCACTTGATCCTCAGAACAACCCTGAGGATGGGGCATCATTTTATTCCCATTTTACAGTTGAAAAGTGATTTGCCCAGGGTCACACAACTAATAAGTGTCTGAGACCAGATTTGAACTTGGGTCTTCCTGACTCTAGGCCACCAGCACTCCATCCATTGTGCTCCTAGCTGCTCAATCTCAGGAAGACCTGAGTTCAAATCCTGCCTCAGATACTTACTAGATGTATGACCCTGGGCAAGTCACTCTACCTCGAGGCCTTCATTTCTTCGTTGTCCAAATGAGAAGGTTAACTTGAAGGCCTCTAAAAGTCTGTGATCCTCAATCCATTCTAGATATCTGCTGATTTGTTGTTGTGTTTGTCCTTGGTTCTTGAAGAGGACATGACATCAAGATGATGACATGACTTGCAGTTGACTTGGATTTGAGTGAGAGAGGGCTGTGCAAGGTCACCAGTCTCACTTTCTCTTCCTGAGCCATCTGGATCCAGTGGCCAGATATTCATCAGGAGGACTAGAGATGGCCCAGGATGCAATGGGAGACCTTGGCCTTTTAGGCTAGGGTCTTCTTAGATTCTCACTTTGAGTGAGATATACCCATTCAATGAATAGGCTTCTTTAAGTAGTTAGTTACTCAAGGAATGGCCCCTTTAATTAAAAAAAAAAATCAAACTGGGAAGGGAAGACCCTCAGGGTTCCTGGGTAATAGAGAAGCAGTTACTATTTAGTATTTGCTCCTTTCTACCTCGATATGCACATGCTGTATCACCTCTTGAATGTAAGCTACCTAAGAGTCAGGATGCTTTGACTTTCTCTCTTGGTGTTCCTGCTTCCTGGCAGAGTACTGTGTACTTAATTAATGTTTGTTGACTGACACATTGATTGGGTGAGGGAGCCAAGCTTGGGATTTGATATGAAGAAGGCTCTTCGGATAGACTGGCCCAGGAGGCATTGGTTCTTATAAGGGCAGGGTTGGGGGGAGAGGTAGGGGAAGCCTCCTCATGACCAGCCCAGTGGATGATTTCTGCCCCATGTCTTGTCTGGCTTTGTGTCGTCAATAGTAGACAGTGGTGGGACGGTGGTGTTAGTGAGCCAGGATGGGATTCAGAGGCCTCCGTTCCGGTTTCCCAAGGGAGGTCATCTGCTACAGTTTCTCTCATGCCTGGAGAATGGGCTGCTGCCCCATGGCCAACTGGACCCGCCACTCTGGTCCCAGAGAGGAAAGGTAATATGCTGCTAGCATCTGGGGAGGAGCTTTGGCCCTAGTCACCACAGCAGGGAAGGGAGAGAGGAGGGGAGGAGATTGGGAGTCCAGGGTGTTCCCTCCCTCCCCAGAAAGTCCCTGGGTGTGTTGAGGCCCTTGGGGCATGTCAGTCTGGCCCATGGGCGTGCCCCGGAGTGGTGTGGACAAGGAATAAGGAGTCAGGGGTTCAGTATATCAGGTTGGGAATCTCTTTTAGGGCAAAGTGTTTCCAAAGCTCCGAAAGAGAAGCCCTCAAGGTTCCTCAGAGTCTACATCTGACAAGGAAGACGATGAAGCTACAGATTATGTCTTTAGGATCATCTACCCTGGCATGCAGTCAGAGTTTGGTAAGTCTGTTTGTGTCCCCCTGGGCTCCACCCACTTATGGGATGGCATCGGGGCACCTGCCTAGGAGATGATCTTCAGAGGCACCCAGTGCTCTGGAGGGAGGAAAAATGAGCTGGAAGTCCTGGCTTTTAGTCCTGGCTCAGCCACCAGCTCGGCAACCTTGGCACATCAGTGATCCTCTCTGGTTTTCATCCCCATAAGATCCCAGGGTCAAAAAGTCACATTTAGCACTTCAAGGGACCCTCGAGGCCACCTGGTTTAACTTCATGTTACAGAGTAAGAAACTCAGTCCCAGAGAGATGAAATACCTTACAAGATCAGACAGTTATGGAAATGCAAACCCAGGTCCCATGATTCCAAGAAAGAGGTGACTTCTCATGTAAAATACAGCTATCATCCAAGTACATTGTGGTATACCACTGAGATGAAAATTCCGTCTGTGATCGATGTTATCTTTAAATATTTCATTGCTTAAGCCCTAGCCTGTTAGAACAATGGACTGTTCTTGCTAATGGCTCAGATTTCTTTCGAATTTTGTTATTTCCAAAGTGCCAACGCTTAAGGAATCTCATGAGCCAAGGACGTTTTTATGGTCTCTCAGTGGCACAAAAATCTCCGAGTTGTATGTCCTGTAACTAAAGTTCCCTTCAGATGCCTCGTTGTGGTATGACTGACCCAGACACCATTGCTCTCCAAGGGGACATGAGGGAAGCACCATTTCTTCCATGTCCTACAAAGCTCAGAGTCTTCTGGGATGAGCTCAGTGATGGACTGGTGCATGTGCCTGACATCTGGGCAATCACTGCGGTCATAATCTCCTACTCCCTTGGCAGTGGCCATCTCCCTGCTACTGTTGAGCCAGGGGGAGGATCTAAAGGGATCAAGGAGATGAATGATCAATATTTCCCTATGAATGAGGCTCTCTATGGGCAGCTAGATGGCTCGGTGGATAGAGCACTAGACTTGGAATTAGGAAGGCTCATCTTCCTGAGTTCAAATCTGGCTTCAGATACTTACTATCAGTGTGACCCTGGGTAAGTTACTTTACCCTGTTTGCCTCAGTTTCCTCATCTGTAAAATGAGCTGGAGAAGGAAATGGCTGACATACCTCTGCCAAGAAAACCCCAAATGGGGTCATGAAGAGTTGAACACTACTAAAATAATTGTACAACAAGGCTGTCTATAGAGAAAAAACCAGTTTTACCTGCTTGTCTTAAAGTTCTCAGGTTCAATAGCTTTCTCTCTGTTAACTTCAATTCTAAACTTATTCATCTTGAGTTTAGAAAACAGAATATCCTAAATAATAATTCTAGTTCCTCATGGTAAATAGCTGAAGCTAGGTTGGAAGTATGGGGTAGAGGAAATAATGCTGAATTTGGAGGGAGAGGAAAGACCTGGGTTCAGATCCTGGCTTGACCTTGGTCAAGTCACTTTCCTCTCCTGTAAAATAAGGGGCTTGGACTTTGACTCTAGACCTAGGTTCCCATCATAATTCATTTAATTAAGTTACCATTGTGGACAGACCAAGTTTGTCATGGTAACCTCTCCCTTGCCTGTTGGAGTGGTGTCAGACATATAATATTAGGTGAGTAATGTGGTGTACAATAGAAGAAGCCCTGGATTTGGACTTGGATGAACTGGGTTTGAATCCAAACTCTACCACCAGTCAGACTTTGAATAAGTCCCTCCCCTCTCTGGACCTCAGTTTCGTCATCTACAAAGTGAACGTGTCGATCTAGATTACCTCTAAGGGACTAAATTTCTGATCTTATGAAACCGTCACCCACTATGATACAGACAGACAGAGGATCATTGATTGAGTGCCAGAAGGAAGGGACCTTAGAGGCTGTCCTGTCCAGCTTCCCCCAGCTGATCAAGGTAGAGAAGAGTTAAATTTTAGTAGAATCTAGACTTGGGACTGTTTTGTTGCCTTTCCTTCCCCAGAGTCTTCACCTCACCCATTTGTTTCTTTTTCCTTTTAAAATCATGACTCAAGTTCTCCCAGAGTGCTCACCTCCGTCTCCTCCTGCCTCTTGGAGATCAGCATGGATGGTGTTCCCGGTGGGCCGGACCATGGTTGTGATGGCCGTGGGGCAGTTGTCCACTCATGCTGGAGGGGCTGCTATTCCTACCCTGCCGGACACAGACTCATTCCCCACCAGTAATGTCCTGGTCTCCCCCTTGGCTACCATCTTGATGCTTATCAACCTCAGCTATGTTGTCATTTGAATTCCATTCCTGAGCAAGATGAATTATGGGATGGTGATGTCATGTAGCCAGCTAGCCCTTATCAGGGTCATAGGGTCATAGATTTAGAACCAAATTTCCTTTAAGTCTCAACTAAAATCTCACCTCCTACTGGAATCCTTCCCCAACCCCTCTTAATTCCAGTGCCTTCCTTCTATTAATTATTTCCTATTTACCCTATATAGAATTTGCTTTCTATACCATTTTTATAGAGGAGGAAATCAAGGCCTAGAAAGTCAACTGACTTACCCACGGATACTTGCATGGTAGAATGGAGGGTACACCTAACTGTGGACCAGAACCACCAGGGTTCTAGTCCCTACTTTACCATTCACTCACTGTGTGAGTTTAGTCAAGTCCCTTCCTCTCCCTGGGCCTATTTCCTTGTCTGGAAAATGAAAGAGTTGAATTGGATGAACATCCATGACCCTCCCAGTTCTAATATCCTGTGATCTCTGATTGTTTAGACTTTTTATGGTTCCTATGATCTGGACTTATCTGACCCTACAAACAATGGGGTAGAATCCTACGCAAGGACTGATTTTACTTTTGGAATCTTTGGGTCAGGTGTCCTTTTTTAAATCTTTTTCATCTGGGACCCTACAGAAGACTCCATGATCAGAGATTGTGGTGTGCATGCCAAGAGTATCCATTCAAATGAGATCAAAGTGTAGTAAGTGGTACAAAATGCTTGCTTCCCCTTTCCCCTTCCATGTCAATGGAGCACCTCTGTGAGATGCAAAGACCATTTCCCCCTTCTGTTTCCTGCTCTAGTGTCTAAAGAACTCAGTGTCATACAGTCTCCAAGATGGAAAGAGCTCATTGGCCATTGAGTCCAACCTGAACAAAAATCCCCTCTGGCATAGTCCAGGAGTGATCATCCAGATGTTGCTTCATGACATTCAGTGTTGAAGAGCTCTAGTACTTAAGAAGTTTGTCAGTCAGTCAGTAAACATTTGTTAAGCACCTACTATGTTCTAGACACTGTGCCTAGAACTGGGAATAAGAAGAAAGCTAAAAGACAGTCCCTATTCTCAAGGAACTCTGGGAAGGGAAGATGCAGATGACTATGGAGAGATAAGCTATAGATAAGATAAATGAGAGGTAATTAACAGAGGGAAGACACTAGCAGCAAAGAAGAATGCAACAGTCTTCTTGATGAAGGCGAGACTTGAAGGAAGAAGCCTGGAGGTGGAGATTAAGAGAAAGAGAGCATTCCAGGCATGGGGGAAAGTTGGGGAAAATGCCTGGAGTTAGGGCAGCTAAGTGATACAGTAGACCAAGTGGAGTCAGGAGGACCTGAGTTCAAATCTGGCCTCAGGTACTTACTGCCTGTGTGACTCTGGGCAAGTCACTTACTATTAATTACCTCTAGAAAAGGGGAAGAAAAAAAGAAAATGTGTGGAGCTGAGAGACACAGGGGCTTGTTCAAGGAACAGCAAAGAGACCAGTATCACTGGGTTGAAGAGTACAGTATTGTGATGAATGATGTAAAGTAGAAGAGACTGGAAAGGTAGGGAGGGCCCAGGTTGTGAAGGGCTTTGAACCCCAGAGGATTTTATATTTTGTCCTGAAGTCGATAGAGAACCACTGGGTTTTATTAAGTATTGAGGGGTAGGGAGTGACATGGTCAGAACTTTGCTTTAGGAAGATCACTTTGGTAGCTTGCTACAACTGTAACCAATCATTCAATAGGCATTTATTAATGCCTCCTGTGCCAGGTACTAAGGGCACAAGTCTGAAGAATAAAACAATCCCCAATCTTGGTGAGCTTACATTCTAATGGGGGATGATAAGAACACCATAAAGCTCCACCCGATGGGGCCAAGCAGAATCAGTCCATTCCCTCTTCTAGAAGATAGCTCCAAAAATACTTGAAGCCCAGCCTATCCCCTCCCACCCCCAAATCTCCTCTTGCCTGGGCTAAGCCTCCATAGTTCCATGATGACAAAGACCCAAGGCCCTTCTTTGCCTTGTTGCTTTCCTCTGGATGTGCTAGGATTCTTTTTCTCAAAGTCCTTCATAGGTGATGGCATCCAGAAGAGAACACAACAGTCCCTTGACTGGTCTCAGGGTTGGACACCTCCTTCCCTCCCATCATAGGTAGCATGACCACTGGGATGGACAAATGACAACATGGCGCTCTTGCTTGATGCTCTGTCCCTTTTCCTCCTCTTTCTCTTTTCCTGTTGGCTTGGTCTTGGTTTCTTGGTTCTCTGGTTTTTGTCTCTCACCCTTTCCCCAACTATCTCTGTGGTAGCCATTGCCACTGACCCCTCTGGGGCTACACTTTCAGCTGGTCTTCCAGGGAATACTTCCCCTCCTCTGAATCTCTTGGGTACCTTTCATCAGATCACGCGTGCTCCAGGGTCCTGGGCTCATTCTTATTTATGGGCGCCCTGATGCTTTAACTCAAGATTCTGGTTCCTCCTTACCTCTGCTACTGGGGAGCTGCTGGCTTTGGATCAAAGACTCTGTTCCTGCCTTAATGTCTTCCTTTCCTCAGTGCCCCCAGACCTGATTGATGCCTCTGTGAGTAGCCTGCCTTCCATGTGGCAACCCAGCCCTCGAAAGTCATCCTGCTCATCCTGCTCCCAGAGAGGCTCCACAGAGAGCGGAGCATCCAATGGATGTAATCATGAGAGGTATGGAGTGTCATAAGGTGGGATGGGTGGAGGATGGGGGTTGGGGACTGGGGTGGGGGAGATAGACTGCAATGAGCTAGGATTGATTGGCGCCTTCTATGTACCTCTGGCTGGATTAGGCAGAATGAGCTCTAGAAGGCAGGCTGTCTGCCCCTAACAATTACAGTGACAAAAACAGTGGTAATAATGACAGTTAGCTTTAATCCATATTTATACTTAATATTTAATATAGTGCTTTGATGTTTTCAGAGTGTTTTACATGTGCTATCTCATTTGCTGCTCACAGCAACCCTGGAAGGTAGGTGATATTCTTATCCCTATTTTACAGATAAGGAAACTGAGTCTGAGAGACATTAAGTGACTTGCCCAGGGTCATATAGCTCAGAAAGGTCTAAGGCAGGATTTGAACTCTGGACTCCAAGTCCAGATCTCTGAACACTGTATCTCCTCACCCCCTTCTAAACCATAAGTTCCATGAGGGCAAGAAATACTTAGATACTTCCTAACTATGTAACGCTGGGTAAGTCACTTTATCTCTGTCCACCTCAGTTCCCATATCTATAAAATGGGGATAATAATGTCACTTATCTTCCAGGGTGAGAAGTTGTGAGCAGCGAGTGAGATTGTATTCGTAAAGTGTTTCCAAGCCTCAACGCACTAGATAATGCCAGTTATTGATTGGCGTTTTTGCTGATAATAAATTGTTTACAGCCCCTGGTGAGGAGCACAGGTCTTCACACATAGCAGGTGCTTAATAAATGTTGAATGCTATCACTAAAATATCTTAGAACATACCAGGGCTGGGCGATGTCATCTTTCCTTCTGAACAGGTGGGCTCTGCCGATGACTTTCTAGATGTGTCCAGAATGAGACACATTCCACCCAGAAGGTTGATTAAGTCACAGTTTCTAGGAGGCTCAAGACATTACCAAGCTCACATCCCATGGAACTTCTGGGAATTCCCAGGAACTACCCAACTGTAGCCGTTCTGCCCACTAGACTGACATCGTAGTGGTCCATCTAACTATTTAGGGGACCTCTCCAAGACAGATTCCTCCAAGAGGAATCTACAAGGCCAAAATGCAAGGTCTTACAGCTGATCTCAAGAAATGGACCACACAGGTGTAGGGTAGAGATGGTAGGTTTGGACAGTAGTTTGTCCAAAAGATCCCTGGTGCATTTAGAGACTTCACATTCAATATGACTCACTGGTATATCATTCAATCGATAAACATTTATTAAGTACCTAATGTATGCCAGGCACAACGCTAAGTGGTGGAGGTACAAAAAGAGTAAGAAGACGGCCCCTGCCCTCAAGCACCTTACAACATAATGGGAAAGACAAAATGTAATCAAATGTAAGGAAAGAAAACTATGTACAGGGTATATAGGAAGTAGTTAATGGAGGGGAGGCACCAGAATTAAGAGGGGTTGGGGGAGACTTCCTGTAGAAGGCGGGATTTTAGTTGAGATTTAAAGGAAACCTGGGAAGTCAGTGGGTGGAACTAAGGATGGAGAGCATTGCAGGCCTGGTAGGACAGACAGAGAGAATGCCCAGAGTCAGGAGGTGGCGAGACAGCTGCCAAGAAAGCTCTGCCGATCTTGGGCTGCACTGAGCAGCACGTCTTATAGGGATGGGGACAGAAGAGTCCTACTGCGTGCTCTGCCCTGGTCAGACCAAAGGTATAGTGTTCAGCTCTGGGCTCCTCAGGTCAGGAAGGACATCAAGAGGCTGGAGAGCTTCCTGCGAGGACAGTCAGGATGGTGAAGGACTTGAATCCAGTCTATAGAAGCTGGAGGAAGTGGGGGTGACTAGCCTGGAGCAGAGAAGGCTCAGGTCAGATGTGACTGCTCTGTTTAAAGTACTTGAAAGGCTGTGCTTTTGAAGAGCAAATAGTTTTGTTTAGTCTGCCCCTTTTCTTTCTTTCTGGGCACAGTGAGTGAAATGAAGGGAGGGAAGGAAGGGAGAGAGGGAGGGAGGAAGGGAGGGAGAGAAGGAAGGAAAGGAAAGACAAGGAAGGAAGGAAAAGAGGAAGGAAAAAAGAGAGGGAGGAAAGGAAGGGAAGGAGGGAAGGAAGAAAGGAAAGAAAGAAGGAAGAAAGGGAGGGAAGAAAGAAAGGAAAGAAGGGAAGGAAGAAAAGGAAGAAGGAAGGGGAAAGGGAAGGGAGGGAGGAAAGAAAGGAAAGAGAAGGAATGGAGGGGGGAAGAAAGAAAGAAAGGGGCAAGAATTTATTATGCATTTGTTCCTTCTTAGAAATATCAAAGAAGCAAATTTAAGTTTGTTATAAGGAAAAATTTCCTAGAATTGAAGGTCCCTCCTCCCTGGAGGCCTTGGAGCAAAGGCTGGTGGTGACCCATGCATTGGGGACACTGTAGAAATTATTTTGGGTTTCTCTGAAGTCACCTCCAGCTCTGAGACCCTGTGATTCTGGGAGCCCAGCCTTGCCATCAGCTAATGCCATGTCCCAGTCTACCCTGACAGAGACACATGGGTGGAGTAGAAGAGCTCACCCAGTTCCTTCTGTCTCTGACTCAGTCAGGAGGTAGAGACAAGTCTGGGAGCTCCAGACCAGCATCCTCACAAGATGGCTACTGGGATGCTGGGACACAAAAGCCTATCTTGGAGGGGTCCCCTAAGTAGTTAGGATGGACCGCTAGGATGTCAGTCTAGTGGGCAGAATGGCTACAGTTGGGTAGTTCCTGGGAATTCCCAGAATCCCACACTGTCAGAGATGGAAGGGACCTTGTTGACTAACCCAGAGCAGACCTCTGAACCACATCTCAGACCAATCTGAAATAATTTTATAATTTCATATTTATAGATTATAGTGCACATTATAACATACTAGATGCAATATAGTGATATATATCAATGTATTATATGGCATAATGTGATATTAATATATCATTATATTATATATCATATAATTTCCTAATTTTATAGATTCTCAGACTCCAATCCCATTGTTCTTTTCCACTGTCTGCTTCTCTGCTTAAAGACCATCCACAAGGGGTCTGAGGACTATTATCCATCCTGGGACCAAGTTAGAGTAGAGTGTCGGTCAGTGTGCCCATCACATTCCTTCCCTAGCCACAAAAGAACTATTTGGTCCTTTGGGAAGTCCTGGTTGGATGTTGCCTCCTCCCTGAATATCCTGAGCCTTCAGCCTCTGGGAAGGTGGGAGAGGGGGTGCTCTGCAGTCACACCCCAGATGTCCAACCCTCTGTGCCTGCCCTAATCTCAACTCTTTTGTCTTCCTTCTCTTTCAGGGCTCCTCTGAAACTCCTCTGTGACAACATGAAGCACCAGATCCTCTCCAGAGCCTTCTATGGCTGTACGTCCCCTTCTCAGACCCAGCCTGGGGCCCAGGGGAGGGGGAGGGGGTCTTGGCAGATGGGCATTCAATGCCCACTCGGCACCAACAGCTGGTAATAGATGCTGTGGGATGTGGCAAATGCAAGGTGACATGGTGTAGTGGCTAGACTTCTGGGATTAGAGTCAGGAAGACCTGGGTTCATATCCTAGCTCTGACACTTATTAGCTGTGTGACCCTGGACAAGGCCCTCTATGGGCCTTCATATCCTCATCTGTAAAGTGAGGGGACTAGATGAGATGGCCTGTGAGATCCTTTCCAGCTGTAATAGCAACAATAGTAACAATTCCAGCTGTAACAGCAACAATGACAATTTCAGCTGTAATGGCAGCAACAGTAACAATACCAGCTGTAACAGTAACAATGACAATTTCAGCTGTAATGGCAGCAACAGTAACAATTCCAGCTGTCATGGTAACAACAATCACAGTAACATTAACAGAATACTTTAAGGTTTGCAAAGCACTTTATGTGTTATATCATTTGATCTATGAAGCGAGGCCCATGGTCCTGATGGCCCATAATGTCCCTTCTAGCTCTAGGACTATAATTCTATGAATCTTGGTTATTTTTTTCCTTTTTGAGCCTCAGTTTCTTCATCTGTAAAATGGGGGAGTTAGACCAGAGAGCCTGGGAGATTCCTTCTAGCTCCCAATCTAGTATCCCAGGAGACACAATCCTCTACCTGGAGGTATTGACAGCCTAGTCATAGACTTGGGGATTTTGACACTCATGGCCCTCTGCTGATCTTTCCCTTGTATGGAGGTAAGCCTGGGTTTTGAAGTCTGGACCAGTGCAAGGACCTAGCAAGCTTCAGAGGTGTCAGGAAAGGGCTGCAATAAACCTCGAGGTAATAATGTAAGAAATAATATGAGAAAACAGATTTCAGTAGGTAAGTACTGACAGGAAGCTGGGAGTCAGGAGGACTGGGTCCCGATGTGAGTTCAGCCATTATGACCCTATCTAAGACCTGTGCTGGGATGGACTCGTCCAATAGCAAATATGTAGCTGTCATCATCATTATTTATGTGGAATTCTAATGACTTGAAAGTTTAAATAGCCTAGTTTGGGGAAGTTGGGGTCTTTTGTTTCACTCTGTTTTTATGAGAAATAAATGATAATGATGTTGAGGATGATTATTAACATTTTTATAACACTGGCTATGTGTCAACACTGTGCTAAGCACTTAACAATTGTTATTTTGTTAGATCCTTACAGCAACCCTGGGATGTAGATACTATTATTATCCCCATTTTACAGTGAAGGAGACTGAGGCAAACAGGTTAAGTGACTTGCCCAGAGTCATACAGACATATTAAGTGTCAGAAGCAGGATTTGAACTCAGGTCTTCCTGACTTCAGGTCCAGCACACTCTGTCTAGTCAAACCCTTTTCCCCATTTTTCAGAGTAAGAAACTGAGGCCCAGAGAGCTGAAGAGTAACAAAATCACAAAGGTTTGGAGCTGGGGAAGGCCCTTAGAGATCATCTGGTCCAGCCTCCTTCCCACTTTCATGTGAGGAAACTGAGGTCCATAACAGTTAAGGGTCTTGCAAGGCTATTTTATTCACATGAATGCTCAGACGTCTTTGCCCACGTCTGGAAGAGTAGAAATTCCAGCAAGATGGTGGTCTGAGGAAGGTGGGAAAGGAAGCTGGGGACATGGTTCATACCAAGTCATGGGATGATGCACTTTCAGCTCCCAGGGTGGTTCGTCAAGGGCCCTCCTTCCATCTGGCAGCCATGGGCAGAGATCAATGGCCCCATCCGGCCTCCCTGCATCAGAGATTTGGCATTGTGTCAGCCTGGTGCAAGCATGTAAACACACACACACACACACACACACACACACACACACACACACACACACACATACTTACCCAGCTCATCTCAGAATGAAGAGATGTTTTTCAGAAGCTATGTCGGCCAAATAATTTATCATCCTGGGATCAGTAGGAGGAGGGGAAGATCCACTCAGAGCTTAGCTAGATGGGCAGAACCCTTGCCACGTGGGGGACTGCACATGGGAAACAGCCTTGCCTCTGGGCCAGAGGACCTGGGTTCAAATCTCTTCTCTGGGGCTTGTTCCCTGTGTGACCTTAGACAAGTCTCATATACATACTCACCCACTTGACATATACAAATATACACCAGGGCCCAGCAACCCCTGTGGCTTTGAAAGTCTCCAGCGGTGACAGGTCCTTGAATGACAGTCAAGTCTTCTGTCACTGGGCTCCTACTCAGCTTGTGCTCTTGCCCTCCCCCTACATGAACACAGACACATACACACACACACACATACATGCACACACATAAGCCTATCAGTACAGAGCACAGAGAGTTCATTAATAAGATAGAGCCAGGCCTCTGCACTCAGAGCAAATGCCAGCCACATACATTCACAAACCTGAGTTGGGAACAGCCCTCACTGTGTTGCTGGGGTGCTGACTATTTTTTTCAGCATCTGTTCCATTCTTTACCCACCCCCCAGGGCTTGCCTATTGTAGGCATTTGTCCACTGTGAGGACCCACCTGTCAGCCTTGGTCAACCACCTGATCGTGTCCCCTGACCTGCCCTGTGATGCCGGTCCTGGTCTGACCATGGGCATCTGGGAGCAGTACCTGAAGGACAGCACGGTATGGCCAGACACCTGTCTGATTCTCCTGTTCTCTTTTTTCTGACTTGGTTATATCTCAGATCAGCCACTGGACCCCAGGGCCATGACTTGACCACACTGTAACCTAGAGCTGCAAAGACTGGTGAGCCCAGGCTGAGGAAGACTTCAGGGGGGCAGTAAAAGGCCAGAGGCCCCAGTGGTGACTCTCTCCTCCTCTGCTTGGCCTGATTGAGAGCCACACTGTGTTTAGGGACTTTGAACCATAGAGTCATAGAGTTAGAACTGGCAGGGACCTTAGAGGCCAGTGAGTACAACTTTTGCATTTTGCAGTGAAGGAAACTGAGGCACAGAGAGGATAAATGACTTGCTCAAGGTTATATCACTAGTGACAGTTGTTCTAAGATGGGGATTCTATCTTTGCCCTCCTTTATTTGATTTACAGAACTAGACTATAGATTTGGGGGAGGGGATGGGGAGCACATTCCTCAGGGTGAGACCTTAGAGACATTGTAAACAGATTGCTTAACTGAAAAGAATGAGCTTTGGGTTTAAATTTTTTAAAATTTCTTTTATTTTTCATTTAACAAGTATTTATTTTTTAATTTGTGAGACATTTTTAAAAATTTGAGAGACATAGTTTTCTAGGTAATTAGTCATTTTATTAACGATGCTAGCATTTTATTAATAAAAGAATCAGTGACACTCTAAAATGCCAAAGACCCCTCGTGGTGGATGGGCTCACAGCTTGGAAGAGCAGGTGTTCCTGAGAGAGGTAATCAACTCCAATTGGTTAACAAATTAATGAGAAAATGAATATTTTAATGAGAGGTGGACTTATTCCAATGAGGGTCTTGAAGTATGTGACTTGGTTTACCCAAGTCTTAGTCTAAGAGACTTATCAATTTCCATATCACCAGTCTGACAAAAGGAAGACTCCACATTTTCCTAGACACAATGCTGGAATCCATCCATTAGCCCAAACTTAGAATTTCTTTACTGTCTTTGATTAGATCTTAGCCATCCTGGCTGGGTAAGTCTCTGCCCAAGATTTCCCACACTGGTTGATTTCTGGACAAGGAAGCAGAAAAGGGGAAAAACCTTGGTCCTAATTTATTAATTAGTAATTAACGTATGAAAGAAATAATTTCTCTCAATTATTTTTTATTCCTCTCACTTTGCCCCTAATTCAAAAAGAGAAAAAACAAAATGCTTGCAACAAATATGTATAATCCAGAAAATATTCCTGCATTGACTATGTCTAAAACATGTGTGTCTCATTCTGAAGCCTGAGTCTACCGCTTCTCTGTCAGGAGTTAGGCCATATGCTTCTGAGAGGGCCTCTGGAATCATGGGTGGTCATTGTGTTGATCAGAACCATTAACTCTTTTAATTTGTCTTTACAATGTTGTTGTATAGAAGTTGTTCTCCTGGTTCTGCTTATTTCAGTCTGCATCAGTTCATGAAAGCCTTCTCAGGTTTCTCTGGAACAGTTCGTTTCATCAATTCTGATAGCACAGTAGAATTTATCACGTCTATATCCCATCCAATAGTCATGTGGACTATTTGTACCTGACCTGTGTTCCAAGCTCGTATTGGGCTGATCAGCCAGTGAGACACTCTGTACCTTGACTCAGCTTAGTGATGTCATTTTGATTTTCAAGACTGAAGGACAAGAGCCATCCCATTACTTCTTCAGCCATTCCCCAATGAAAGGCACCCCTTTACTTTCCAGTACTTGCCACCTCACAAAAAGCTGCTATAAATATTCTCCTACATATAAATTCTTTTTTTCATTTTTTGATCTCTTTGTAATATTGGAGTTGCAAAAAAGGATCAAAGGGCTTACACACACAATTAGTGACTTTTTGTTCACAAGTTGAAAGGTTTGAGAGAGTATTCTTTGACTTAAAAACTCTAATCATCAGAA
This sequence comes from Notamacropus eugenii, assembly GCF_028372415.1. NCBI lineage: Eukaryota > Metazoa > Chordata > Mammalia > Diprotodontia > Macropodidae > Notamacropus > Notamacropus eugenii. The sequence goes on along the minus strand of NC_092875.1, from coordinate 21,801,862 downwards.
TGATCAACCATGGTTCCTAAGGACTGATGAGGAAGCTTGCTTTCTATTTCCTAACAGAGAGGTGATGAGCCTGGGATGCCAACTGAAGCTGATGTTTTTGGCTGAGGCAAATGTGTGGAAAATTTTGCTAGGCTATACTTACTTATGACAAGGCTTGTGTTTTTACATTTTTATTGGAGGGGGTAGAATTTAGAGGGGAGGAAGAAGATAAATTTTTTTAAGCATTTACATCACTGCAATGCTTTTTAGTCCTGGACTGGCAGCTGGGGCATCTTGGGGCCTCCTGGCATTGAAGTGAAAAGTCATGGATGCTCAGAGATGATCTGTATTCTTCAGTGGCATGCTCCAGCAGCTGAGCCCTGGGACAGGCTCCTTCTTCCATAGGCTAGGGACTGTTTTCTCCATGGTTCCCAATGGCTCCCTCTCCTCCTACAGAGTTATGAAGAAAAGGAGCTGCTACGTCTGATCTACTTTGGGGGGATTCAGCACGAGATCCGCAAGGATGTGTGGCCCTTCCTGCTTGGCCATTACCAATTTGGGATGACAGAAGCTGAGAGGAAGGAGGTGAGTCTGACTTGGCCTGATGAGCTGCTTTGGGATTTTTCTTTTGCACATTAATAGGGTCTGATGGGCCCTCCCAGGCAGAGAAAGCTGGGGCACAGTTTGGGCCTAAACAGTAATACCAACAACAGTTCCCATTTCTGTAATGATTTAAGGTTTGCAAACTGCTTTCCTCCCAATAACCCTGTCAGGTAGGCTGCACAAATGTTAACGCGTTTTTAATGCTGGGTAGACTGAAGCTTTAAGAAATGCAGTGATTTTTCTGTGGTTGAACAGCTTGTTAGGTCACAGGATCATGAAAGAGACCTTAGAGGTCATCAAATGTAATCCCCTTATTTTAAAGATGGCGAGATCAAGGCACAGAAAAATTAAGTGACTAGCAGGTGTCTGGAATGGTATTTGAATCAGAACTTCTGTCCACTGTATCATCTAGCCTTCTTCCCCAGGTTTCCTGTCTCCAGTTTTCTATCCACTGTAATAACCTATATCTCTCTCTATGTTCATCAGTTCCCTAGGTTTAAGATGGGCTAGCACCCCAACCAAAGTGATAAGACTTGATGTTTATATATGATTGATAGATTGACAGGGGATTTGAATCAAGTCTCAAAGAAAGCCAGAGAAGCTAGAAATCTAGAGGAAAGTGCTCCTGACATGGGGTACAGCCACTACAAAGACATGGCAGTGGGAGATGATTATAGAGCAGCAGAGCTAAGGATCAAATCCAGATCCTCAAGGTTCAAATCCATTATAGTCTTCATTTCTCCAGTGTATCTCCTCTCAAAGTCCTCCTGGGATGAAGTGAGATTGGGGCCCATGCTGTGCTCTGGGGAGGTTTGAAGGCCCTAGGTTTGAATCCTGGCTCTGTGTATGTGACCTTAGGCAAGTCACTTAACTTTTCTGGGTCTCAGTTTCTTCCTCTGTAAAATTAAAGGTTTAGACTAGTTCATTTCTGATGTCTTTTCCAGTCCTGAAGCTATGGTTCTATGACTTGCTGACACTTTACAAGCAAAATAGCTAAAGATTGTACCCTCACCCTCTCCTCCAAATGCTGAAAAGAATTTGGGGAAAATAGACGTGAAATTATTGGATGTGTTAAAAAGCAACCATTGTACCAACTTGGACATGGGGAGGAAGAGATAGGAAACTGGTATTACCCAGAGTCAGCTGGGAAGCTAGAAGTGATCAGGAGATTCCGTGTCCAGGCTGAAACTGTCCCTTCGAGGGGTTGAGCTCCTGGGAGGGGGCCACATGGACTCAGGCTCCCTGGACCCAACTGTGTCTGTCTTGGCCACAGGTGGATGATCAGGTTCATGCCTGCTATGAGCAGACGATGGCAGAGTGGTTGGGCTGTGAAGCCATTGTCCGGCAGAGGGAGAAGGAGTCCCATGCGGCTGCCCTTGCCAAGTGCTCCTCGGGTGCGAGCCTGGACAGCCACCTCCAGAGGATGATGCATCGAGATTCCACTATCAGCAATGAGGTGACTGACTGCTCTTGGGATGATCCCTCTGTCCCCAACCCTGGGAAAAGGTTAGGTGTGAGGGGAGGGGCAGATGCCAACAGTCACCAATCACAGACTCTCATTGTCGCATGGGACCTCAGGACCTCAGAGGCCATTGCCCAGACAGCATCCCCAGTGAGTGGTCATTCCGCCACTATGTAAAGCCTTTAGGACAGCTCTTGTGGTCAGGAATTTCTTTACATTGATCCAGTATTTGCCTGTTTGTACCTTCCCTCCCATTGCTCCTAGGACAATGGAAAAGCCTTCAAATACCACGAGTCAGCTCTCATGTGCCCTTAGGTCTTCCCCAGACTAAATGGCCCCAGTTCCTTCAAGAGATCCTTGTTCTTCATTCCCATCACCATCCTAGGCATCCTTCTTTGAATGCTCTCAGCTTCGCCATGACTATCCTGTACTATGAAGGCCAGAAAGCAATCCAGATGTAGTCTAACCAGGACAGCAGGATTATCCACTCCTGTATTCTGGTACCACACCACTGGGGGAAGTGGTTTGAGCTCCTATTAATGTAGTCTTAGGTCTTTCTTCATATTGAGATTGAAATACTCTCAAATCTCTGTCTTTCATACAAACTGTTCTAGACATTGATTTTTTGGACCCATGTGGAGGATTTTACATTGATCTCTGAGGTACCTCTGGCCTTAGTCCTGCTCATCATGCCAAGAACCATCGATCCCTTGAAACCCCAACCCTTCAGACTCAAGTTCTTTCTACCAGTGGCCTTGTTATAGGCTTTGGAATTTGCCTGATCTTTGGGAGGGAGGGTGTCCAACCCAGATGAAGGGCATGGGGCTGCAGAAGATAAAGAGAATCCTACTTAACCCCCTCCCCCCATTTTCCCTTCCTTTGAAGTCTTCTCAGAGCTGCAGTTCAGGCAGACAAAATCACATCCGTCTGCCGAGCGACTCCAGTAACAGCACCCAGGTAGGCAGTGATCACAGGATGGGAGGGGCTTGGAGGGACCTTGCAGATTACATAATCTCACCCCCCTGCTCATTAGAGAGGAAAGAAATGAGAACCTAAGAGGGGAGTCCCTAGTTCAAAGTCACCAAGGTAGCCATTTATCAATCAATAAGTACTTATTTATTTATGGAATAAAACAAGCATTTCCATAAAATAGTATAATAAAAAAAATGATTGCACATGAAATTACAGATCTATTAGGCACAACTTGTTATTCCTTTTAAATGTACGATGAGGTTATCATGTAAATTTTCCCCTCCTTTTTTTCTTCCTTCCCCTCAATAAGCATTTATTAAGTGCTTGAGAATCAAATCCAGCACATAGGATTGTGGAGTTGTGGAGCTAGATCAGAAAACCTAGACTCAGAGATGTGACTTGTCTAGGGTCACATAGTAAGACCCAAGTTTTCTTATTCAAAGTCTAAAATGCACTTTCCCCTGGGTTCTGACTCAAAGTCCAATGCACTTCCCGCTGGGTTCCGACTCATAGTATAAAACACTTTCCACTGGGCCACACTTAGTTTCAGAGGCTCACAAGCTGACCCACCATCTTTGTCTGTCCTGGACCTAAACAATGTACCTGTTTCTTTTTCCTCAGGTATTTGAATCTGTGGATGAAACAGAACAGGTGGAGGTAGACAGCAGGCAGGATGACATGAAGCAGCCCAAGGTCCCTAATGGGACAGTGGTCAATGGCACCTGCTCTCCCGACTCTGGCCATCCCTCTTCTCACAACTTCTCCTCAGGCCAGTCTGAGCACAGTCTCAGCACAGAAGACAGCGTCATGGAACCACTCAAAAACATGCCATTGGTGAGGCCAGATGAACCCAGTGCCCGGGATGGCCATGAGCTGGACACTGCCACCCAGCCCAGGGACAAGACCCTGAGAGAGGAGCTGGCCATCCAAGACAGTCTGGAAGGGGACTTTCTCGCCAATGAAAGCCTGGATGAGTTTATGTCTGTGCCCGGGAGCCTGGACATGGCCCTCCCAGAGAAGGACTCTTCGGTGATGGAAAGCTGGGTGGGCAATGAGGTGGAGAAGCAGAGCCTGGTGGAGAGTGAGGACACCCTGTCTGAGGAGCCAGAAATGGAAAGTCTCTACCCCCAGCTGGAATCTCTGACTGTGGTGGACTCCACAAACACCGAGGCCTCCCCAGTATCTTCCAGTGGGGTGACATACTCTGTAAGTGGACAGTAGGAGGTGTGGTTGTTCCTCGGATAGCCTGGTATGGGATTAAGGTTGTTGCTTCTTTTTCCTTCTCAAAAAGGACCATGACATCAGGGAGGTGATGCCATGACATGCAAGTGAATTGGATTGAAGTGAGGCAGAACTGTGCAAAGTCAGCAGCTTCACTTTCTCCTCGGGAGCCATCTGGGTCCAGTGACCAGATATAGATCAGGGCAACTGGAGATGGCCCAGGATACAGTAAGAGATGTTGACCTTTTCAAGTTAAGGTCTTTCCTAGGTCTTAGTTTGACCAAGGCAAGACCCATTTAAATGATTAAGGCTTAATAAAAAATGATGCAGAGAATGGCCTTTTTACCTGATCAAAGAAAAAAAATCAACCTGGGAGGGGAAGACCCTTAAGGTTTCTGGTCAAAACAGAAGTAGTTGCTATTTACTTTCATTCTGAGCCAGTGACCCAACAATGACCAAGTAGGGTTTGGCCAGGGACCTACTGTTGGTCAATCATGAAGAGCCAGAATGATTTGGGGTTAAAAAATAATTTCAGAGATTAAAATAAAATTTGCATTTTCTTTTGGCAGAGCACCTGTAGGTAAGGATGGGATAGCCTATGTAGAGAGAGAGAAAGGAAGGGGGAAAGAGAGAAGGGAGAGGAAGGAAAGAAGGAAGGAAGGAAGGAAAGAGGGAAGGAAGGAAGGAAGGAAGGAAGGAAGGAAGGAAGGAAGGAAGGAAGGAAGGAAGGAAGGAAGGAAGGAAGGAAAGAAGGAAGGAAGGAAGGAAGGAAGGAAAGAGGGAAGGAAGGAAGGAGTAATTTAAATATTAAGTATGTTGGCAAATACTTAATGAGAACAGAAAAGAGTTCTTTATTTTTCAGATGTGCATGGCACTTTTACAAAAACAGGTCATCTCTTAGGGTGTAGGAACCTCATAAATACAGAAAATCAAAATTAAATGCAGTCTTTACTGACCATAAGGCAAGAAAACTTATATTCAGTAAAAAGCAGTTAAAGAAAGAAAAAAAAGCCAGCCAGAAAACCAAAACAGAAATTCTGAAAATCAAAGAATAGATGGACAAAACTGAAAGCTTAAAAAATACATTAATAGATAAGTCTTTCCATGTTTTTCTAAAATCAACCAGCTCATCATTTCTAACAGCTCAGTAATATTCCATCATGATCATGTACCACAACTTGTTCCTCTATTCCCCAAATGATGGGCATCCCTTCAATTTCTAGTTCTCCACCACCATAGTAAGAGCTGCTGGAAATATTTTAAATAGGTCTTTTCCCCCGAACACCTTGGAAAGCAGACCCACTATTAGTATTGCTGGGTCAAAGGGTATATGCAGTTTTATAACTCTGGACATAATTCCAGATTGCTCTCCAAAATGGCTGGATTAGTTTACAGTTCCACTAATAGTATATTAATATTCCAATTTTTCTATATTCCCTCCAACATTTGTCATTTTTTCCCTTCTATTATTCTAGCCAGTCTAACAGGTATGAAAAAAAATTTCAAAGTTGTTTTAATTTGCATTTCTCTAATCAATAATGATTTAGAACATTTTTTTCATCTATGTATTTTTTTTATTTCTTCACTGAAAACTGCCTGTTTATATACTTTTGCCATTTTCCAATTGGGGAATGGTTATATTCTTAAAAATCTGACCAAGTTCTCCATATATTTGAGATATGAGAACATTATTCGAGAAACTGTGAAATTTACCCCCAGTTTTCTGCTTCCCTTCTGATCCTGGCTACATTGATTTAATTTGTACAAAACTTTTTAAATTTAATCAGAATTATCCACTTTCCATCTCACAGTGGTCTCCATCTTGTTTATTCAGAAATTCTTTTCCTGTCCATAAGTGTGATACGTTAGGTGCTCCATGTTCTTTTAGCTTTCTTATAACGTCTTCCTCTCTTATGACACCTAGGTCATGCATCTATTTTGACCTTATCTTGGTAAATGGAGTCAATATGGTTGTCAGTTTTATTGGCATATAATTCAGCAAAGTTATAGACTTATAATTTCCTTCTTCACTTTTGGATATTGATAGTTTAATTTTCCTCTTTCATTTTTAAAAAGTGAAAGTAGTTTATCTTTTGTCTGTTCATTTTTTTCCTCCACTATGGGATCGTATGTAACCAAGGGCTGTCTTCAGAGGCTGTCTGGCCCAATGCCCTCATTTATACAGAGGAAGAAACTGAGGCCCAGAGGGGTTCATTGACTTTATTGGATTATATATTTAGAGTTCTAAGAGACCTCAGAAGCTGTCTGGTTCAAAACCAGATTTTTACAGATGAGGAAACAGAAGCCTAGAAAGGTGAAGGCATTTGACTGAGGTCATACTGGTAGTAAATGGATTTTAACCCAGGTCTTCTGACTCCAAAGTGCTCTTTCAAGTCTTGCACCATACTGCCTCTAGAGCAGGATTTATTTTTTTTTTTTTGAGGCCATTGGGGTTAAGTGACTTGTTCAGGGTTCCACAGCTAATAAATGTCAAGTGCCTGAGGTAAGATTTAAACTCAGGTCCTCCTGACTCTAGGACTGGTGCTCTATCCACTGCTCCACGTAGCTACCCCTAGAGCAAGGGTTCTTAACCTGGGGTCTGTGAACTTGACTTTAAAAAAATATTTCAATAATTGTATTTCACTACACTTGGTTTCTTTTATAATCCTATGTATTTTATTTTAAGCATTTAAAATATGATTCTGAGAAGGGGCACCAGCGTACCAGAGGGCTCCATGATACAAAATAAGTTAAGAACCCCTGTTTAAGACCAAAAAGGGGCCTTGTAGGGCCTCTCTTCTAACTTCCTCATTTTACAGATAGGGAAACAGAGGCCCAGATGAGTTAAGTGACATCGAGAGTCACAATCATAGTATCTAAGCAGGATGAGATTTGACACTAGGTCTTACCGACCCAAGCCTAACTCCCTATCCACTATACCACTCTTTCTCAATGTTCCTTTGATGCTTTGATGTTTCCATGGTCATGGCAGTATGGACCCTGTCTCCACCAATGCAAATTGAAACCCATCTACCCAGTTTCACACAGGAATTCTGGTCCATGTCCTAGGACACAGGACCTCTACAACTAGGATCCTACATAGGATCATGAGATCCAAGTTTTGCAGCTGGAAGGGATCTCTTACATGCCATCTAGTTCGCCCCTCCCCCTCATTTTACATATGGGGAAACCAAGGCCCAGGCAGGTAAGGCCCAGAGGTTGGCCTAGGTCACCCAGGTAATACATGGCAGAGTGGGGGAATCTGAACTCAGGCCCTCCCAAGTTAGTGTTTCCAGGCCTCCTGAGAGTACCCACCCATTATCCTGGAGGCCTCCCTTCAAGCTATCTAGTCCTTAGATAGCACCAGAGCAGTGCTCAAGCTGTCTAGACTCTCCAGACATGGCCAGCCCACTTCCTTTTTCTTTCACATAAGGTCTTTGAAGCTGTTTTTGTTTGTTTGAATAAATTAGCCTTGGTAACTTGCTAGTGTGCCTTTCCTCACTGTATGTCTTCTTTAAGTCATCTGTATTTGTGTTTCTGAGGGTGGAAGGCAGACCTAAAGAGAGAAATTGAGGCTGGATGTACAGAAAAACAATTGGAACTATCCCAGAGTGGTACAAAAGCTGCCTTAGGAACTATGAATTATCAGCTTTCTCCCTCCATAAATTTCAATGGCTCCCTATTACGTCTGGGATCAAATATGAGATCCCCTGTTTGGCATGCAAAACCCTTCCCATCCTGGCCCCTTCTAACACATTCATCCCCTTCAAATTCTGACCTGCAGACATTTCCCTCCATTTCCTGCTTATCTCTGACCCCTGGGCTTATCCTAGCCAGCCCCCGTATCTGGAAGGCTCTTTACCTCACCTCTGTCTCTTAGATTCCTGTCTTCCTTCAAGACTCAGCCTAATCCCTACCTTATAGAGGAGGTGCCCAGTGTGTCTAGAGGCACCTTTCAAGTTACTTGAATCTACTCTCTATGTAAAAAGCAAAAGTCGCCACTGGAAGGAGCTTCCATTGATTCATTCATTCATGCAAATGAACAATGACAATATGTATACAGATATCTGAATACAAACTATCTACTAACCATATATTAACTAGAGGAAGCTAGGTAGCTCAGTGGAAAGAGAGCTGACTCTGGAGTCAGGAAGACCTGAGTTCAAATCCAGCCTCAGACACTTACTAGCGGTGTGACCCTGGGCAAGTCACTTCGTTTCTATGTGCCTCAGTTTTCTCATCTGTAAAATAGGAATAATAATAGCTTCTATCTTCCAGAGTGGATAAAATGAGATGATATTTGTAAAGGGTTTTGCAGACACTGAAATGGTGATGATGATGGTGTTAGAAGTAATGTTTCAGGGGACAGAAGGCAAATAATTGGGGGGCTTCCAGTAGGAGGTGGAACATGAATCTCTGTAAAAACATCTGCTAAGCTCCATCCCTCACATCAGAGGGGATCTGGAAAGACAGTTGAGTCAAGAAGTTGTCACAACTGATGCACGATGCTTGGCTTGTGGAGCCATGTCCACAATTTCATGCAATTTCAGAGATGGGAGGGAACTGAGAGACCCCCTGGTGCAACCTGTACTTGAACTAGAATCCTCTGTAGACTTTGTCCCCCAAAGTGGCCATCCAGCCCTTCAAAACCTCTGGCCATGGAAGTGACCTCCCAAGAATCTCCATCCACATTTGCATCTCTCTAATTCTTAGGGAGTTTTTCCTGACCTCCAGACAAAATTCTAGCTTAGGCAATATTCACCCATTGCCCCCCGGTCTGCTCTATGGGACTAAAGCACTCAGTCAGTCAGGAAACATTTATTAAGTACCTACTATGTGCCTGTCACTGGGCTGAACACTGGGGATACAAAGAAAGGCAGAAGGCAATCCCTGCCTTCAAGGATCTTACATTGCAACCTGCAGAACAAATTTCATTCCTTTACGACAGCAATTCAAGTATTTGAAGGATTTGATGACTACTGTCATGTCCATTAGATTGTAAGCTCCTTGTAAGCAAGGACTGTCTTTTGCCTCTTTTTTATCCCCAGCGCTTAGCACAGTCTGGCACATAGAAGGTACTTAATAAATGTTGATTGATTGATATCCCTCCTTAGTCTCTCTTTTCCAGCCTAATCTCACCCAATTTCTTCAATCAATCCTTATGCGACATGGGACTGAAGACCCTTCCTCATCCTACTTGCCCTCTTTGGGGCACTATCCAGCTTGTCAATGTCCTTCCTAAACTGTGTTACTTAAAAATGAACTCCATGCTCCCAATGTGGAGTCAGCAGTAGGACTTGAATTCAACTTCCTCAGCTTACTAGCTGTGTGACTCTGAGCAAGTTAATTAACCAACAAATATTAATTGCTTATTTATTATGTTATGGGCTAGGCACTGGGCCAGGTACTAGCGGGGTACAAGGGCAAAGAATGAAACCATCCCTAATTGCAGTAAGCTCACATTCTAAGTAATGGGGGAGGTTATCAGGACATACATAAGCATATACTGTTAATAAACACAAATACATAAAAAATACCTAAATATAAGAGTCTGAGAGGGAAAGCATTAGTAGTTGGGGGCATCAGGAAAGGGTTCATGCCAAAAATGGGCTAGATGGCTACCACCTCCCTTCTAGTTCTAGAGTTATGATCCTTGTGGGCTGACCAGGACACAGAATGTTAGGACAGTTGCTTCCCTGTTCCTGGACTCCATACGCTTCCTCATGCTACCTAAGATCACATTTGCCTTTTTGGCTGCTGTGACACACTGTTGACTTATATTAAGTTTGACATCTACTCAAACCTCCAAATCTTCTTCAGACAAGCTTGTCTAATCTTGCTTCCTCTCTTATACATGTGAAATTGATTGTTTGAGCATAAGTGTAAGATTGTTCATTGATCCCCTATGGAATTTCATCTTATTCAGTTGATCAATACACATTTATTAAACACCTAATATGTGCTAAGCACTGGTGATACAAAAAGAGGCAAAAGCTAGTCTCAGCCTTCAAGGAGCTTACAATCTAATGGGAGGAGACAACATGGAAACAAATATGTACAAAGCAAGCTCTGCACAGGGTAAACAGGGAATAGTTAACAAAGTAAAGGCACCAGAATTGAGAGAGGCTGGGGAAGACTTCTTTACAAGGTGGGGTTTTAATTGGGCTTAAAGGAAGCCAAGGAGGACAGTAGTCAGGGTTGAGGAAGGAGAGTGTTCCAAGCATGAAAATGCCTACAGATGGTGAGATCTTTTTGAATCCCAGCTTGCTTTTCCAGGGTATGAGCTGAGCCCCAAGGAAACTAAGGATTCTAAGGGGTGAGTGTGTGGAGCAGGGCCTTCTAGGCCTGGGGGGCAAACCTATGCAAAGGTGTGCAGATGGGAAAGGGAATGTCATGGTGGGGGGACAGCCCTTTGAGTAGGTAGTATAATAAGCCTCTTGTAGTATAATAAACCTCTGGTAGAGGGAAGAGCTTTGAGTTTGGAGGTAGGGTCCTGGGACCCTTGTGCCCAGGCCACCCTTTGTGCCTCCCTGCAAAACAATGAGAGATGAGCAGAAGATCCTTTGTTTTTGATTTTGTATCTCTCATGCCTAGCACAATGACTAGTAGTCAGTCAATGAGCATTATTAATAATAGCTAGCATTTATATAAGGCTTCCAGATTTGCAAAGCGCTTTCCATGCATTAGCTTATTTGACCCTCACATCAGCCCTGAGAGGTAAGGGCTACTATTATCCCCATTGTACAGATGAGGAAACTGAGACACAAAAAGGTCCAGTGACTTGCCCTGGGTCACACAACCAGTAAGGCTTTAAGGTAGGACTTGAACCTAGGTCCCCATTTTACAGAGAGAACTGAGGTCCTGAGATGACCATGTACGTGGTCACACAGGTAGTTGGCCTCAGAGTCAGAATTCAAACCCAGGCGCTCTTTTCTCGAGCCCACTCTGAGAGGTTGCTGATGACCTAGTATTGAGCCTGCCCTTTCTTCCTCCCCTCCCCCTTTGCTTCCTTTAGCCAGAGCTGCTGGATATGTATACTGTGAACCTGCACCGCATTGAGAAGGATGTCCAGAGGTGTGACCGGAATTACTGGTACTTCACCCCTGCCAACCTGGAGAAACTTCGAAACATCATGTGCAGGTGGGCCTCTGCCTCCCAAGTTGGGGACAGGTCCGGGGAGGCCCAGGTTAGAAATGCCTGCTCACTTGGGAGTGCTCTGATTTCAGTGAGTAGCTCTGGGGCTGGCCAGGTGGGAATCTCATTTTTTTCCAAGTCATTTTAATAAACATTTATTAAGTGCCTACTATGTGCTGGGCACTGTGCTAAACCCTGTGGATACAAAAAGGGACAAAAGACAGTCCCTACCCTCGGGGGGCTTACAGTATAATGGAGAAGATAGCAGGCAAATAAATATATACAAAGCAAGCTACGTTTAGGATAGAAATAGTAAATAATTGCTGTTGTTTGTGCTTCATTCTTGAAGAGGACCATGGCATCAGGAGGGTGATGCTGTGACTTGCAAGTGAATTGGATTACAGTGAGGCAGGGCTGTGCAGAGTCACCAGTCTCACTTGATCCTTCAGAGCCATCTGGGGCCAGTGGCCACAGATAGATCAGGACGACGGGAGATGGCCCCTGAAGAAGAAATAATTAATAGAGGGAAAGCACTGGAATTGAGCAAGGCTTCCTGTAGAAGATGGGATTTTAACTGGGTCTTAAAGGAAGAAAGGGAGGTCAGTCATAAGAGAGGAGGAAGGAGAGCATTCCAGGCACGGACGACAGCCAGAGAGATGGCCCGGAGCAGAGTTAGCCTGACTTTTAGGTATTTCCCAAGGCTGTTGTGGAGGCTCAGAACCAGGAGGTGGTTTCCCATCTCACTTCTGCACTTACTTGCTATCTTGTTGTTCAGTCGTTTTCAGACCTGTCCAACTCTTTGTGACCCCATTTGGGGTTTTCTTGGCAGAGATACTGGAGTGGTTTGCCATTTCCTTCACCAGCTCATTTTACAGATGAGGAAACTGAGGCAAACAGGGTGAAGTGACTTTCCCAGGGTCATACACCTAGTAAGTGTCTGAGGCTAGATCTGTATTCAGGTCTTCCTGACTCCAGGCCCAGCGCTGTATCCACTGTGCCATCTAGCTGCCCATCTGACCATAAGCAAGACATCTAATTTCCCTGAACCTCATTTTCCCCATGTGTGAAAGTGCTCTGATATTAGCTTTACTAACACCTGAGCCACTAGGTGGCACAATGGATAGAGCGCCAGACCTGGATCCACCTGCCTCAGATACTTACTAGCTATGTGACCATGGGCAAATCACCTAACTGCTTTCTGCCTCATTTTCCTCATCTGTAAAATGGGGTTAATAATACTACCTCCCTATTATGAGGATAGAATGAGATCATATTTATAAAGTGTTTTGCAAATCTGAAAGCATTGTATAAATGCTATTGTGGTGGTGATTATCTTAAATGTTGCCTGTGTCTCAGACATCATATTGCAATGGAGAGAATTTTGTATTTGAAATCACAGGACCTCAGTTCAAATCCCAGCCCTGCTGTTTAGTACCTAGTCATCTTCGGTAAGTTCTTGGATGTTGTTTTTCTCATCTGTAAAATGAGAGCTGTAATATATTTGGCTACAATAATTAAATGCTAACCTCATCAAGAGGTCAGCCTCTGATGGATCATCATGAACCATATCAGCCCTGGGAACCGGAGAAAGAAGCTTGACTTCCAGCTCTCAGAAGAGAGGTGGGGGGCCACAAGTACAGAAAGTGGTATACACTGTCTGAGCACAGTTAATGTACGGATCTATTGCTGAAGTGTTTTTCTTTGTTACTGGGGTTTGGGGAGGGAGCTAAGAGACAATGAGTGTGTCATGAAAAGAGAAGGCAACTGTAAAACTAAAAAAAAAACCAACAAAAAACAAAGGAGGAAGTGTGATTTGATGGCATTCCAAAGCCCTTATAGCTCTAAGCCCCTGATGCTGTCATCTTATGACTGTCTAGGCTCTCCCCTCTCTGATCCCTCACCTAGAAAGCTTCAAAATACTATCTTTCAATGGTTTGATTGATACTGATGTATCATTTTTACATCAAATCCAACCCTTCCCAGTGAATCATCTCTTGTAGCCAATCAACTACCATTTATTAAGCGCCTATTATGTGCCAGGTACTAGGCTAAGCTTACAACAAAGGATAAAGAAAAGAAAGAAAAAAAGACAAAGAACACTAAGAAATAAAGATATTAATTTTTCAAAATTTACACATTGATTTAAAATTTTTAAATAAATAAAATTTATTCATTTGTTTAAAATATTTTATTTTTTATTTTATTTTAAAATTCTTTGTTTATATTTAATTTAAAAATTTCAAATAAATTAATTAAGAATTTAATTAATTTAATGGAAATAAAATTACATAATTTTTCATAAAACTTTATTCAGTACCTAAAATTTTTAGAATCCTGTAGTTGTTAATTCATCATCAGAACAGTGAAATAAAGGTCCCCTGTATTCCCTTGAAAAGCTTCTTGTCCCCTTGGGCATACCCACCTCTATGTTGGGATGCCCTGAACTAGGTAAGGTACCTTCTCCATCTGCATCCTGTGACCATTAGGGATTCATGATTCCTGAACTTAGTGAAACCTCCCTGAACCCTCTGATAGAATGTCAGCTCCTTTCTCTTCCTGGCACTGTGTTCTCCCTTGTTTTCTTCTCAGTTACATCTGGCAGCACATCGAGATTGGCTACGTGCAGGGCATGTGTGACCTTCTGGCCCCGTTGCTGGTCATCCTGGATGATGGTGAGTGGCCACCAGACTTCTGTGACTTTCTCTGCTCTTCCATCTGGGTAGCAAGATGAGTCTGACAATTTCATTCTTACCTCCCCCTGTCCCAACCTGTGGCCAGTGAACTGCTCTGCGAGGAGCCATGTGAAGCCTGTCAGGCTTCATCCTAAACAGGTTGTACCACAGTAAACTTCATTTCCTTTCTGCTTTCTTTTAGTTTTGGACTGAATTACTAGACCAATCTACTATAGTAGTGGATAAAATGTACCTTGGAGTTAGCAAGATATTTGCAAAGACTTTCATACTGTTGTTATGGATATGATGGACAGATGGGAGCTAGAAGTAGGACGGGTAATTGGATTCTACATTGGGTGAATGGCTGGATCCAAAGAGTCATCATTAAATGTCTTGATGCTGACTTGGAAAGAGGTCTCTAGTGGAGTGCCCCAGGGAACTGTACTTTTGTTATTGCCCAATTATTTATCCCTAGGCAGTTCAGCACTTTTCATTAATATCTTGGATAAAACTGGCTTGGATAAAATGTGGATAAAAAGTCCCCTACAGGGGATTGCTAATATGTCCCATGATAATCAGTATCAAAAAAAGATGTTGACAGGTTAGAACACTGGGTCAAATATATGAAGGTAAAATTTAATAGGTATAAATGTTAAATCTTACACTTGGATTTCAAAAATTACCTTGATAATTATAAAATATAAGGGACATGTTTAGTTTAAAAAAAGATCTGGGGGTATTAATAGTCTCCATGCTCAAGGTGAGACCACACAATGGTTAATGGGGGAAAAAAGCTAATCCAGCTTTAGGTTGCCTTGAGAAAAGCCAGGCATCTGTGACCAGGAAGATGACCATCCCACCGTCCTCTGCTCTGGTCAGACATTGTCTGCAGTATTGTGTCTAGTTCTGGGCACCATCATTTAGGAGGGACATCTATAAACTGATAATTGTATCCTGAGAGAGAAGAGACTTTAGATCTTGTCCTAGGAGGGTTGAAAGACTAATAGTCTGGAGAAGATGAAAGGAGGGGAACGTGAGAACCATCTTCAAATATGTTGGAAGGAATTTGCCTTGTTTTGCCTGCCTCCAGATGGCAGAACAAGAAGTAACTAATGGAAGTTACAGAAAGTCCATTTTAGGCTTGATATAATGGAAAACTTCCTAACAATGAGCGCTATGCCCAAGGGGAATGGGCTGCCCCAGAAGGTAGTGAGAGAATTGGAGACCTCTGTCATTGGAAGTCTCCAAGAAAAGGTAGGAGGACTGCCTATCAGGCAAGTCACAGAGCGGATTCTTGTTTATGTCTCAGTTGGACAACTCCAGCCTCTGAGGTCCCTTCCAGCCTGGAGATTCTGAGATTTTAGCTTTATCTGATCCAAGGGTTATAGGAAAATGAGCCCCATCCATAGAAGGAGAGCTGGTAGGGATTTGATGTCAAAAGGCCTGGATTCCAGACAACTCTCTGCATCCCAGCTTTGTGATCTTGGGCAAATCCCTTCCTCTTTCCTGGCCTCAGTTTCTTCCTCCATAAAATGTGAGGGTTCAGAGGATCAGATCTTTAGGCCTGGAAAAAACTTTCAAGATCATAAAGCCTGAGTCCCTCATTTGATGATAAGAGGAAACTGAGGCATAGAGGGCAAATCATCCGTCCAAGGTCACGGAACTAACAAGTGATAGAGCTGGGATGTAAAGACCAGCTTCAGACTCCACTGTACTTGATGGATGGATGGGATAAGCACTTATTATGCACCTACTTCCAGACCCTATACCAAGAACTTTACAAATATCTCATTTGATCCTCACAACAACCCTGAGAGGTAGGTGCTATTTTTATAGTTAAGGAAATTGAGACAGACACAAGTGAAGTGATTTGCCCAGGGTCACACAGCTAGTAAATGACTGAATCTTCCTGACTAGGGGTTCAGTGCACTGTGAACTGTGGTGCACTGACGCTGCTGTGCTGGATGAGATCTCTCCCAGCTCCCTGGGGTCTTCAGGAGTCCTGGTATGTTATCTGACCCGTTCTTTTCTCTGCTGCATCTCCAGAAGCCCTCGCTTTCAGCTGCTTCACGGAACTCATGAAAAGGATGAACCAAAACTTCCCCCATGGAGGTGCCATGGATACCCACTTTGCCAACATGAGGTCCCTCATCCAGGTAAGGCATGGAGATGCTAGAAGATGTGGAGGAGACAAAACAGAGCACCCAGGATGCTCACCGGCAAGGGCCAGTCCCTTTCACTTCATCAAATGTTTGTTGACTGACTAATTGATGACCACTTAATAATTGATAGAATCGGGATTTGAACTTGGGTCTTCTGACTCCCAACCCAGTCTTCTTTTTTACAGTACCAGGCCACTGCTTTCTTTTTGGCTTTTGGGACCCCAGTGCTTAGCACTAGGACAAGTACAGACTAGGTGCCCAGTAAATGCCTCTGAAAACTGAATTCTTGCCTCTGGGGCCAGCTCTTTAAGCTGTCTCTCAACCACATTGTTAAAATAATAAAATCTCATGTTTCTACAGCACTTTAAGGTGTTCAAGATCCCTTTCCCCCATAATCCTCTTTGAGACTGGCAATCCAGAAGTTATTATACCCACTTTACTGATGTGGAAAACAAGTCTTAGAGAAAGGAAATAATTTGCTCATAGAATCGTACTATTCATTAACATTTATTTCTGGAGAAGACTCAAGGCAAAGATGTGAGTGATCATCATCTATTTCAAAGGCTGTCGTGTGGAAGAGGCATTGGCCTTGATCTGGGTTGTTGTTGAGTCTTGTCCGTGACCCCATTTAGGTTTTCTTAGCAAAAATACCAGAGGGGTTCACCATTTCCTTCTCCAGCTCATTTTACAGATGAGAAAACTGAGACAGACAGGGTAAAGTGACTTGCCCAGGGTCACATAACTAGTGTTTGAACTCAAGTCTTCCTGACTCCAGACAATTTTGACTGAATAACGTATGTGGTAGGTTTTTTTGTGCAGATACATTTTTTCTTCTTTTTCTTAATGATCCAAGTCTTGGGGAACAACTGGCCAATAATAGGCTCCCGGGGTCAGTGGGAGACCCTCCTTTCACGTGCTCTCAGGTGCATTGGCATGACTCTTTCTTCTCTTGGGCAGATTTTGGACTCGGAGCTTTTTGAGCTCATGCACCAGAACGGCGATTACACACATTTCTACTTCTGCTACCGCTGGTTCCTCCTGGATTTCAAGAGAGGTACGAGCCTTGGCAGGGGTTGGCTGCCATGTTGTACCATCCAGTGGGAGGGTCGCAGCTCAAGAGCAACTGGGGATAATAAAACTTAAAGGTCTTTGGAAGTCACATAATCCAACCTCTTCATTTTGCACAAGAGGAAACAGTCTTATTGGAGTTAAGTGACTGACCCAAGGTCACACAGCTTGTAGTAGCAGAATTGGAATTCAAGCCCGGGACCTCTGACTCCAATTTCCAGTCCTCTTTCTCCTACACAATAGTACCCTTAGAAGTAACCAAAGCATGTGTCATGAATTATATAAGACATTTCTAGAATATTTTAACATTTCTATAATAACACCATTGGAGCCTCACAAGAACCCATTAAAGTAGGTTTTATTATTTTCATTTTTATAGCTGGAGAAACTGAGGTATGAGTGACTTGATGTTGGGGAGTCTGGATATCCCATGAACTTGATGTTTTTGATGCTAGGCCATTGGCCGTCAATGCTGTTGGGTATCCATCCATTGAATGGGATGAATAATTAGCCATGGATTGAGCTGAGTTGTTCTTGAAGGTGGTTGGGTGAGGGGCAGCGGGGCAGTTTGGAACAGACGGCCTGCAGTCTCCGACACTCTCCGAAGCTGTGCTTTGGTGTTTGCATAGAACTCATCTACGACGATGTCTTCTCTGTTTGGGAAACCATTTGGGCTGCAAAGCACGTCTCTTCCTCCCACTACGTCCTGTTCATCGCCCTGGCCTTGGTGGAGGTGTACCGAGACATCATCCTGGAAAACAACATGGACTTCACAGACATCATCAAGTTCTTTAACGGTACCACAGCGGCCGGGTCCTGCTAGGGGAGGGAGAAGAGGAGGGGCAGCTATGGGGGTCCAGAAGGAAAATAGTACTTTGGAATAAACCAGCTCTTGTTTAGGGCTGACTTGGTGGTGAAATAAGGAGGAAGGTTTGGCAGAGTGAAATCTGTGCACTTGAAGTTCCATTATTTCAAAAAACAGAGTGACAAGATGACAGCTTTCCATTGAATCTCTTTTAAGAGAGGGCCTGTCTTCAAGACCCCTCCCAGCCATGACATCCCCTCTTCTAAGGCCCCTCCCAGCCCTGACACCCTCTGTTCTCAGGTCCCTCCCAGCCCTGACATCCCCTCTTCTAAGGCCCCTCCCAGCCCTGACACCCTCTGTTCTCAGGTCCCTCCCAGCCCTGACATCCCCTCTGCTAAGGTCCCTCCCAGCCCTGACATCCTCTGTTCTCAGGTCCCTCCCAGCCCTGACATCCCCTCTTCTAAGGCCCCTCCCAGCCCTGACACCCTCTGTTCTCAGGTCCCTCCCAGCCCTGACATCCCCTCTTCTAAGGCCCCTCCCAGCCCTGACACCCTCTGTTCTCAGGTCCCTCCCAGCCCTGACATCCCCTCTTCTAAGGTCCCTCCCAGCCCTGACACCCTCTGTTCTCAGGTCCCTCCCAGCCCTGACATCCCCTCTTCTAAGGCCCCTCCCAGCCCTGACACCCTCTGTTCTCAGGTCCCTCCCAGCCCTGACATCCCCTCTTCTAAGGCCCCTCCCAGCCCTGACACCCTCTGTTCTCAGGTCCCTCCCAGCCCTGACATCCCCTCTTCTCAGGCCCCTCCCAGCCCTGACATCCCTTCTTCTAAGGCCCCTTCCAGCCCTGACACCCTCTGTTCTCAGGTCCCTCCTAGCCCTGACATTCCCTGTTCTAAGTTTCCCTCCTGGTAGAACATTCCATAATTCTGTTGAGGGATGGGATGTTATTAAGCACCTACTATGTGCCAAGCCCCATTGATACAAAGAAAGAAACAGTAAAAATGAAACAAGCAAAGAGATGGCTAAATCCAAAGGATAAGAGGAATATAATGAATGGGATGGGCTGCAGGGTGATTTTATTGGTAGAAGAAGCTTCTAGTGCCAAGGGCACCTACTTGGAGAATTGCCCAGGACATTCAGTGACTTGTCCAGAGTCATTTGGCTGGTATTTGCCAAGGTAAGATTTGAACCCTGAGGAAGAAGGAACACCATGTTGAAAAAAATAAAGTAGGAGCCTTTTGCTAAAATAAAAAATACCACACAACCCACATTTATTAATCACCTATTGTATGCAAAACTCTATGCTAGGGGCTAGGACAAAGTTAAACTGAGACAGATTCTGCTCTTGTGTAACTTATAAAGACTCATGGGTGTCAGCGGAGCTAAGTGTGACTAAGAGATACAGCCATAAGGAGCAAGATAATTGGACTGGATGATTTCTGACATCCCCTGTTCTAAGGCCCCTCCCAGCCCTGACATCCCCTCTTCTAAGGCCCCTTTCAGCCCTGACATCCTCTGTTCTCAGGTCCCTCCCAGCCCTGACATCCCCTCTTCTAAGACCCCTCCAGGCCCTGACATCCCCTCTTCTAAGGCCCCTTCCAGCCCTGACATCCTCTGTTCTCAGGTCCCTCCCAGCCCTGACATCCCCTCTTCTAAGGCCCCTTCCAGCCCTGACATCCTCTGTTCTCAGGTCCCTCCTAGCCCTGATATTCCCTGTTCTAAGTTTCCCTCCTGGTAGAACATTCCATAATTCTGTTGAGGGATGGGATGTAGAGACCCCAAAATACTGACAGCACGGGTCCTGCGTGAATGAATTTGACACAAGCCTTCTTAAAGCCAAAGAAAAACAGTTTATTAAAGATTTGCCATATGGGTTGACTCTTAAGGAGGCTAAACATTTGTAACACTGTATTCACAAGTGGGCCAGATAGAATCTCAGCTAGACAGTCTGAGCTGGATCGAATCTGAGTGCCTTCATGGAGGTGAGATGGAACTTAAATACAGAAAAAGACTGAGGGAAGAATCCAGGTGTCACCAAGTAGTCTGGGGTGCCAGGGATAGTCTTGATAGATCAAACCCAGGGAGAATCCTGATATCCTGATGGGAGTGGCCAGTAGTCCAGACTATCCACAATCCAGTCTGGGCAAGTTGGACTTCAAAATATGCTAAGTAGTCAAGAATGTCAAAAGGATGCTAAGATCAAAGAAACAGAATGCTAAATGGTGATCAGACAGGGAGTATCTGGGCTGGGAGAAATGGAAGGGGAATCCAAGGGCCCCCCTCCCCCCAGGGGCAGACTTTCCAGGACCCTTTAGACAAATGTGACAAAAGCCCTCCTGATCCAAGAGGAAAAGATCTTGGCTTGGACTTGTACCCCATCAATTCTATGAGGATTTCTATAAAATGAGTACCACTTTCTGAGCAGTCCTGGTTCTCCTCCTGCCCTCCTGCCTCCTCTGATTCCTTGCTTGGAGCTGGTGGCTTCACAGGGTCCAGGGCTGTTTGGGACATTTTGCTCACTTCCATTTTCTCCCCTGTCTCTTCTCAGAGATGGCAGAGAGACACAATACTAAACAGATCCTGAAACTAGCCCGAGACCTCGTCTACAAGGTGCAGACTCTGATCGAGAATAAGTAGAGGGCCAGTGGTGGTACCAGCGTCCCCTGGAAGTTCCTGCCTGAGGCTTTGGTTGCATCTTCTTTCGTCTGGTGGTATCCACGCTCTCCTGAAAGACTTTGGGACCTGGCCCAGGACCCAGGTTGTGCTGCCAGCATCTGGAAGGGTCTCCTGTTCGGATCTGCAGCTGGCAGGAGAGGGGTTTGTTCCTTCGCTACAACTTCATTCCTATGTGTTCAACCAAAGATCTCCAAGTCAGAATCGTCTCTTTTAGGGGGAGGAAGGGGCTGACTGGAAAAGAAAGGAAGTGTTTCTCCTTTGCCTCACTGCTCTTCCTGTCTTCCCTCAAGTTCCACCTCCCCTGGTCCAAGCAGTTCCCCTATCTTCTGAAGAGCAGGGGTAATGGGGCCTTCCAGGAAGCAGACCTGGGAGAGTCAGCCCTAGCTGCCCCAGGCTCCCTCGTCCCTTGTGTGAACAGTGGGCAGGGTGGAGAGCCACAGATGACCATAATGAAGGAATCTAAGTCTCTTTCACCTCCTTCTACCCACTGCCAAGATCTACTGGCCCCAGTCTAGCCCAGAAACCCCAGAAATATACAGAATAGCCCAGCTTCCTTTCTGATGTTTGGGTATCTGTTCGATGCTGCTCCTTCTTCCCTTCTCCCAGGAGGACACCCTATTTTTTCCTCAAAGGGGAACCTTCTTTTTTCACACCTCAGTGCCAGCCAAAGGTCTGGATCCCAGCAGACAAGGATTTCTTCCTGACAGCTCTCACTGGGGCTAGGTAGGGCTGTCTCGTGGTGAACTCCTAAAGGATGGACAAGATCAGAGAGCCCTTCCTCAGTGTCCCCTTCCTGGCTTTTTTTTTTTTTAATTTAGGCAGAAGAAAGATGCGGATTAGTCCTGTTGGATGACCCAACAGGGAACACTGGAGGTCTGGCTGGGTGGAGCCTTGATGTGCCCAGAGTGGGGCTCGGGTGGGGTATCTCCCTAAGGTCCCGCTGAGAAGTCGGTCTATGTTAGGATAAATCTACACCCAAGGCTCCTTCCTCTTCTGTTGTCCAGTTGGGACAGCCTCCAGCCACAGACTCACCCTAAATGAGTTTTCTCTCCCCCACCTTCCCTTCTATGAGCTTGGTTTCCTCAGTGCCCTAATTGTGATTCAAGGTCACAAATCAGAGAAAGGCAGCCCCAGGTGGGAGAGTGAAGCTCTTTCCCACATCCCCTCTTTCCAGAAAATCATTCAGTGCCCTGGCCATCAACCTGCCTAAAATCTCACCACATAAACAGCATTGGATTGGTTCCAGGGAAACAACAATAACTACGTAAAACATGACCAGTAGCAGGGTGTAGAGGATAGGGCTTAGCATCAGGAAGAACCTGTGTTCAAATTCTGCCTCAGACACTTATTACCTGTGTTATCTTGGGCACGTGGGCCTCAGTTTCTTCCTCATCTCTAAAATGAAAGCATTGGATTGGATGGTCTCTGAGGTCCCTTCCAAACTCCAAAGCTATGATTCTGTATAGCATCAGCTACTCAGTATGTGTGTACAATCCTTGAGTTAGAGGTGAGAGACGCAGACACCGTCTGTGGGAGCTGTAACTCTCGTTTCCAGAGATAGAAAGTTATCTCCTCATAACTCTGGGAGACAGTTGCCTACGTTCTCTTATTCTCAGTTTACAGATGAGGAAGTGATTAATTCTGGGTCACACAGCTCCTGAGTGTGTGAGCTGGAATTTCAAGCCAAGTCTTCTGGCCCCAGGTTCAATTCAACAAACATTTCTGAAGCATCTGCTGTGTGCACAAGAAATGGAGCAACCGCTACTCCCAGTGAGCTTCCATTCTCTACCAAATGGCATCTAGCAGCAGTATTTGCGAGGCATCATCCATTTCCTCCAGGAGGAGAAGGCTCTCTTGTTATCTACCCTGCATTGTCCTCTCTCCCCTCTCTGTTGGATCTGGGTCTTTTCTCTTGACTTAATCTTAAGAAGAGCATACTTGGTGAGCCATGGGGAGTGTTGAGCTTCCCTACTCTGAGAAACCATCTGTATACGACTTTCAGAATCCATCTTATTCCATCTGAAGTCTGAGTACTTAACACTGATCACCAGATAGAAAGTGGCATCTTCTTCTATTCCACTTGCGGTCATCAGCCTGGTCTCCCATCACTTTCCAGGTGTGTAGGAACAAAACAATCAAATACATAAGAAGGCCCCTTAGAGAAATTTTTAAAGATCCAAATATTCCCAAGTTGTCATGCTTCGGACAAAGTGCCTGAGAAATCCTGGAAGCCTCTTCTCTCTGTTGCGATGGTTTTCCAGAAAGCATCTCTTGGCCATTTGGAATCCCTGGGACTTACCCTATTTCTTGTGAATCTCATGTTTCCATACATAACCAAATTTAAGCAATTTGCGAGTTCTTTGGCAAATGGGACTGAAGCTTTTCATTGTTATATATGTATATTGCCAGTGTTTACCAGAGATTTGTCTCTCTTTTCACATATACACACATATGAGAGGCAGAGTGGTACAATTCAGTACAAATCAATGAGCATGTATTCAGCCCCTACTGTGTGCCAATCACTGGGCTAGGTACTAGGGATACAGAGACAAGACAAAGGAAAACAAAACACTGTCTGCCTTCGAGGCATTTATAGTTCACTGGAGGTGCTCACATTCTGTAGGACAGAAGGCATATATTTGCTAGATTTGGAGTCAGGAAGTCCTGCCTCTTCCTAGATGTATGACCCTGGGCAAGTCATTTGACCTCTTTCAAACTTCTCTACTAAGTTAGAGAAAAGCGTCAGTCTGCTTGGGTGTAGGAACCCTCCACTGAGAAAATCTCAGATCCTTGATGTATTGATATCTATCTATGGACAAATGTAGAGAAGTCTATGAAGGGGGTCAAGCTAATATTACCATATTTATTTATTTATTTATTTTGGGAAGAACCTTTTTGCTTCTGAAGACTGTATGGCTCATGCTTTCCCTCCCTTTCAGTGGTGTGTCCAGATGTCATCTTCTCATGTCAACTCTTCTGTTACTCCAACAAAAAATTTAAGGGCAGAGAAAAGACCTTTGATTCTCTTTTTCTTTTGTGTGGATACATGCCCACCTGTCTGAGTTGAGGATTGAACGAGGCTATGAAGCTGAACATAGCCCTGATGTGAAGTTTCAACATGTACATTAATATATATATATACACAAATGTATAGGTATATTGCATATAGAGATATATTAGGTAACTGTGACTGATTTATTGCCTAACCTACCTCATGGAGGGGGTAAGGATGGGCATTTTCAGTTTTGGAATGTTTAAAACAGCCTTGGAACTAGTTACTTGCCTGCTCTTTCAGGCAAGTGAAATAGAATGCCGGTGGGGTTTTTTGTGTGTTTGTTTCCTACTAGTATCCACTCTCGAGGTGGATGATTTATGTGAGCTGGTCAGTTTTCAAGTCCTTATTTATGAGACTGGTTTAAAATGTAGGAAGTGTCCTGTGTGTTGTCTGTGTAGCCCCCTCTTTGGCTCAACTCTGGTTTTAAAATTCCCAAGAGCAAAGGCAGTTTTCTCTAGAAAACACCTGTCTCCAAGAGGCTTTCAAAAATGAGCTTCTCATGAGCACCAGCCAACTGTGCTCTAGCACAGCAGCTTTGACCGCAGGTAGCAGCAGATTCTGCCTAGAGGAGAAAGAAGCGGTGAAATGCCATGCTGGAGATCAGAGTAGTTTTCACATCAGAGGGAAAATTTCCATCTCACTCTCTGACTTTTTCCATGTGAGCATTGTATAGATACTGACAAGCTTTTATATCAATGGTTTTCCATTTTTACCAGCCCTGCTATCTCCCACAGACCACGTACCTCACCCAAAACTCCCTGAATGTATCGGGAAATGGAGCCATGTTAAGTGAGCCACCAGTGGGGCCAGCCACAGTGAGTTATTAAGTTGGGCCAGAACCACAAATCCAGATGTTATCAGATTATATACACATGTTCAAATTCTAGAATACCAGCCTGTGAAACCATCCAGAGGTGACTTTAGAGAATTTCTGCTTATGGGAAAGAGTCACTTGGCTGATGGACCTTTTTGTGGAACAAGAAGAAAGGTCTATCATGGCAACCCAGAGAGAGCACCCAAAGGAGTTTTTCCAGGGGGGGCCATCCCTCTAGCTTCCCATATTTTTTGGTGTACATGTTGATCATTTAAAAGTAAAGAATCATCTTTCCCTGAAACTGGGGTTGACAGCTGAATCCCTGGCATTTGTAACTCCTGCCTGTCACTGGTGGTTAAGTAACTGATAAGAGGTAGACATTCCCTGCCCCACTAATTGCACAAAACCAACAATGGGACCGGGGTTGACCTTACATAGTGAGTTTCCATTGGAAACTATATATTTAAAAAAAAAATACAGATACTATGAGATAT
Organism: Notamacropus eugenii; assembly: GCF_028372415.1. NCBI lineage: Eukaryota > Metazoa > Chordata > Mammalia > Diprotodontia > Macropodidae > Notamacropus > Notamacropus eugenii. The sequence goes on along the minus strand of NC_092875.1, from coordinate 21,776,748 downwards.
CTGTTTACATCCAAGTGGCATACTACTTGAGTATTGAGCTTTTAGATGGTGGGAAATATGTCCCACTCACTCCATCCTAGAAAATTGGTTATAGATCCAAAATACTAGAAAGTCATAAAGCAGAGGTGGATGGTATAAAGGGTTCTGTATTTTTGGTCTGGAGCAACTAGGAAGTGCAGTGGATAGAGCACCAAGGCTAGAATCAGGAAGACCTGAGTTCAAATGTGGCCTCAGTCACTTACTAGCTATGTGACCCTGGGCAAGTCACTTAACTTTGTTTGCCTCAGTTTCCTCATCTGTAAAATGAGGTGAAGAAGGAAATGGCAAGGAGTTTGCCAAGAAAACTCCAAATGGGGTCACAAAGAGTCAGGCATGACTGAAACCACATCAGCTGCATTTTTGGTCTTTGTGACAGTTTTTTGTTTGGTTCTTTTGATGGTTACTAAAGGAAATCTGTGGGATGGCAGATGTTCCTGAGGTACCCATGGCCTATGGCCCCTCCACCAGCCTTACTGTTTCATATTCCACCAGTCCCATTGTTCTGATTCTGTACTATATCTCAGTTCTCACATTATTCCTTGGTCTGCCAGTCTCATCGTTCCATGTTCCAACAGCCCCTTTTTCCCCAATATCATTCTTCCAGCATCCACATTCATATATTGCAATGGCCCCATCCTGTTATGGTCCCAGTACCCCAATGGTCCCATTGCTCTGTCATCATTCAGCCAGCTTCACACCCCCCCCCCCCCTCAGCCTTAGTTCGGTGTACACAGGCCTTTTGACATGCACCAGAACTTCCCTCTGAAGCTTGCAGACCCACATCTAGGCTTGCCCTCGTGGGGAGCAGGGCGCCCACATACCTGTTGAACTCGCACAAATGCCTAATCTAATGCACTATGGCTCTCCTTGTTCTCGATGTTATATTTTTACAGACAACAAAAAAGTCTAAGTTAATATTCTTGCTTTTTGTAAAGGACTTCTTACACAATTGCATTCATTTGAATTTTCTGTAGTCATGGATGAAGGACTGGCCACATCTTCTTTAAGCATTCCTGATGTGAGTTTTGGAAGTATGTGGTCTTTGTCCCCAAAATGTGTGTGTGTGTGTGTGTGTGTGTGTGTGTGTGTGTGTGTTTCAGGCATTTTTGCCTCTTGTAGTGTTGAAACTGAAAATAATGGTTCTGTGAAAGATTTCGTGTGGATTGGATTTATTCCACTTAAGACCAAGATGGCGGCACAAAGGTGTTTGAGTGATATCCTGGTATGATTTCCCTTCTCTTTCCTGGGCCTTTTCCTCTCCCAGCTGACCAAATGGAAGACCATGGGTTGTTTTTTAATTTGGTTATGAAGATGATCCCAGAAAGGTCGGAGCCATGCCTGCCTGGGTCGGGAAGAAAGAGAAAAGCCATGTTGTTTCCACCATGAACCACTCTACTTAATCCCTACATTTCGGAGTGAGTACAAAATATTTCACAGCTCTTTCCCTTTCCCTTCTCCCTTTCTTCTCCCTCTCCTTGGAGACTGATGTGGTGAGCAGGCAACATAGTAGAAAGAATTATCAAATGTGGTGCCAGAGAACTCTGAGTTTGAACTATAACTGCTATTACTGCCTGCAGTGTGAAACTTTCAGGAAGTCACTTAAATTTTCTGTGCCGCATTTCCTCCTCTGTAAAATAAGCTTGTTGGTCTAGGTGATTTCTAAGGTCCCTAATTTTTATAATTTTCTCCTTAGAGCTTCTCCTAGGGCAGGGGAGCTGAGCCCAAGATAATAGGAAGGAACTCACTCATTCTGGTTCAATGTCCCTCTTCCCTAACACCAACCCCATTTATTAAACACTTGCTGCCTTCCAAGTGAAAGGCCTTGGAGTCAGAAAGACTTGGATTCAAAGCCTGCTCTGACACACACCAACTGTGCGACCTTGGGCAAGTCACTTAAGCTCCTATCAACCTAGGCAACTTTCTGAGATTCTAGAGGGAATTTCCTTATTGAGAGTTCCCTATGCCAATGAAATCCCAGATCAACCTTCTCCTCCCCTCCAAAAAAGTGTTCTAGGCACTGTAGATGCTAGACATATAAAAACAAAAATGAAATGTTACTGCCCTCAAAAAGCTTACATGCTAGATGTACACAGGTAAGTAAATGCTAAATACAGAGAATCCCCAAAGTCGGTGCCCCTTAAACCTTATTAAGTTCTAATAAGCTTAACCTATACCAAGACCAAATATATGCAGTGGAATTTTGGGGAAGGAGCTCCTCCTGTAACCATCCCAAGGGATGGACCAGAATCTTTTCCACTCATGTTTCCTCCTCCTGCCCTCATAATTCCAGTCCTTTTCTTTCCTTGGGGTGTTTGCCTGGTTTTTACCGTCACCCAGACTTCACTGGCATTTCATTCTTAGCCCACCTTTTCTCCCTTGATTATTCATTTTATATTTTGCCTTGGGACTTTAAAGATGCGACAGGGGCCCAGGAGCACAAATCAAGCCCCATCATTGTTAGATATAGTACCACAAAGGTTAAAGGTCATCTAGGCCAATGGCCTCAATTAAAGGAGAGAAAAGTGGGGCCCAACAGGGGACTTTAAGTCCTGTGGCTATTGAGTAGCAGAAACAGAATTTGATCCCTAGTACTCTGAGTCAGATGATGCTTTTTCTTTGGATAAAGGCTCAGAATGGGGACTATCCCATCTGCACTCACAAAATCCCCAGGTATCACTTACTCAAAGCAGGAAGTCACTTGGAGGGCAAACCTCTCATTCATGGATTCTCCTGGAAATGAGACCAGTGTAGGAAGGAGAAAACAGGTGTGGGGTGGGTAGGCAAGACTCTGAACTGTTTACCTTAGAGGACCCCAGGCTGCAGCCTCTGGGATTTTAGGGCATTAGGGATGAGGAGACAGTTAACAGTCTGAAGGTATGTACCCAATAGCACAATTCAATTATCTTTGAAGTGCCGACTTTCAATCAGGAATATACCTGCTGCTCATCAACACCAGCAAAGAGAGGTGACTGAAATTGCTGAAACCGATCCTAAGACCTCCCTTCGTTGGAAGCCGATTTCAATAAATGGGTGGCCTCTCTGGCTGTTATGGTCACAGAGTTTGGAAAATCTGTAGCCATCGCCCTGTTCAGGAGTAAATTAGGCCCTTCCTACCTTACCCATCCCCTCAAGACAGGATGTTCCAACAGGGTGTTTCATTCACTTGGTAGGAAAGTCACCGACCCTCTCCTCCTCCTCCTCCAAATCCAAAGTGTCTCTGGTTAAATAGCCCCAGAGAAGGATGAGAAAAGACTCCAGGTCATGAAAGTCTGGGTCTTTTTTGTAGTAAATAATGCATATGCGACTTGGCATCTAGATTCAGTCTCCAGGGTGATGCTGGACTGTTGTGACTCTAGCTTGGACGCTGTCCTGGTCTGAGGGAAATCCTTCTGTATGAGATCAGTCGATGTTGTGGCTTTTATTGTATTATGTATCCGTGTCACCCAATTTATGAGCACATGTGATCTCCATGTGGTGGTATAATATATTTTATATGGGTTTTGGCCCTGCCTTTTTTTTTTTTTATTGTAAATTGATTGTTGTTTCAAAAAAAAACAACAGTTGCAAACTTTGGTCCCTATGGTCTGTGTGTTTTCAGAACAATAAAATCGTTACTGGTTGGTCTCTGTGGTTTTGTTATTGGGTGAGGGGATATTTGCAGGAAGTGAAGTAAAATGATGATGACGACGATGATGATGATGAGGATGAAAACATCTATGGTTTACAAACTCTTTCGAACAGCCTGGTGTAGTAGATAGAACTAACCTCTAAGTCAGGAACTCCCGGGTTCAAGTCATGTCGTGTCTCTAACACACACTGGCTGTGTGGCCCCGGGCAAGTAAGTCATTCTAGGCAGCCCTCCAGACCAAGTGGAAGGGAAGGTGTGGACCTGAATTGGTCAAGTTTCCTCACCCAGGAGTTCCCTTTGCCACTAAAATCACAAGCCAATCCCCATCCATATTCTTAAACATTCTGTAGATATTATCTTACTTGTTCCTCACAACAGCCCAATGTAGTAGGTGCTATTATTATCCCCGTTTCACAGATAAGAAAACTGAGGCTCAGAGAAGTAAGGTACTTGCCCAGAATCATACAGCTAGAAAGTTTCTGAGTGGTTATTTGAATTCCAGTTTTCTTGGCCCTATGTTCAATGTTATACTTGTGTAGAGAGGGGGTGGAATTAGTTGATAAGCACTAATTAGTCCCCTTCTGTATATATATACCAGACATTCTGCTGGGTGAAGCCATCTGTGTCCTGTTATACATATACATATGAGTGCAGTGATATATGCCAGGCTTCATTGGAAGTATTGGGAATACAGAACAAGGAAAAATAATAAGGTTCTGCCCTCAGGGAACTTAAATTCTAATACAGTCAAAGGAAGGTGAAAAGGCTGGGGAGAGAAGAGAAGGTGCTTGAGCCAGGCAAGATGAAGAAAGATTCCAGAGAGGCAAGAAAAGTGGGAGAAGGAACCTGACTGGTCTGGAGGCTCTCTCCTAAAATGGAGGTACAAGGAAAAACTGTCAAGAGGAAGGGGATTTGAGGAGAAAAGATCTCTGAGTGTGAGAAAAATGCTGGCGATGGGGAAGAAAGACTTGCCTGGAGAGGAGTGAAGGACCTATTCTAAGGCCCCTCCCAGCCCTGACATCCCCTATTCTAAGGGCCCTCCCAGCCCTGACATCCCCTGTTCAGAGGGTCCTCTCAGCCCTGACATTTTGTATTCTAAAGATGCTCTTTTAACATTTCCCATATCCCAATAGCCCCCTCACCCCCATGCTTCCATTGTGGAAGCCAGTGTCCCCTAGTGCAACCTCCTTGGGTCTACTCACATCATCCACACCTGGGAACTTTTCAGGCCAAGAGCAGAGGACCAGTCTGTGACCCAGAATCTTCCCAGTGCCCTCTGCACGAGATCCAGAGGCCCACTGAGCCAGAACATCTACCTCTGTTTCCCTTGTGCCCAGGACAGGGTGGGTGCCTTGCCTCTAATAGAAGATTGTGGAAGTGCAGATGTCTCGCAGAACTGGATGTTGTCTCCTGGATGGAAGAACTGAGGATCCCAGTGCTAGGACAGAAACAGCTCGGAGGTCAACCAGGCCACCCCCTTCATTTTGTAGAAAAGGAAACTGGGTACTTGCCCACATTCACTGGGTAATAACCCTTAGAGGCAGGATATGAACCCACATCTGAGACTTAAAAACCAGCGCTCTTATCCCTGTACCACATGGTCTTCTGGAGAGGTGGGGCAAAGAAGCCTTGTAGAGTAGCCACAACTGCTTAGAACTGACTACCTAGGCAGCCATAACTAAAATCTCCATTTCTCCATAAATCCTTCCATAGAGTCTGTGTGACCAACCCAACTATGAAGATACAACTTGTGTTCAAGGCTTGAGAACCCTTTGAACCAGGGGTTTAGACCTATATATTATGCCTTTTTTCATAGACCAATGGACTTTAGAAAGAGAAAAACGCTAATCTGACCCCACTGTCTTTCAGAAGGAACCTGTCCAAGGTCACAGATAAACCTGTAGAGATTTGAACCCAGGTCTTCTGACTTCCTCAGCTGATCTAAGTCTTTGGCCAAAAGTAGATCTGGATGACAAGAGGATATAAGGGGATGCACTTTGAGCCCCTTAGGAAAGAGATAAAATGTAATCTCAAAGGAAAATTTAAACTGGGTAGAGGAAAATCTTCCCAGCAATGATGAGATCTATTCCCAAGTGGGATGGGCTATCTTCAGAGCCCTTCAAAGAAAGGCTGGATGACCACTTGTTGGGGATGTTATAAAGAGGATACACATCCTTGGGTAAGACAAGATGCCCTCTAAGGTCCCTTTGAACTTAAAGATCCCGTAATTCTGTGGTGGTAACTCTATGCAAACAAAATCAGAGTTGGAAAGCTAAGCCATTCTGGGCAGGAAAGCCAGGTCTCAAAGCTCGCCCTCCAGGGAAGGAGATGCAACAAGAAGAATTTAACCATCTGAACACTTATCTCCTGTATCCAGGCTGTTGGGAGGATATTTTAAAAAATATTGCCAGTGTGATGGTGGGCATAGTAATGCACTGTTGGCAGAACTAATGAATCTCAACCATTCTGGGAAAGCAATTTTGAATTATGACTCACAACTTGGATTAGTGGTTCTAGTTTCCAGAGAATGAGTCCCTATCCAGTGTGCCCCAATATCAACAGTTAACATCTTTTTAATATCAATATACCAATTCATACCCATTAGCTTTTACAAAAGGATATTTACTGAGAAGCTATAACAAGGACCAAAGTATAATAACATCCTGCAAAGAGTCTGGGACATACTTTCCCATAGGTACAGCCTGACTTCGAGAGGGAGTAATCTCAAGCTTAGAAAGCACGTGTATCCAATGATTAACTCACAGCTCCTGGTTGGATGGATGTTCTTTCTCCTATTGTGAAATTCTTGTGAAGTTTCCCTGGGGTCTGGGTAGTTCCCTGATGGACCCATGGCCTGGGTCCCTGTAGAATCCTGAAGCTGCCTCCTCTCTGCATGTCTGGCTTGTTTTCATCTGCTCTTTAGAAGACTTGTTTGTCATGGGCCAGTCTCTCTGAGGACATGGCAATAGTGAGGGATCTGGAGGGAAGTGTGAAACTCTCTCTCTGTCCTCCCTTGCTGCCCACCCAGCCAAGTATAAGCTTCCTCAAGATACCAAAACTTGACTCCAATAGCAGTTGTTGGAAAAGCTTCTACTGGAATCTTCTTCTATACCTAGATTTAATTCTGTAAGGGGCAGCTAGTTGGTACAAAGGAGGGAATGCCTAGCCTGGAGTTGGGAAGACTCGTCTTTGTGAGTTCAAATCTGGCCTCAGACACTTACCAGGTGTGTGACTGTGGGCAAGTCACTTAATGCTATTTGCCTCAGTTTCTTCATCTGTAAAAATGAGCTGGAGAAGAAAATGACAAACCACTCCAGTATCTTTGCCAAGAAAAACCCAAACGGGATCACAGAGTCTGAAATGACTGAACAACAATCCTTTAAACCAATCTCAATATATTTCCTATGTAGCATCACTTCATTTCATCCACTGATTTAGAGCATTTTATTCCTTCCAAATTGAATAGAGACTTTTCTCCACTTAGTTTGTGTTTTTGGTTGATTGATTATATTATGTTGATTATGGCGTTCATGCCAGGTGATACATTTGATTGATTCTGTAGCTCAAAGGGGGTGTTCTCACCTGATCAAGACTAAAGCAAACAGTAAGTGCTTAATAAATGCTTTCTGATTGTTGCAATGTCATATAGTAAAAGGATATTCTATTATATTCATGAGCCACAAGTAACATGGTCATTTCTCAATCAAGGGGCATCTACTTTGTGTGTAGTTCACAAAAAGTGCTGCTATAAATACTGTAGTGTATATGGGGCCTTACTTTCTATCTGTGTGCCAGGCAATGTACTAAATAAATCCGGGAGATTCTAATAAAAGCAGAAACACAGTCCCTGCCTTTCAAAAGTCCATATTCTACTAGGCGAGATAACATGAGAATAACTATGTACTTATCACAATGAAAATAAAAGTAACCTCAGAAGAAGACACTGGGATAAGGGGAAGGGAAAGGAATTTATTTATAAAGCACCTACTATGTGCCAAGTACTGTGCATTGTTCGAATGCAAAATGTACGCTTGCCAAAAAGACTATTTTATGGAGAACTCACATGGGGCAGGCGATCACATGGTGGTCAGAAGAAGCGATACGAGGGCACTCTCAAGGTCTCTCTCAAGAACTTTGAATTTGATTGTACAACATGGGAGACACTGGCACAGGACTGCTCAGCATGGTGTGCCCACATCAGAAAGGGTACTGTACTCTATGAGCAAAGTAGAAATGAAATAGCACAAACAAATTTGCAAATTTGGAGTATCCATCCTAAATATTCAAATGGACTATGGTAGAGCGTTCTGACCTTGTATTGGTCTGATCAGCCACAGTCGGAGACACTGAAACTTCACTTTATCATGATGATGTGATTTTGGTCCTCTTCGAGAACAAAGGACGACAACCAACCAACCAACCAACTGTGCTAGACACCAAATATTATCTCATTTGATCCTCACAATGACAGAGAAAAACGGTGCTATCATTATCCCCTTTGTACAGTTGGAAAAACTGGGGCAAACAAGGTTAAGTGACTTGCCCAAGGTCACACAGTTAGTAAGTGTTTGAGGTTAAATTTGAAGTCAGGTCTTCCAGATTTGCGGTCCAGCTGCTTCTAGGGGTAGAGGAGGGAAGCTGGGATTTGAACTGAGACTTTGAGGAGTCCAAGGAAGCTAGAAGGCAGGGAGGAGAAGGGAACACTCCAGGTGTGTGGCACAAATAATAAAAATGCAGCAATTAGGAGATGGACTGTCTGGTTCAAGGAACAGTGAGAAGACCAGTATCCCTGGACCACAGGGCACGGAGGGGAGTAAATGTAAGAAGGCTGGAAAGGTAGGAAGGGGCCAGGCTGTGAAGAGTTTTAAAAGCCAAACAAAGGATTTTCTATTTGATCCTGGTGGTTCTCAAGAGCCATTGGAGATTAGCGAACAAGACAGGAAGGCAGTCAGATCTTTGTTTTAGGGACTTCCCTTTGGCAGCTGTGTGGAGGCTGGATTTGAGTAAAAAGAAACTCGAGATGGGGAAAGAAGCCACAAGGGAAGGAAATGTAGCCATGGTGAGATGACAGGCTGCACCAGAGTGTTGGCTGTGGAAGATGAGAGGAAGGGACAGACAGGAGAAATGTTCTGGAAGCAGACACTCACAGACTTGATGACAGATTGAGTATGTGGGCTGAGTGTGAATGAGGAGTTGCTGATGACACCAAGTTTGTAAGAAATCGTGATTCCTTTCACAGTCATAGGGAAATTGGGAAGAACTGGGAGGGCTTGGGGGTGGGGGCAATAAGGTTGAATATGTTGAGTTTGCCGTACTTCTGGGATATCCAATTTTAGATCTTCCAAATGTAATTGGTATATTAGTTAGTTTTGTGAAATTGCTTCTTTTTAAAAACCATTATCTGTTAAGAATTGGCACTCTGGGAGGGGGAATGCTTTAGGAAAATGCAGGTGATATTAAAAAAAATTGTTAAACATTTAACATTTGTTAAAATCACTGAGAAACTATCAAGTAGTGTACTACAATGAAGCATCTGAGGGGGATGTGGGTAGAGTATGGCCTCCTATGACTCCTACTCAGCTGCCGTAGTGGGTACCCCCATCCTGGTTCCCCTAGGAATCTCCTTCTCAATGGAGTCTCTATTCCTGTCAGCCATTTCCTGTGTAGCATAATCTCATTTAATTCAATGGCTCAAAATATTTTTCTTCCAAACTGACTAAAGATTTTTAAAATCACTTTATGCCTTTGATTTATTGATTTATTGACAGTCTGAGATTTTCAAAAGGCAGTTAATAAGTTGGTTAGTTTTTCTGAAGCAGGTCCCTTGGAGCTCTTAGAACTTGGTCTGACATGGAAGATGCCAAGGTTCATCCCAAGCCATCACCAGTTGTCTTAACTTTGTCCTACTACTGGACTTCAGTGACTCTGGAGAAGAGAGTGAGGCTGACAACTTTGTGATGTTCTGCCTCACTTCAATCCAATTCATGCACAAGTCAAGACATCACGTTGTGGTATCATCAGTTCTCTTTGAAAACAAAGTACACATCAGATTGCATGCTGTCTTGGGGAGGAAAAAGCACAGGGACGGAAGGAAAATCTTATTAAAGTGAATGTTGAAAAGTATCTTTATATGTATTTGGAAGAAATAACATGCCATTAAGTAGGAAAAAATAAAGTAACCTTCATTAAAAAAACACAACAAAGGACTAACAAGAAAAACAATTGTTTTTATGAACTGCAGAATTTGCTGGTTTACTACCGTTGTAGTCCATATGAGCCACTACAAAGAGAGATCGGAGAAGAAGGTGATATTTACAGGAGAAACCAAATGGTGGGTCCTCAAACCTATCACCTGGCAAATATTAAAAGAATTATGATTCAGTGTTGGTGAGGCTACTCGGGAACAGGCAAGCACACTCATACATTGCCGGTAGAATTGAAAACTTGCAAAAATAATTAAAAGTAACAAACTTTGATCTTGATGGAGTCATGGAAGAATGCACTCATCCTTGGTGGAATCGGAGACTTGCAAAATCTTTTTGGTGAGCAATCTGATAAATATTGAGGACAATTACAGAAATAACCATACTCGCAGATCTGAAATTCTGTTGCTTGGAAGGTACCCTGAAGAATTTTATCAAAAGCAAGAAAAAATGAGGTCTATTTGTTGGAAGATTTTTCCATAATCATATTATATGTGAGGACTAAAAAAAAAGGTGTGTGTGTGCAGGGGTGGGGAGGTGGGGAATGGGGGTGGTGGAAGGAAAGTAATCTAAGTATCCAACAATGAAGAGGGAAAGGTTAAATAAAATGGAGAATCTGAACCCAGTGGTATTTTATCATGTAATTAGGACAGACAAATATGAGGAATAAAAAGAAATCTAGAAAGTCCCATACAAAATAATGCAAAGCAAAAGCAGGACCAGAAAATGCAATATTCCTCAACTATAATCACGTAAGGAGAAAAACTAATGAGAATGAGTGGATAAGCCCAAAATTCTAATGAGAACATGGAATAAACGAAGAATTGTTCTGACATTTTATGTATTGAAATTATTTTCAATGTAAATAGCTTCTATTGAGATGACGATATTTATGCTCAATGTTAAGGGTTTTTAAAAATAAAATCTTAAGAAAAATAAAGGGGGGGTTCCTTTAAAAGAACAGTACTATGATTAATGAAGATTATACATCTAGAGCTAGAAGGAACCGTTGAGGTCATCTTGTCTAACCTCTTTGCTTTACTGATGAGGAACCAGAAGTTCAAAATAAGATAATTTTACCTGTTCTTGGTCACACAGGCAGGAAGTGGGAGAGGCAGGATTTGAACCTGGGTCCTCTGCCTCAAGAAATAACGTTCTTTTTAGTAACACATTGCCGTATCCCAGATGCAGGGACTATTCTTTCTCATGTATAGGGACAAGACATAAAGAGCAAGCTTAGTTCGGAAAGCAGAAGAATGCTGAGCTTGGACTCATTGGTTCTGAGTTTGAGTGCTGGCTTTTCGACTGACTCCCTGTTTGATCTTGAGTAAATCAACTAATTGGGGCAGCCAGATGGCACAGTGGATAGAGCACCAGCCTTGGAGTCAGGAAGACCTGAGTTGGCCTCAGACACTTACTAGCTGTGTGACCTTGGGCAAATCACTTAATTACTGTCTGTCTCAGTTTCTTCCTGTGTAAAGTGAGCTGAAGAAGGAAATGGCAAACCACTCTGGTATCTTTGCCAAGAAAACCCTTCAGAAAGAGTTAGAAATGACTGAACAATAAAGCCATTCAATATCCCCAGGCTTCTGTTTCTTCCTATGTAAAAGGAGAGAATTGGACTAGCAGATGTCTGAGACCCATTACAATTCTAGATTCTCTGATAGAATTTGTCAACCTTTTTCTCTTTCCCCCCCACTTAATAGTATTTTTTTTCCAATTACATGAAAAGATAGTTTTCAACATTCACTTTTATAAAATTGTGAGTTCCAAATTTTTTTCTCCCTCCCTCCTCAAGACAGCATGCAATCTGATGTAGGTTATACATGTGGTTGATAAATTTTTTAAATTTAAATTTATTTATTTAAGTTTTCAACATTCATTTCCTCAAAATTTTGGGTTCCAAATTGTCTCCCCATTTCTCCCCTCCCCCACCCCTCAATGCCAAGCATTCTAATTACCCCTATCACCAATCTGTCCTCCCTTCTAACATCCCTCCCTTCCCTTATCCCCATCTTCTCTTTTGTCTTGTAGCGCAAGATAACTTTCTATATCCCATTACCTGTATTTCTTATTTCCTAGTTGCAAGAACAATACTCAACAGTTGTCCCTAAAACTTTTGAGTTCCAACTTCTCCTCATCCCTCCCTCTGCACCCATTCCCTTTGGGAAGGCAAGCAATTCAATATAGGCCATATCCATGTAGTTTTGAAAATGACTTCCATAATAGTCGTGTTGTGTAAGACTAACTATATTTCCCTCCATCCTATCCTGCCCCCGCCATTTCTTCTATTCTCTCTTTTGATCCTATCCCTCCCCAAGAGTGCTCCCTCCTCCCACTGCCCTCCCTTCCATCATCACCCCCCTACCCTGCTTATCCCTTTCTCCCCCACTATCCTGTATTGTAAGATAGGTTTTCATACCAAAATGTGTGTGCATTTTATTCCTTCCTTTAGTCAAATGTGATGACAGTAAGCTTCATATTTTTCTCTCTCACCTCCCCCATTTTCCCCTCCACTGAAAAGTCTTTTACTTGCCTCTTTTATGAGAGATAATTTGCCCCTCTCCGTTTCTTCCTTTCTCCTCCCAATATATTTCTCTCTCACTGCTTAATTTCATTATGTAAAGGTATGATCCCATCCTATTCAATTCACCCTGTGCTCTCTGTCTCTCTCTCTGTCTCTCTCTCTGTCTCTCTGTGTGTGTGTGTGTGTGTGTGTGTGTGTGTGTAATCCCACCAACTACCCAGATACTGAAAAAAGTTTCAAGAGTTACAAATATTGTCTTTCCCTGTAGGAATGTAAATAGTTCAGCTTTAGTAAGTTCCTTATGACTTCTCTTTGCTGTTTACCTTTTCATGCTTCTCTTCATTCTTGTGTTTGAAAGTTAATTTTCTTTTCAGCTCTGGTTTTTTCATTAAGAATGCTTGAAAGTCCTCAATTTCATTGAAAGACCATTTTTTCCCCTGAAGTATTATACTCAGTTTTGCTGGGCAGGTGATTCTTGGTTTTACTCCTAGTTCCTTTGACTTCTGGAATATGATATTCCATGCCCTTCAGTCCCTTAATGTAGAAGCTGCTAGATCTTGTGTTATCCTGATTGTATTTCTACAATACTTGAATTGTTTCTTTCTAGCTGCTTGCAATATTTTCTCCTTGACCTGAGAACTCTGGAATTTGGCCACAATGTTCCTAGGAGTTTCTCTTTTTGGATCTCTTTCAGGAGGTGATCAGTAGATTCTTTCAATATTTCTTTTGCCCCCTGGTTCTAGAATCTCAGGGCAGTTTTCCTTGATAATTTCATGAAAGATGATGTCTAGGCTCTTTTTTGATCATGGCTTTCAGGTAGTCCCATAATTTTTAAATTGTCTCTCCTGGATCTATTTTCCAGATCAGTTGCTTTTCCAATGAGATATTTCATGTTATCTTCCATTTTTTCATCCTTTTGGTTTTGTTTTGTGATTTCTTAGTTTCTCATAAAGTCATTAGCCTCCGTGGTTGATAAATTAAAAAATATATTTTGATAAAGCAATTTCAATAAAATTGGTTCATTTTTGTAATCTCACATATTTTATTTTGTGCATTTAAAAATATGATTCTCAGAAGGTTCCACAGGCTTCACCCTACAGCCAAAGGGGTTCATGATACAAGAAAGGGATAAGAATCTCTAGTCTAGATCTATGAGTATATGAACTTGGAGATAAGCAGTTCTAGTTTCAAACTCAGCCTCTGCCACTTACATGTACCACAGGCAAGTCACTCCCCTCCCCCAGCCTCAGTTTCATTTGCAAAATGGAGGTGATGATTCTTATACTGCTTACCACACCCAGAGGAGCAAAGGGTCATTGGTTAGAGAGAGAAGAGACCTTCTGGGTAATGGACTCCAAACCCAATTAAATAAAGAAATTATATATTTTGCAAACTTTCATTGACTATATAAAGGTGAGTTATCCCAGAATGTCAAGTTTGGAACGGACCTCAGAGATCATTTAGTCTAGCCCTTACCTGAATAAATATCCTCTCTAAAAAACCCCTGAAGGGTAAGTAATCATCCAGTTTTTGGCTGAAGTCTTCCAAGAACAGGGAGCTCATTACTACTCTGTGCAGCTCATTCTACTTTGGACAGTTCCCTTATCATTAGGAAGTTCTGACATCATGCTGAAATTGACCTTTTCTAACTTCCACCCAGGCTATGCCTCCCCACTGGGGTCTGGTAGAAAAAGGCCAATCCTTCTTCCTCAAATACTTGAATCCAGGTCTCAAATCTTTCCTGAATCTTCTTTTAGGCTAAACAGGGCCAAGTTGAGCCTTTCCCCTTCCTGAACATTCTATCATTATTATGTTATTAAATCTGAACTCTTTACATTTAGATTTTAAAAAAAGGTCTGGGTGGCACAGGATGAAGGGCTTTAGATTTGAATTCAGAGGAACTAGTGTTGAATCTCAACACTGCTCCAGCTCTGCAGATGGCCTTGGGCAAGTTACTTCACCTCTTTGGGCTTCTGTTTCTTCATTTTTACGAGGGGGTTAGAACTGATGACTTTAGGTTTTAAATCTACACTGATTCTAAACTAAATAATAGCAGTATTAACTTTTCAGTTCTGGGTCCCATTATGAATCTGTCTGGGGACTTACAGAATGTTATTGCCTTGTTAAAAATTGTTTTTACATGTAATTGGAAAAAATATATAAAAATTTTTAAAAAGAAAAGTAGGATTGAGTCAGTTGCACATTTTCTATTTTCCTTGGGATCGTAACTATAAGGACAGTGAATGGAGCTCAAAAAACCATGCATGACTCAACCCTTTAATTCCAGGTACAATTCCTTAAAGTAACTCTAAAACGTTTTTCCTTCTTTTCTCAAACTAGTGTAGGAAAGGCAGCTAGGTGGTGAAGTGGATAGAGCACCAGCTCTGGAGTCAGGAGGACCTGAGTTAATATGTGGTCTCAGACACTTCCTAACTGTATGACTCTGGGCAAGTCACTTCACCCTGTTTGCCTCAGTTTCCTCATCTGTACAATGAGCTGGAGAAGGAAATGGCAAACTACTCCAGTATCCTTGCCAAAAAAACCCCAAATGGAGTCACAAAAAGTTGTACAGGGCTGAAACAGGAATAATTTTAGGAAAATGATTCTATATTGTCCCTGGAATTGTTACCTAAAGTTAGACTCTTAAAACCACTTGCAGTCTGTGTGTTGTTCATGTTATTTTTTAAAAATATACTCAAATGCTCAAAATAAAAATGATGATGATGAGGAGGAGGAGGAGGAGGATGATGACAATGTTGTTATCTTCTTAATCTGGGGAAGACAGTAAAAACTGGTTTGGCTGGCGTGCCTCAGGCCCCTTTCCATTGTGCTACTTGCTTGTTGTGGCACAGTTAGGGTGAAGTGTCCTGGATTCCTGCCCCTTATTCCTCATTCCTTATTAGTCAATTCAGAGAATACCCTCATTTCAGGGGTCTAGACTACTCTATTGCCTTGATCATGGCAGTTTCCTAATAATGCCAAGTCAGCTCTTGGTCTAAAATTCTGTATAAGTTTGAATCTTGAGTGGTGTGGGGGCTTTGGATGGGAGGACACATCTTGGTTGTATGTCAAGCGTGCCCATGGATCTGGTTACAATGGTGGAGGGGAAACCCAGCTATGTTGTGTGGTATCCTATTGGTATCCTGCCCTCCTGGTGTGGCAGTGTGGTTCTTCAAGAGCCCTCCCCCTGTGCTCTATATTTTGAAAATTTTTTCATAGCATTGTGGTCTGTGTTTCTATTATACATATCTGACACTTTGCATAATTTTGTCTGTCCACATTTCTTGTATTCTTCATATGCATCCCTTTCAAGGATGCCTTATCATCCCTGGCTCAAGAGATAGAAAGGATAGTAGAGACGATACCAGCCACAGGCTTTTATCCTCATTTGAATCATGGATGCCTTGGGGAGTCTGGGGAAGCCTATGGTCCTCTTAGGAGAATTATTTTTTAAATAAAGGAAATAAAATATGTTTAATATGATTGAACATGTGTAGCCTATATCAGATTGCTTGCCGTCTTGGGGAGTAGGAAGGAGAGGGAGAAAAAAATTTGGAACTCAAAATCTTACAGAAGTGAATGTTGAAAACTATCTTTTACATGTAATTAGAAAAAATAAAATACTATTAAGTGGGGAAAAAATGTAGAAAATGGTAAATTTGAATTAGAGGTTAGTGAAAGTAACAATGGCATTTTTTCCCATCCAAAGTTACAGACTCCCTAAAATCTATCTGCGTACTCCTTTGTGGAGCTAAGTTAAGAGCCTGAGATTTGTCCAAGTCTATTATTTGGCCCAGAGAATAGGTGACTTGCCCAAGATCACACAGAGAGTTAGGGGCAGGTCAGCAGCCTCTTAAACTCTACTGATCTCTGGGCAGTGAGGTACAGGAGCCACGAGGTGGCAGCAGGAAGCAATAATTTGCAGAGATGTTGGATGTTTAATCATTTGGCTCTGAAATCAAGACATTTCTTTCAGTGATGCTGGAGAAAAGAATCTTCTTCTCCTGGCTCTTGTCTAAGTGGAAACTCCCCACGATGGACAAGAGGCTGGTGAGGACCAGGGCGAAAATGACGGTGATGTAGCCCCAACCCAGGTGGCATCGACCAGCGCTGTACACGGCGGAAGGACCCCAGGCATCCTGAGCCACCTGGGAGTCCAGACTGAATGGGAAAAGCAACAGGCCCAGGAGAGTGGTGATGACTGGAGGAAGACAAGAGGAGAAAGGCATCTTTACTGGGTTGCTAAGTGTTGTGCTAAGCACCATTAGATTGTAAGGTCCTTGAGGGCAAGCACTGTCTTTTGTGTGAATGTCCAGGGCTTAGCACATTTTGCTTCATAAATATTGGTTGATCCAAATACAAAAACAAAGCAGGCTCTTTCTAGGGAGCTTAGATACTAATGGGCTGGCTCTATGACTCTGCTAGTTTCTGATGGGCCTCTGAAAGGTAGAGTTGAGTAATCATCTGGTCCAATGTTATCATTTTACAGATGGGCAAACTGAGATTCAGAAAGGCGTGACTTCTCCAAGTAAAATTAGAAGCATATGGTCATAGAACTAGGACTGGAAATGACCCTAGAAGCCACGAAGCCCAATGTTCTCATTTGACAGATGAAGAAAGTGAGGCAGTGGGGGAGGGAGGAAGGATATGAAGTTATTCTCCCAAAGTCACTCAGGGAGTAATAGGAAAGCTGGGATTTGAACACAGGTCATCTGACTTCCAAATCCAGAGCTGTTTCTGCCAGATTGTGGGAAGGTCAGTTTCTTTATCTGACCGTATCAGTTTAGAAACAGGAACCTGCTCAGTCAGAATTGCGGTTGTGAGTACTTAAGGGACTCACCCGATGTTGCTTGTATGTACTGCGTTGGGATGCGCCCTTTCACAGGGCAGAAGTCCTCAGGGAGGATGGTCCAGGAGAGGAGGAGCAGGGCCCAAAAGGCCATCAGGAGCCAGCCTCCAGGAAGCAGAGCAGCTGAAGCCTAGAGGAGAGAAAGAGGAGGGTGGATACCCCAGAAACCACAAAAGCATCATTTTCAATTCAGCCACTAGGGAACTTCCCTTCACACCATGTCTTGGAAAAAGAGACCCAAGTCAGGTTATCGCCTCCCTGGCACTCATTTGTTTTTGTTGTAAAATGAAGATCTCTTCAAACTGTTACATTCTATGTGGGAGGAAAAGAACCCCATTGTTCAGTTCCCCTTCCCCATAAGCTAGTTGTAATATGAACAGGCAGACAGTGTTGGTATTATTTTTATAAAGATCACTGGATTGAGGGTCAAGAGACCTGGGTTCATCTCTCAACCTGGTCACTTGCTGTGTGACTTTAAGCTAATTGCTTCCCCTCTCTTGGCTTTAGTTTCCCCATCAGTAAAATGAAGGATTTGTATACCTGTGTGACCTTTGGCAAATTACACATTCTGTGGGCCTCATGTTTCCCTATCAGTAAAATGAAGGATTTAGAATACCTGTGTGACCTTTGGCAAATCACACACTCTCAGGGTTTCAACTTGCTCATCTGTAAAGTGAGCAGTGGAACTAGATCTCTTACAGTTCAAAATCTGAGGACCCCAAATTATCTCAGAACTCCTTTGGCCTCCTGAATCACCTCCCAGATTCCTTATCTGCAAAATGGGAGTCAATCAATCTATCGGCAGGCATTTATTAAGCACCTATGGTGTACTAGGTGGTGAGGATACAGAGTCTACTCTCAAGAAGAATATTCTTCCACGGGAGAAACTTTTCAAGACCTCCTTCTCAGAGTGGCTATGAGCCAAGTGCTCTGGGAGCTGAAAATGTGGGCTAAATTTTGGGTTATAACCTTGTGCCTCTAGAAGGTCCCTCTTAAACTGTCCACCTGTTACTGAGGACTGATCAAAGGCATGTGTGTGTTCGTCCTTCATTGCCGAAGAAGACCATGCCATCAGAGAAATAATAACATGACTTGCCCTTGACTTTGTTTTGAGTGAGAGAGGGCTGTGCAGGTCACCAGCCTCACTTCTCCTCCAGAGCCATCTGAATCCAGCAACTAGATGTTCATCCGGATGACTGGAGATGACCCAGGATGAGGCAATTGGGGTTAAGTGACTTGCCCAAGGTCACACAGCTAGTGAGTGCCAAGTGTCTGAGGTGAGATTTGAACTCAGGTCCTCCTGACTCCTGCACTGGTGCTCCATCCACTACACCACCTAGCTGCCCCTGAGGGCTGATACTGCTGAAGTCAGATCATTGGTCAGTCTCTTGGGGAAAAGGCCCTGCCTCTCATCACCTTAGACTTTTTTTTCCTTTTCACTTCTGTTTTCCTATTGCTCAGCAGACTGCCAGCACATAATCAGTCCTTAGTAAAAGTGTGTCGATTGCCTGAGGAACCATTGCTTAAGCCTCCAGAGGCAGCTAAATGACAAAGAGTGGGTGGAGTGGTGGGCCTGGAGTCAGGAAGTCTCCAGTTCAAATGTGACTTCTGGAACTCACTAGTCTGCACTAGTAGGTGACCCTGGGCAAGTCACTTAACCTCCCTCTGCTTCAGTGTCCTCACCTGTAAAATGGGAATTATAATAACACCCACCTCCCAGGGAGGATCAAATGATGCATTTGTAAAGTTCTTAGCACATAGTAGGTGATTATTAAATACTCCTTTCCTTATCTCCCTCCCTCCCTCCTTTCCTCCCTCCTTCCCTCCCTCCCCTCTGGAGGACAGCCACTGAGTTTGCCCTAAATGATCACTACCTTCCAGGCCAGGTCAGGCATGTCCTCCAGGGTCCTATAAGCCACGCAAGTCTGGTTCCAGTCATTACCCTCAGGCCAGGAGCACGAGGCAAAGAGTCCAAAAGAAAAAAGATCACTTTGGAACCAGGCAGGGGAGATTAGGCCCAAGGCAGATATGAAGACCAAGGAGAGAGTCAGGGCTGAGCCCACACTGTCCCCACTGTCCCTCATGTGGAGTTCCAGGAAACAGGCCTCAACACCTGCTGCGTACATGAGACATGGAGAGGGCTTCTCTCTGATAAATTTGGTCTTTTATTTTGGACTCTGTCATGGCTCATCTCTGGACCTCAAGGTCATCTGAAAAACAGAAAGGCTCAGGGAGATTTCTAAAGACGTTAGTGGTTTTTAGCATTGGTTTCCAAGATTCCAACGGTTCTGACTTTCCCTGTTCTAAGGCCCTCCCAGGCCTGACATCCCTTGTTCCTCACTCTGCTCTGCCCCTCTGTTCCATGTTTCCTCCCCAGTATTATCTGGTGATGGCTGTTTCTAAACTTAGCCAGGCTGGTCCTTGTTGGACAAACGCAATCCTCACCCAGCCCACTCTCTATGTCTTCCCAGCTTAGAAGAACCTGCTCAATTTTGTGCTCTGCAGGTGTGGGCTTAGAGAACTTAAAGACAGAGCCATATGACATGATGAAGAGGCAGTGCTGGAGGTAAGATCATGCACACACATAATTGACTAATCAATCAACAAGCATCTACTATTTGCTAGGTCCATTTCAGTGCCCTTAAAAGGAAACCAGTCTGAACTTCTGTAAGCCCACATACACACAGCCCTGTCTCCATGTTATTTAAGAATTTGTCTTCTTTCCTGCTTTAAAAAATGCTGTGGTTGAACTAGGTCATAGAGATTTATAGCAGGAAGATACCTTAGAAACCATCTGGTCCGAGGGTTCTTACCTGGGGTCCATGGACCCTCGATGGGGGGGCGGGATTTTAGGGGATCTCTGCCAGATGGCACAGTGGATAGAGCATAAGGTCTAGAATGAGAAGGACCTGAGTTCCAACCTGGTCTCAGACACTTTCTAGTTGTGTGACCCTGAGTAAGTCACTTAACAGCTTTAGGCCTCAGTTTCCTGATCTATAAAACCAGATTGATAATAGCACCTAATTTTTAGGGTTATAGTGAGCATAAAAAAAATCAGCAGATATAAAGCTTAAAATGCTACATAATTCCTAGTTATTATTATTATTTCAGACCCACATAATTTTTCATTCTTCCCTTAGGTACAGTCCCAGAAAAAAAATAGCTAGAGTTATAGAAGGAGCAAAATACCACCTCTGCCATTTACCAGCTATTTAATCTTGGCCGATTTAATTCCCTTCTCTTGCACTCAGTTTCCCTATCTGTAAAATATGGGGGTTGGATTTGATAAACCCTAAGGAAATTCCATAATTTTATGAGCTCCCCATGCAGCAGTCCAAGAAAGAGTAGAGTTGAACTGGAGTTACCTTAGAGGATGCCATGTTGGTGTCGATTTCTCTGTTCAATTTCCAGGTAATATCCTCCGAGGAGAAAGCTAGACACTTATCCTAGTCCCTGTGGCCCTGTATTTGGGAAGGCATGCTTTGTCCTTCCTGTTCTAAAGAGTAGAATTTCACCCAACCAAAGGTGCCTCTAATCTTATCATCCTCATGACATGAGGGTGGAGGCAGACCTGGTCACAGGTGAGGTGATTCTTAAAGGGCCAACCCAAAAGAAGGCTTTCAATCAACCCAATGGCCTTGTCTCTTTCATGGGGTCATAGATTAAAGTTGAAAGGGACCTTCCAGGTCATTTGGCCTGGAGGAGTCAAGTACCCAGTCTATGATGTTACCGAGTGTGACCCAAACCAGATCAAAGCAGAGTTCCTTTTTTATTTTAATGTCTTCATGCAGTAATAAAATATGTATATTAAATATATCATATAATTATATTATATAAAAATCATATGTACATATATGAACATATATACAATACAATGCATATATATGTATGTATATACAATTATATATAAACATACCTATACATACACACTATCCAGAGTGTGTATATGTATTTATATATATATGTGTGTATGTATATCGAGGTATTTGTGTATCTATATATATATATATATATATACATATATATGTCTGTGTATAGCTGTAGATGTAGATAGAGACAGAGACAAAGTGTATATGTGTGTGTGTATGTGTGTGTGTGTGTGTCCAAGTCAATATGTGACCTTGAAGGCTGCTAGGTGGCACCATAGTGCATAGAGTGCTGAGCCTGGAGTCAGGAAGGTTCATCTCCCTGAGTTCAAATTTGGCCACAGTCACCTAGCTGTGTGATTCTGGGCAAGTCACTTCACTCTGCCTCAGTTTCCTCATCTGTAAAATGAGTTTGAGAAGGAAATGGAAACTACCCCAGCATCTCTGCTGGGGTCACGAAGAGTTGGACACAACTGAACAGCAACACGAATCCTTAGATATGATCCAATGGTCCTCATTGTCACTTGAGTTTATCACCAATGATCTAATCTAACCCCTCTCTTTCTACTGGAAGACTGAGGAGCCAGAGATTATGACAAAGTAACAAATGAAGTTAGTGATGATGGAGCCTATAGCGATGCTGCAGAACCTTCCCCCAAGCCTAGCCCAGTCTAGAGAAGCTTTGGATGTTGAGTCTAGAAAAGAACTTCCACAGGCAAGAGGGACTGGACTAGTTGTGTCTGGCCCTCCAGGCCAAATGAGTTGGCAGTTGCAAAGGAAGCAGATTTTGGCCCAATGTTAGGAAGACCTTCCTACCAGTTGGAGTGATCCCAGCGTGAATGGCCGTTGGATCTCCTGCTCATCTGAAGTCTGTTCAGGTGACTGCCCACTGGAGATGTTCTACAGGACATGGTCTTGTCTTATTCGGCCTCTGAGGTTCCTTCCGCCTCCAAGATTCGGGGTTCTCTGAATGTGCACAGTTATTTAAATGATCTCAGAATCTCAGATCAGCAGAAATAACCACTTCTAATAAAAACCTTGGAAATGAAGGAGGCGGTGCAGTATGGTAGAAAGAGCTTTATCTCTGGAGTTAGAAGACCTGGCTTCAAGTGTTGGCCAAGTCTCAGCCTTCTGAGCCTTCAGGCTGCCATCTGTGAAATGGGGGTGGAGGTGATAATCCTTTTATAACTTACCTCACAAGGTTATGAGGAAAGGTTTTGTGAAATCTTCACGTGGCAGCTATCTAGTCCAGTGCATAGAATGCTAGTCCTAGACTCAGGAAGACCTAAATTCAAATCCTACCACAGATATGTAGGAGCTGTATGACCCTGGGCAAGTCACTTAACCTCTAAATTTCAGTTTCCTCAACTGTAAAATGGAAATAACAATAACACCTCACAGGGGTGTGAGAATCAAATGAGCCACAATACATAAAGCACTTTGCTAGTATAGTAAGGGGTGTCTGGTATCTGACTCACAGCAAGGCAAGAATAGCCATGTCTAGCATCTCCCCCATCTCCCTCTTATCTCTAAGGGAGATTTTGATTCCTACTAGAGGAGAGGGAGCAGGAGGCTAGGACCAGGCATGGCCACCATTCTGCTCTCCTAGTATCTAGCTACAATTCTGTCTTTTCTATTAAGAATTACTAGTATGGACAATGTAATTATCAGGTCAACTGTCCTTTAATGGGGAAGAAGGGCCCCAAGATTAATATGCAAGGCTTGAATTCTGTCCCACCAAATAGTAATTCTACAATGGACACACACACACACACACACACACACACACACACACACACACACCAAATAGCAAAGCTACTCATTTGTGCAGGTTGATAGCAAACCAGAAATCAGAAAAACATACATATGGGAATATATAAGCAGACATTACAAACTGAAGGATCTTTTTCATTACAGAGAGAGAGAGAGAGAGAGAGAGAGAGAGAGAGAGAGAGAGAGAGAGAGAGAGAGGAGGAGGAGGAGGAGGAGGAGGAGGAAGAGGGGGAGGAGGAAGAGGACCTAGGTCTCATGAAGGGGACTATTTCCTGAAGTGTTGCAAGCTGGCAACTGGGACATGACAAAGTCTTCCAGCTCTTCCCATTGTGGTTTCTTCTCAGAGACTTTCTCTCCCTTCAGAAGCCTACGGAGAGGTTGACTTCCCTCTCCAAACTGGAAGTTAGAAGAACCTAAAGAGATTTAGGTTCTTTTCTCTCCCACTCTCGCCGACTCCACCCGCCCCTCACACAGGCAAGAAGCGCTGAGTAATCAGTCTCAACCAGTGAGGACAGTCTCATGCAATTGGTCCTTGCAATCAAAGGCTACTCGTATGTTTATTATTATCATCTTAGATCAATATAGAACTATCAATGATTGTTAAGTCAATTTACAAGTGTCTATTATGTGCCTACTATGTGCCAGGCATCGTGTCGGGAACGCAAAGACAAAATGAAGTGGTTCTGGCTCTTGAAGGGCTTACTTTCTATAGGATGTGGGAACATATATAAGTAAATATAAACCCCATTCAAAATAAATCACAGAAACTGCGAGCAGAAAGGGGCCCTTAGCAGCCATCCAGTCCAGCCTGTACATTAAAGGAATCTCCTCTATTTCCTTTTCTCTAAAATGAAGTGCACATAATCATGTCCCTTCTAACCCTGGTTTTCAGTGACGAAGCACATTACAGTTGATGCAGCATTAGTCTTGGAATCAAGAAGACTTGGGCTCCAACCCAGCCTTTAGCACTTAGTAGCTGGGTCACCACGGTCAAGTCTATCCTTTACTCTTTGCTGCCTCAATTTACTCATTCATAAAAAGGGGATAATAATGCCATAGGACCTGCCCCACTGGGTCATCTTGATGACTAAATGAGATGATATGTTAAGTACTTCACCAGCCTTAAGGAGCAAGAGGAGTGCCAGCTGTTCTCAACACACCAGCCTGACTCACTAGGATGCAGCAGCTTCATAGTTACTGGTACCTTACCATTTGGTGATTAGCAGATGCTTGAGCAGGAAGGATGACATCACAGCCAAAACAGGCATCATTTCACCCGCATGGTCCATCTTTTTTGCCATTCTTTTAATTGGCGAGAATTTCTCCTAGAGCTCATGGACTGGGATTGGATGTGTACCAGTGCTTTGGAGAGGATGTGCCAAATCTAGTCTGTGTTCCCCAGGGAACTCTCACTCTTGCAAAGGAGACACCTTAAATAAACAGTAGAATGCTTAGGACAGCTAGATGGCGCTATAGTGCACAGAGCACTGGGTCTGGAGTTAAGAAGACTCATCTTTCTGAGTTCAAATCTGACCTCAGACACCTACTAGCTGTGTGACCCTGGGCAATTTGCTTAACCCTGTGTGTTTCAGTTTCCTCATCTGTAAAATGAGCTGGAGAAGGAAACAGCAAAACCCACTCCAGTATCTCTGCCAAGAAAATAGGGTCGTGGAGAGTCAGACATACCTGATAAGACTCAACCATCTCATCTATAAATAAGTTCCAACCTCCCAGCGTTGTTGTGAAGATCAAACAAGTTAATTTTTTGTAAAGCGCTTTGTTTGCACACCATAAAGCCCTAAGCTATTACAAGCCAGATATTTGGTGAGGTTGCTGCTTTATCATCAATGAATACACACTTGACGTGCCTAGACCATGGAGAATATCACAGTGCAATTTGGGAAATGGCAGCTTGCCTTGGCTTTTCTCACTGGTTCTTGTGGGATTTGGGTGAAGAGGGTGGGGAAACAGAAAGGGGTAAATATGATGGGGAGAAAAGGGAGGATGACCCGGTTGGGCGGCAGCATTTTCTCTGACTGGTCAAATGAAATGTAAATGTAATATAATGTAATTAAAATGTAAGTTCCTTAAGGGAAAGGATGGATGTCATTTTGTATGGGTATTTCCAATGCTTGTTTAATTAATTCTTGTTAATTGGTCTGCAGTTCAGCTGGGTTCTGTTGCTATCAAAGGCAATTCACATACTCATTCACTGAGCATGTATTAAGCTCCTACTATGTGGTAGGCCCTGTACAGGCCATGGAGTATAGAAAAAGGACCCAGTGAGTTTCACTCTTTATCAAAGGCTCAGAAAGTACTCCTAACTCCCTCATAAATGCATATCCTTGGTCATAGAGCCCTTTGCTTGAAAACCATCAGGGAGGAAGAACTCACTGGTTCCCCAGACATGCCATCTCACTTTGGGATAACTCTCACCCCTTTTTTTTCCTCTTACCTGCCTGCCCCCTTGCCTCAGACCCTCATCAACTCTTGCCTGGAACTGCAAAGGCCTTCCAGTTGTTCTTGCTAACTTAAGTGTCTCCCCTTTCTAATGTGTCCTTCACATTTCTGTCAGTTTTTGGGGTTTTTTTTGAGATAATTGGAGTTAAGTGACTTGCCCAGGATCACACAGTAAATGTCTGAGAGTCAATATAAATCCAGGTCCTCAGGTCCTTCTGACTCCAGGGATGGTGCTCTATCCACTGTACCACCAAAAATGCGTATGCCTCATTCTGCTCTGAGTCCACCACCCTATCGGTTAGGATAGGTAAGATAGTTCTTTGTCAGCCCTTAGGAATCATGCTTGGTGCTGGCATTGATCTCAGAGTTCTTAAGACATTCTGAGCAGCTTGTCTTTATGTTGTCCCAAAGCCCACTGGTGGAGGCTTTATTGGTGGAGATCCATGCTTAATACTGCATGAGTTGGTGAGAGATCTTTTTAAAGCCTGACCATGATATTCTATGGCTGAATAAAGTCCAATGACTTCCTACCTTTTGGATCACATACAAACGCTGCTGTCTTTTAAAGCTTGGCTCCAATTCACCTTTCCAATGTAATTATACCTTACTCTCTTTTGTACGTTCTTTGGCCAGTGAAGAGCGAGGTACTGGGAACGTGATATCTCTGCTGGGCCAGGCTGGGCATGGATCTGCTGCTTGGTCATACTCTGTCACTGTCTCTTGGCTCAGCTGTAATCTTTGACTGGGATACTGCTAGGCTTTTTCAGAAAGAGCCAGAATTCTTTCCCTAAGACAAGTGAAAAACTTTCCCAGGTCTGCTCTTTCGTACGCTTGGGTCTGGGGGCTACCATCTCCTGAAAAGCTTGACCCAAGCTCCCCTACTCACTTGACAGAAAGTTGGGTTTTGGAAAGCCATGTTCTTGGGTATTATTCTCAGCCTGTGTGTCTCCTGAGACAAGCGTATGTCTCCAATGGCCGAGTGATCCTGCTGAAACAACACTGGTGATTGCTAATGATAAATTGTTCATTGGTTGGCAGGCACACTGTAGTTTGTACAGGTAATACACTCCACCAGAGAGTCAGGAGCATCCTCAAAAGCTTGGTTCTTCCTCCATGACCAGCTCTCTTCTCCTCTGCCTTTTTAGGATGTCTCCTCATTTTTAAACCTAAACTCTCCAGGGAATTGAATGGGTCAAGAAATGGCCCTCTGGCTACCCAAGGAGCTGGTCCATTATCTCCATCATTCCTCAACTGAATTTCCAGACTTTTCATATGTAAATGGACCTCCGAAGGACTCCTTCTCTTCCTAGAGAAAAATGGGTGGCTCTAAATCTGATGGCATATTGGGGGACTTAATTGATCAGGGATACCCTGATAACCTTTCTCTCTGCTCAAAGCTCTTCACAAAGCTCCAAGGGTTATAGGATGACAGCTGTCACATTCTGTTGCAGATGGGAAAATTAAGATCCAGAGACATTCCCTGAATTGTTAAGAATCATACAAATGGTAGATGGCAAGAGCAGAAAATTTGGAAACCAGATCCCTTTCAGGATCTAAACTCATTGTGCTTTCAACCCCACCCTTACTAATTCTCTAGATTCCAAATGCCTGGGATCAGAACATGGATGTTCCCAATTCTGGTCTGATGTGTTCTTTTCACTCCCATTCAACTCCTTGTGTTTCTTCAAGTCTGGTGGTATCCATGACTCTCCTGTGAATAATCCTTGGAAGAAGCCCCTTCCAGCCCCTTCTCCCCTACCCTGAGGACAAGCATCCTGGGCCTCTCTCCTTTATTTTCAAACTAATGAAGGATTTTTTACCCCTACTGTACTTTCAGATCCCCACGGCCCAGTTGCTGCTTTCAGAAACCAAGCCCTGTGACCTTGAATTTCTTCTTGACTTGAATTTCTACTTGCCTTTAAAGGTCACATTTGGGTTGGGAGAACTGAACCTGCTCCCTGATAAGCCAGTGCTAGACTCATGTGTGTCCTTGCTTGCCCCTTTAAATCAATAAGCCTCCCTGTCCAAGGGGCTCTTCTCAAAGACCTGCTGGTAAAAAGTGCATTGGCACAGCTGGGTTACAGCACCCTGGGGTAAAAAGTTTTCTGCTTTCTAAGCACAGAGTTGACTCTATCACTTCTCCTGCTTAACAACCTTTGATGGCTCATTATTGCCCCCCAGGATGGAATATAAACTGCTTAGGATGGCATGTAAGTCCCTCTGTAATGTGGCTGCAATATGACTTTCTTTTCTTTTTCAAAAGTCAAATTTTTTTGTGAATGGCATTTTACATTGAGTCCTTTGGAAAAGTTTTAGGTCCTTGCATTGTTACGAAGGGCTAAATCTATTACAAACCATCCTTGCACACTGTGTCTGTTACTGTCCATAATGTTCTCCTGGTTCTGCTCATTTCACTCAGCATCCGTTCATATTAAGTCTTTCTAGGTTTTTCTGAAGTCCTCCTGTTCATCATTTGTTATAGCACAATAGTGTTCCATTATATTCATATATACCACACCTTGTTCAGCCATTCCCCAATGGATGGGCATCCCCTTGATTTTGAGTTCTTAGTCACCACAAAAAGAGCTGCTATAAATATTTTTGTACATGTGGATCCTAAAAGTTAATTTTTTAAGCAACCATTTATTTTCTCTCCCTTCTACCTATCCACATTCTACCCCCGCCCTCAAAAAGAACAAAACCAGTATGACAAGTATGCATAGTCAAGCTCAACAAATTCCCATAATGGCTGAGTCCAAAAATGTGTCTGTGTCCTTTTGTTCCCTGAGTCCACCACCCAATCTGTTAGGATAGGTAAACTAGCTCTTCATCAGCCCTTTGAAATCATGCCTGGTGCTGGCATTGATCAGGGTTCTTAAGACATTCTGTAAATTGCCTTTACATTGTTGTGGACCCCTCGTGCCAAAGCCCATTGGTCTTGGACTCTCTCCCTATTGGTAGAGATGAATGCCTAGCCCTGCATGAAAGGGAGGGCTGAGCTGATGAGAGGCCCAACCTTCACTAATCCCCTTTGGAGACTCTTCAAGGAAGAGTCCCATTCTGGACTCTTCAGGCTCAGTCCCCCTTCCAAAATTTTTCAAGTGTCAAGTTGCTTTCAGGGCTTCTGGTTTTCAGCTTCCAGGAGGAAGATGGAAGAGGAAGACTATGGGAAGACATGAGAAAAGTCAGCTCTCTCTATTATGTCCCTGTTCTCAGACTGCTACTCTAAAGTCTTTGGGGAATTTCCCCTTGGATGAGATCAAGGACAATGTCTCTTGGCTGAGCTATGTCACTTCCATTGAGAACACTCCTTCAGCCTGCACTGTCTGCTGTAGATTCTCCTACGTATACCTTTTCTGATCCCAGTTTTGCTATGATTCAGAAAAATGGTTTGTTTGGTTTTTTGCTACTACATGGGTTCATTGTGGAATTGGTATTTGGCTGGAAATGGTTCAAGCCTTGGATAAAGAGCTTAGGGTCTTCCTCCCAGAAATGACAAAGCACTCAGAAATTATATTATTCCCTAGGCAAACAATATTTAAGGGAGCAGATAGATATAATTCTAGCCTGGTACTCAGTCCTTCTACTGAGGGCAGAATGGCCTTCTACCCCAACTTCCTGTTTCCCCTCCAGGCATGAACCAAAGTCTCCCTTGGAGAAGTGTGGGAGGTGAAGAGGTTAGCAATGTCTATGCTGCTTTTCCCTGGAGTCACATGGTGACAGCCTTTGAAATACGTGGGACCTCTGCCCACTCCTCTCTCTCTACTGTTGCTACTATTCTGTAAAGTGTTCTCCTGGTTCTGTTCTCCTCACTCTGCATTCATTTACACAAGTCCAACCTACTTTTCCAGGTTTACTTATCAATGCTATTTCATACATTTTACGTCTGAGACAAACTGGTCCACTAGCTAATTCATCTGGGTATCTCCAGTCTCTGAGTATTTACACAGGCTGTCTTTCCATTCTTGGAATGCATCCCTATTCATCTCTATCTTTTGGAACTCTTCTCCCCTTCAAAGGTCAGCTCAGGCACACCTCCTACATGAAACCTTCCTGATCCCCAACTTGGAATTATTCTATCCATCCTCAAATATTCCTTTGTCTCTCCTCCCCACCACTTTTGTTGTTCAGTCATGACTACATTTGGGATTTTCTTGGCAGAGATATTGGAGTTTTTTGCCATTTCCTTCTGTAGCTCATTTTACAGATGAGAAGACTGAGGCAAACAGGGTTAAGTGACTTTCCCAGGATCACACAGCTAGTCAGTGTCTGAGCCTGGATTTGAACTCAGGTTTTCCTGACTCCAGGCTCAGAGCTCTATCCACTGCACCTCCTAGCTACATCAGCACTCTCTACTTCATATATATTTGTCTGCTTATTTGCAGTTTTTTCCTCAGGAGAATATAAGCTCCTTGAAAGCAAGGATTGCTTCTTTCTTTCTTTCTCTTTATTTTTTTTCTCTTTCTTTCTTTCTCTTCCTCTCTCTTTCTTTCTTTTTTCCTCCCTCCCTTCCTTTCTTTTCTTCCTTCCTTCCTTTTGTAAACATATGTTCAAATTGTTGTGTGATCTCCATGATGTAGATCCTAGCCTATCATGTCACATGCCTGCTCATCCTATGTGACTCTTTGCTATATATTTTTGCCATTGGAGACACATCTAAAATGCTAGGGTTTTTCTGCCTCAGTTTCTCTTAATGTTGATAGGATATTAATGGAAGATGTGGGCTGTACCTTGGTTAGGTCACATAACCAATCTATATTTTCTGTTCATTCATATTTTTAGACCTTTACTGTCTTCATAATTCCTTGTGTGAAATTTTAAGACTACTCCCTCAGGTCAAATTCTCATTCAAGATTTGTGTCTATGTGGCCAAATTTCAGAGTTCCAAAGTCAAGGAGAAAATGCTGCAAGCAGCTAGAAAGAAACAATTCGAGTATTGTGGAAATATAATCAGGATAACACAGGATCTGGCAGCTTCAACATTAAGAGATTGAAGGGCTTGGAACAGGATATTCCAGAAGTCAAAGGAACTGGGATTAAAACTAAGAATCCCCTACCCAGCAAAACTGAGTATAATACTTCAGGGGGGAAAATGGTCTTTCAATGATATAGAGGACTTTCAAGCATTCCTGTTGAAAAGACCAGAACTGTATAGAAAATTTGACTTTCAAACACAAGAATCAAGAGAAGCTTGAAAAGGTAAACAGGAAAGAAAATATTTATAACTCTTGAGACTTTTCTCAGTATTTGAGTAGGTGGAGGGATTGTACATACACACACACACACTCACACACATACACACATATAGACAGAGACTACAGGCTGTGTTGAATCAGAAGAGATGATATCCACAAAAAGAACATATAAAATAAAAATTAAGGGGTGAGGGAGGAAAATATTGGAAGGAGAAAGGGAGAAGTGGAATGGGGCAGGCTATAACTCATAAAAGAGATAAAGAAAAATCTTGTTCAATAGAGGAGAAAAGGGAGAAGAGAAGAGGGGAAAAGTGAAGCTACTCTCTCCACATATGCCTTAAGGAAGGAATATCATGCTCACTAAATTTGGTATGAAAATGTATCTTATACTAGAGGAAAGTAGAGGAAGAGGTGACAAGTGGGGTGAGGGGAATGATAGAAGGGAGGGCAAATGGGAGAAGGGAGTAACTAGAAATAAACACTTTTAGGAAGGGACAAGGTCAAATGAGGGAATAAAAAAATAAGGGGGGATAGAATAGGAAAGAGAGCAACATAGTATTACACAACATGATTATTATGGAAGTCTTCTGCAAAACAGTATCTATTTAATCTGTATTGAATTGCTTGCCTTCTCAGTGGGGATTGGTAGGGAGAAAGGGAGGGAAAAAAGGTATAATTTAAAGTATTAGAAATGAATGTTGAGAATGATTATTGCATATAACTGGGAAATAAGAAACACAGGTAATGGGGTATAGAAATTTATCTTGCCCTACAAGAAAAGAGAGAAGATGGGGATAATGGAAAGGTGGGGTGTGATAGAAGGGAGGGCTCACTGAGGGAAGGGGTAATCAGAATGCAAGGAATTAGGGGGTAGGAGGAGGGGAGAGATGGGGAGAAAAATTGGACATGTTACAAAGTGATGTAAAAGCAATTAGTATTAAAAAAATTGACTGAATTAATTACTGAGACTAAATCAGAGACATCTTTAGATTGGGGAAATGAATTTTGGTCTAAATCTCCTAGAGGCAGGTAACTTCAGGTAAAATTTGGCATTGATGGAAAAGTTAAGGTTTTAATGGTAAATTTGATTTTAGGATTGTTATTTAAGCAGGAACTAGAACAAGTATGGAAAGGCATGTAAGCCACTTAAGACTTGCCACAAAAGATGTTCCTTAGCCAATGTGAAATTATAGTCATATCTGAAACCTGGTCATTGCAACTTTCTATTTTAAGATGCTATGGGACTATTAAGTGACTGTTCTTCTGAGTCTAACTCCAGGTATGGATAGCAAGAAAGGTGGTCTGAGCCTCCAATCCATGATACCAGTAGGCCTGTGAGATGCTGGTAGGAACTGCATAGGTGATCTCAAGGGAAGGGTGGGAGAGTGGCTGTTCAGCTTGGGCTGAGGTAGGATTCTCCTGACTCAATTTCCCCACTGACACCTGGCAGACTCTAAGCCTCACTGAATGCAAGTTGATAATCTCCTCTTGCCTGGAACTGACATGAACTTGGGGAGATATTTTTTTCCCTGCAATGTCCCTACTCTTGGTGGCAATTTCCTATAGTCAAAAGGTTTGTAAGCTTAATACCAGATCAATTAAATTATAGATTTGTTAGTAGGGGAACATCCGAGGTCAAGTCTAAAATTAAGCTATTAGGCTTAGGACTTTAGACCAACAACAATAAGTTAGGGTACTCTAATTCTTAGTAATAGTGTGGAGACAATTAAGTCAAGGGCTTATGAACTTAGCATACACAGTTATTGTTTGTGTCTCATTTGGATAATGTTAAAAAAATTCTTTTATGGTCTATATTTTAAATGCTTTAAAAGAAATACCACCTGACCAAAGGTTGGAATTGTTTTATGTGATATGAGCTGTGATAAATATGAAAAATAAAAAGAAAGAAAAAAAAGAAATAAACTAGAGATTTAAGCCTTTTCCTAAAATGTTAAAAAAAAAAAAAAAGATTTGTGCTCAGAAGTACAAATGACTGTGATTCCCCTCAAAATTCTAGGGATACTCCTGAAGAACTGTGTTTTCTAACATTGTATCTCATGAGCCCCCAATAGTGTGCTCTCCATTATCAATCAGCTAGTTGAATCCATTATTTTTTTAAAAAAGGATTTACGTGAAGCAGATCATTTTCTTTTGTATTATGTTTTGATTTGTTTTATGATTTCTCCCATTTATTTTGATTCTTCTCTGCAAAATGACTAAGGTGAAAATGTATTTAATAGGAATGTGTGTGTAGAACCTACATAGAAACCTATATAAAACACCCTCAAGGAGGGAGTGGGGAGCTAGTGGGGAAAGGGGGAAGGGAGGGGAAAAATCTTAGCTATATAGAAGTGATTGTGGAACACTGAAAACAAATAAAATTGTTTTAAAAAATAAAAAAAGGATTTACTCACAAGGTATAGTAAGAACATTTGGTACAAAATATTCCCCCCATACACACCTCAAACTAGGGGTACACTTTCTGCTCATACAGCAAGGTCTCTGAGTTGTCTCAACCTTAAAGTAAAAGATAGTGTGAAATGCATGTAGAAAACACCTGTGGAAAAGGTACGCATTGACTCCTAGACCTGGAAGTTCTTTTTTTCTTTGTTTCCCTTTTTTTCCCTTTAGGTATAGCTCCTTACTGAATGATAAACCCAGCTTAGCCTAGAGGATCCATGCTTCTTTTGAGACCACAGTTGGCACTTTCTTACATCGGGAAGGGTCTCATTCCTTGAAACTGTTGCTACACGTGGATGACATTTCTTTCTGCATCTGTTGCTGTCTCCAGCCATAAACAGGATCTCTGAATCTCTCAGATTTAGCTGGTCATCCACTGCAAGACCAGGTTGCTAGGCTGTGGGTGGTTTTCTCTCTCCCCTGCCTGCTCAGGTCCTGGGGAAGGAGAAGAAACCAGCTGCTGCCCAGCTATTGTGCTGATTCCTCCCTGGGTTCAGCTGCTGCTGAGCTAATAATAATGATGATAGTTTGTGCTTATACAAAACTTTAAGGTTTACAAAGTGCTTCACATATATTAGCTCATATGATCCTCACAACAATCCTAGGAGGTTGGTGTTGTCATTTTATTCTCATTTTATAGGTGAGGAAACTGAGGCAAACAGGGCTAAGTGACTTGCCCAGAGTCACGCAACTAGTAAGTGTTTGAGGCAGAATGAGAACTCAGGTCTTCCTGACTCCAAGTCCTGTGCTCTATCCACTGCACCACCCTGCAGATGGGCGGTTCAGCTGCCACCTTGACATCTCTTGCCCTCAAGGTCACTTCCTGGGTAAAGCTCTTTCAAGGCTGCTGCTCAGCCCCCTCCTAACTTTCGGGCCTTTAGCTATCAGCTCTCCTAGACTGCACTTCTGACTCTGGTGGGTTCTCTGATGAGAACTTTGAATACTGAGGTCTCATCATGTTTCTCTTTGGATACATCCACTTTGGGGCATTCATTTGTCTCATATCAGAAAAGAACGATCATAAAAGAAAGAAATGAACTCCTGGACAGTGGTGGCCAGGGAGAGAAATGTATCCAGGTACCCCTCCAAAAGCTAAAGCAGCTTTCCTAATAGGAAACCACCTAGGAGAAAAACCAACAAACCCAGTGATGGTTAAGTGACACCTTTTGTACATACATTCAGTTCTACCTCAGCAACTACTGAGTCATCTGTTCTGATTCTGCAGACAAACAGAAGACTTTTCAGCTTTGTAATGTCAACACCTCAACCACTCATAGCTCTCCAAAGTTTCCACGTGATCGGATTGGAAGCAGGCAGAGCATATCGGCACATGCTCTAAGGACTGGCCCTCATAGGCCAATCCATCCAGGCTACAATGATCTGTAATGAGTTACAGCCACTGCACACCTACCAAGTACCTTATGGTAGGAGCAGCATCTGACATGTAGGCCAGCTTGGTTATTCCTTACAAGGTACTGAAGCTATCCTCTAGACTTAATTGGTGGAGGGAACTAAGGAAGACTTGAACCATTTAAGAAGCCTCCTACTGGCTAAAAAAAAAAAAAGCCAGCAAAACAGCTTTTGAACAGCCAAATGGCATAGACAAAACAGAGGTAGGGGAAGCTATTCCCAAGTGAATCAATGCTGTTTCCTTGACAAATATTCCATTTCCTGCTATGGTTAAGTAAAACTCATTTTGGTAAGTCTTAGCTGGTGTGCAGTTCTCTCATTTCAATCCAGTCTTGGACCTCA
Source organism: Notamacropus eugenii (assembly GCF_028372415.1). Lineage (NCBI taxonomy): Eukaryota > Metazoa > Chordata > Mammalia > Diprotodontia > Macropodidae > Notamacropus > Notamacropus eugenii. The sequence goes on along the minus strand of NC_092875.1, from coordinate 21,741,996 downwards.
GTTACCAGACTGTCTAGCTGCCCACACATTTCTGCATTGCCCTCGGAGTGATCATTAGTTTCTGTTTTTCAGAGACCACAGTGTTCCATGATTTAAAGACATACAACATCACCAGAAGGATGAGGATATTTTGGAAAATGGACTTTTATTTCAGGATAAAGTTTGGAGATATTAAAATAACTTTGCAGTTTCCCAAACCTGAATATGTCTCTTGCATTGTATTCCCTGCCCCCTCCAGCCAAATTGACCTGCTTACCTGTACATTACATTTTCTCTCCTGCTGCCATGATGCTGCCACATCATGGCACACACCTCCTTGCCTCTCTCATACCTGAAATGCTCTTTCTGTCTCCGTCTCTGAAACCTCAGGTCCCTTTAAAACTCAGCTCAAGCTCCATCTCCTTCTGGAGATATTTCCGGATTCTTTTACTTCTTAGTATCCTTCCCCCCGGCCCATAACTGAATTCATTTATTTTAGAGCGTGCTGTAGCCTAAAAGTAGACAGAAGGTAGAAACTTTCTCGCTTTTGGATTTGTCTTCCCAGAATTCAGCATAGCGTTTTGCATATAATAGGTGCTTAATAAATGCTTGTTAACTGATTATGGCGTAATGATTCAGACTATTGCTAATCCTACTTAAAGGGTCAAGGTCTATGATACCATTTTTGTTGTTTCCGTCATTGACTGAATGGCATCTGTCTTCTCAAATAAACCATTAGATAGTAGGTGTACCCTCTGTAGTTTTAGGTGTAGTGGGATGGTAGTGAGCACAGTCGATTTGCCTTCAGAGATTTGATATTAATGTATTTGAGAGACAGGCATCTTGGCAGGAGCAAGAAGGCAGTAAGTAACCCAGTCTAAGAAGGCCTGGGTTCAAGTCCTGACACGCTCTGATTCGCTTGAGCTGTGACATTTTCCCTCCCCCCAGGCATTTAATATTTCGATGCTTTAGGCAACTAATTCTAAGACTAATTACAGAGAAGTGGATGATCTACCATGGGAGTCAGTCAGTCCTAAGCATTTATTAAATATCTGCTGTGTGCCAAGCTCTGTGCTAGGGCGCCAGGGATACAATGAAAGACAAAAGAGTCCCTACCTTCAAGGGGCTCACAGTGTGAGTGGCAACATAAAATGACTATGTAGAAACACCGCATAAATACAGAGTCATCGCAGAGGGAAGGCACAAATCTCAAGTGCGACTTGCAGAAACTGGGACTTGAGCTGAGATCTGGAGGAACCCAGGGAAGCCACGAGGCCACCTACGCTGATGAAATCACAGATCTCTCCTTAGAAAAATGTATTTACCCTGTTGTGACCGTAGGGTCTTTGTAGGAATAAGCTCCCTGAGAGGAGCTGCATTTAAGAAACTAATCCTTCCGTTGAAAGTGTGCCGGTGTAGGGTCCTGGGAGTGGGGGCACATCGCCTGGAGCTCAGCAAGCCCCTGGGGAAGAGGGCCGCCCCCTCAGGCCAGTCCCCCGGAAAGCAGCAGAAGGCGCAGAGGAGTGGCGCAGATTCTCCCGGCTGGTTACGAAGGAAGTGTCCAAGAGGAAACTGACCTAAAGCAATGCGGGAGATCCCGTCGGGCCTGGCTCCTGCGGACCCAGAGGTGCTGTTACAGCTTCTGCCCACGGCAGGGCACTGACACCTCACTTGTGGATGTAAGGGTGGCCCGCATGGGGCGGGAGGGCAGGTAAGGGGGGTACTAAAATTCTTACACCACCATCGGGGTGTGTGGGGGCGCCGAGCGTGGGGAAAGATTGGGTGTCCGCAGGCAGGGTCCTAGACTCAGGGCGCATACGTTCTAAGGTCACACTGCGGCCGCTCTAAGGACAGACCGCAGGCTGGCCGGGTTCTGGGCTGGGCAGCAGCGCGGCGGCGGGTCTGCCGACCTTTACCTCTGGGAATGGTCCCCAGCCTCAGACCCTCGGACCGGGCATCGGGCCCAGGGGGAGGACGGGGGTCCTTCCGCGCCTGCTGACCATTTTCTGTCACCACCTCCTGCAGCATTTCCAAGTTCAGCCCGGCCCGCCCATCCTCCTGCAGCCCGCTCACAGCCCCGCTCAGGGGCAGACGTCCAGCCGACCTACCCCCTTCTCGCTCCCCACGCGCGCGACTCCGCCCCGGGCCCCAGTAGGCGCAGGCGCCGCCGGACTCAGGGTTGCCATGACCACGGAGGCGCTTCCCCGCCCCCTCCCCCGGCGGCCCCCGGTCCCCGGCCCCGCCCCTCACGCCGGCCCCGCCCCCTGGCGCCCCCCACCCTCCTGGCCCCAGCAGGGTAGGCTGCGCGCCGGCCGCCGCGGCTGGGCAGCGCAGCGCGGCTCGGCTCAGGTGGCGGCAGGTGGCCCGCACACCCAGCCCCGCAGGGTAGGTTGCACCGCGGGGCCGGCGGGGAGGGGCGGGGCGTGAGAGTGGGAGGGAGCCCCACTGCCCGCCCGTCCGGCCCGTGGCAAAAGGGCTGCAGGTGGAGGGCGGGCGATGGCGGTGCCCGGGGCGAGGGGCGAGCGAGGCGCTGGCGGCGGCGGAGCCCACGGACCTGGGCGACTGAGTGAGTGCCTGGCGGCCGGAAACTTTCTGCCCCGGGAGAAAAGTTCCCCGAGCGTCCGGGGAGGGTCCGGTGTGGGGGCGGCGGGGACGGATGGAGGTCCGGTGCACCGGCAGTGGGGAGAGGAGTAGATCCCAAGAGATCTCCCTCCCGGACCTTGGAGCCTGGGAGCGTCGGCCGGGATCCTGAGGGCCCGAGGGCGAACTGGGATTGGGAGCGAGTGGATCCTCTCCGATCCTCCCCCGCCCTCTGTCCGAGGTTCCGTAGTGGATTCTGGGCTGGGGGCGAGTGGATCGGCCGAAAGGCGGGGTGAGGGATTGGACTGCGGCCGGGATTTGGGTTTAGCCGAGTGGATTCCCCCAGACTGGGGGTGCGGGTGGGGGTGGGGGACAAGAGATCAGAGCTGGGATCCCAGGAAGAGATTAGGGTCCTCGGGAGGGCTGTGGGTTTGGAGGTAGCGGGTTGCCGGGGCAGTGAACGGGGCTCCCACTTTCCTAAACCTCCGTGGAGCCCTCCCGCACCCACGGCGCCCGGGGCGTGGGAAAGGCCCGGAGCCCCGCTGTGGCCGCCTAGCCGCTCCCGGGGGATACCCCGCGGGCCAGGCTCCACTCCCAGGGGAGCTGGAAGGCTCCCTCGCCAACCTCTCGGGGGCTCGTGTTCCCTGGCGCTCCCAAGCCCCGCGTGGATTCCCACTTTCCCACACAAAGGGCCGCGGAAGGGAAGCCGAGGACTAGGTGGTGAGGGGCGTGGGGTCCTCCGTTGACGTCCCTGAGGGTTCTGGGCTGAGCTGATCGGCTCTCCCCCATATCTGCTCGGAGGCTCGGTTGGTAGAACAACAAAGTCGCTTTGATGGGATTAAGGGCTCAGGCGGCCAGCTCCAACCTAACCCCAACTCTCCCGGGAGGGAGCTGCACAGGATTTCCCCTTCTCTCTGTCATCCTGCCTTCCCCACCCCCAAGCTTAGTTGGGCCCAGGCAACCGAGTCTAGGGGCCTGGACCAGAGGGAGGCAGGGGGCCCCGAGAGGAAAAGGACGGGTGATCCCCCAGCTTCGGGGGAAATGGCCTATTGCCCCACACTCAGAATCTGACCTTTTAAACAGACAGGGAGCTCTGGGGCTCCAGCCCCTTTCCTGGTAGCCAGGGACATTTCGCTTAAACCTTATTATCTCTGAGGAGATAATTGAGCGTCTGACATCCATAATTTGCTCTAAAAGTGGTTCTGATGTCTGTGTTTAATGCCAGGCTGATACTTAACTTTCCCAGAGGTTATCCATTATCTTTTGGAGGGGGGTGTGGCTTTTGGACCTGGTACCAAATGCTTCCCCCCACTTCTCATTTTCCCTGTATGTGCCTCTCTCAGGAGTCTTCCTTTTGCCTCCTCACCTCTGTCTGTCTAGTCCGGTATAGCTGAGGTAAGGCCCCTTTCATTTAGCTGCTTGGGGAAATTGGTTTCCAGGGGGGCTGGGCCCTGTCTTGGCTAGCCTAGCTCAGTAGGTTTGGTTAATCAGTAGCTTTTTACTCTGGGCATTCACTCTCCTTTGGCGTGGCTCAACTTTGAAAATATTTCTGAGTTACAGATTGGTTCTGTGAAGGGAGACATTGGGGGCCTCCCCCAATGGCCTTGCTGGGGCATGCTGGGCATCCTTATGGGGGATCAGGCAGCTTCAAAGACACACAGGCTGAGCTAGGAGGGGCCCTGGAGGTGGTCTGGATCAGCCTCCTGACTAGGGCATTCTAGGATGGGGCTGGGCCTAGAGGCTCCTTTTTAGCTGGAAAGCAAGTAGTCATTATTGGGATCTCTCTAAATAAATAGGGCTTGGAAACAGATTTGCTAGTATCTGCATTGAGCAAAAGACTCCAGAGTGGACAGCTTGTGGCAAATTAATATTTTATTTCTTTTTAAAGAAAAGTTTTCTTCTCAAATCAGTCATATACTTCCTCCACCCTTGTCTTTTCCTGTGACAAAGAAGAGTCTGCTAAGGGGAACTACCCAATATATACTGCCTCAGCCTGACAGCATTGCAAACCTCTTCATATCTCTAAAAGACCATTTAGCTGAACCCCTTCATTTTACAGAACAGGAAACTGAGGCCCAGAGGGTTTAAGATACTAACTCAAAAACACATCCACATATACTAAGTGACAGTGCAGGATTTGAACTCAGTTCTGTGACTGGTAGGATCATTCCTCTTTCCACTGAGCCATGTGGATTGAAGGTGTTTGTTTATCTCAGTCAAGATTGGTCATCACAGTTACACAGTTTTGTTGTTCACTGGGTTTTTACATGAGTGTTTTCATTGTATATAATTAAAAAAATTTTTTTCCTCACATAGCATGATTCTGGTTAACATTTGCACTGATTTCTTATCCCTTCTGTTTCTTGTAAGGACATTCATTGCTACCACGGGTCTAGAGCTGGAAGGGACTTTACAGCCACTTTCAGATGAGGAAACAGAGGCTTAGCACTTCAGGTGACTTATCCAAGGTCCTACCGCTAATAAGGTCAGAAGGGAGATTTAAACCCAGGTCTTCCTGCCTTTATGTCCAGCAGCCTTTTCCATGAGGCACATTGAAATGAAGTGAGTTTCCCAAGGCCACCTGACTGGTTTCAGGAGCCAGATTCAAGCCTCTTAAGTTGAGTTTATTTTTATAAACCTCTTTGCTCACAAAAGATCCAGGTAGTCGAGGGGGGTGTTGACTTAAGGTGAGGCCGTTTGGGAGAATCAAACTGCGTCCCAGGGATGGGGATTTCAATTAAGACAGACAGCGTGATACAGCAGTGAGGGTCAGGAATTCCTAGTCAGAAAACTGTTAGGATCTTGGGATTAAAGCTAAAAGGGACCTTGGAGGTCACCTAATCTGATCCCTTCACTTTATAGAGAATGAGATTGAGTCCTGAAGGGGGTTGGGGAATGATTTATTAAGGTCAAACAAGCAGTATCAGAGGCAAGATTTGAATTCTGCAAGTAGTAGGTTGCCCCAAACTGAGTAAGCAGAAGCATTGATTTGGCACCTGCTGTGTGCTGTGGACATTATCTTTCCTTCATCTGATATGAACTTGGGGGGCCTCATTTTATTCATTTGTAAAATTGGGCAGGTAGGTGGCACAGAGGATAGACTCATTTTCACAGGTTCAGACACCGTGACCCTGGGTAAGTCACCTTAACCCTATTGGACTCAGTTTCCTCTTCTGAAAAATGAGCTGAAGAAGGAAATGGCAAACCACTCCAGTACCTTTGCAAAAAAAACCCTAAATGGGCTCATGGCAGGTCAGACACGACTGAAATGACTTAACTACAACAAAATTGGACTGGATAATAAGTATTATATTTCCCCGTGCCCATGGTGGAGGGGTTCTCCTCTGCTAGATTGTAAGTTCCATGAAGGTAAGCACTAGCTCTTACTTAGTTCTGTCACCCTTCCTACCTAAAGCAGTTGCTTTTGAAGATGAAATAAAAGATACTAAAGATGCCTTTCCTCAAATAGAGAAGCAGCTGGTCTCTGACGTCCCATTCAGTTCTAAATTTCTCTGATTCATGTTTGCAATCTGAAAGACACAGATTGTGGAATGACTTACAAATGAGGAGAATTCTTACAAAACAGAATGTCAGAGACTCATAGAGATTGTCAAAGCCAGAAAATCCTGTAGAGAATGTCAGAGCTGGGAGGGAGCCTAGAACACAGGTTCTCAGACCTGGGAGGGAGCTTAGAACACATTGTCCAAGCAGGTCTAAGAGGAGAGAATGTCAGAGCTGAAAGGCATCTTAGAGGTTATCTCATCCAACCCACTCACATTTACACATGAGGAAACTGAGGCCTGGAGGGAAGATATGATTTTAGCTAATTTAATAGACAGTTGAGTGATAATGAGTTGAGATCATTTTAAGAGTTGGCATAAATCCCAGAAGGCTTGATAGAAAGTTGGAAGGCATTCTAGGTATGGAGATATGTGTGTGTATGTATGTATGAATGGTGGATCAGTCCTGTCTTTAACATTTAACTGACATTGACATGGCTACTTGACTTTGACCATGACCTTTTGGGTGATCACAGGTCTCTATTATCTTGTCAAAGCCAGTGGACCAGCAGGGAGGTAATGAATGAAGTTGGGGAGATGGCTGGAGGCTCTAGAAAGTCAGATGGGAGAACTTGAATCTTAGAATCTGCTCATTCGTGTATTCAATGAACATTTTTGATCTTACGAGTTAAATTTGTCTTCCAAAGTTGGATGAGTTTATGCCTATCCCCAGCCCTCTTTGCATATGGTTCATGCTGAATCTTTTTTTCTCTATCACTAAAGAGACATTTGAAAGCTGATATGACTTCAGGAAATGACTCCTGCCAAGCTTACTGTTTCCACAGCTTTCTCTAGTGTGGTGGAGTACAGAGAGCGCTAGACATGGAATCTATAGAGATGAGGATTTGAATCTCACTTGCATTGCAACACTTGCTTAGCCATGTCTGACATTTTCCTAGATGTATGACTTTGAGCCGATCACTTATTTGAGCCTTCGCTTTCTCATCTGTGAAATGGGATCACCCAACCATAGATCCAGAGCAGAAAGGCATTCTGAGATCCTTTAGTCCAGTCTTCTAATTATAGATGAGAAAGCTGAGGCTCAGGGAGGTATGTGCTCAAGGTCTTAAGAGGAATAAGCAAAAATGTAGCCCTTTTGTCACTCAAATGGGGTCTGAAATGTGCTATTATCATGGCTTTCTTGGGCATAAAGGAACAAGCCCTGGTGCAAGGTGCCAGCCTCCTGGTGTCTGATGATGCCCTTTGACAGGAATTACTGTGGGAGACCAATGATGCTCAGGCATCATTGACTTGGTTTGGGGGTCCAAGTGGTAATTATGGGTAATTTTCTCTGTATACAAAGTGAATAAATAGGAGAATCTCCAAGGTAACTGGTTCAGTCAGATCATCACCAATTAAAAATAGTAGGCTAACCATCCTCACCCCTTTCTGCCCATTCCAGAAAGAACCAGAAAATCCAGATCCAAGGTCTAAACACTTTGTAGAGTGGAATGGACTGGGATGTTTGCTTGGGTCATGGTGTCACTCACTTCAGTTGGCATTAATCATTTTTGCCATGAATTGTCCTTCCAAAGTGACCCTGGAAGTAGGTGAGATTTTTTTAGAGTGTGAGGAAATTCCTTCTTCCAATGCAGTCCATCACCTGCTCTGCAGTTGAGAGGTTAAGTGACTTATCTGGGGTCACAAAGCAAGAGATGTCAGAGATGGAAGTTGATATTGAGTAGTGCCCCCTCAACTCATCTACTGGAAGATTTTCTGGTTAGGGTGTCTGAGGGAAGTGGTTGCTACTTTGTAAAGGAATTGTATGGGGTCAGCGTAGCTCAGGAGCCCCCACTGGTGTATTTATTTTTAATAGTCAGCCAGTGGACACAATTAACTAGAAGCAAAGACATCCCCTTTCCTAAGACCTTATCCAGAGAACCACAGATATAGAGCTATCCAAGTCTATGACTCTACAGATAAGGAAACTGGGTCCTACTTGTCTAGGCTCATTCAAATGCAGGGATGGGATTTGGACCCAAGTCATATGACTTCAGATCTGATCAGTGCTCTTACCAAAGAGAAAAATGAGCTCAATGAATAAGTATTTCTTAAGCAGCTACTGTGTGCCAGGCACTGTGTTAAGTGACAGAAATACAAAGACAAAAATGATACAGTTCCTTCTTTCTAGGAATTTATGGACTTTGAAATGAGACCAAAAGTTCTGTGGAGTAGGTTTCCCATCCTCCCAACCCAACAATGTTTGTGCTAAGAAGATCTGCCTCTTGAACTCAAGGGAAATGTGATTTGACAACTTAAGGAGATGTTTACTTGTGAGAGCAAAATACCTTCCTGTCTATGTATAAATGTGGAAGTTTGCTCTTAAAAGATCTTCGAATGTCAGAACAGAGTGAGGGAAGGTCCCAGCTGGAAGGGCCCTAAAGGTCAAAGCCATGCTTTTGCAGATGAGGAAACTTTAGCCTTGAGAGAGGAAGAGGCTTGGCCCAGGAGGATGATCTTTTTATTTCAAGTGGCTACCAGACGTTTTGTACCCAGTGTGAGGAAGGAAGGCCCTTCCCAGTGCTGACCCTTCAGGACACTTGGCTTCTATTGAGAAGGCAGATGGAGAGCTTCCAAAGACCATGGTTCATTGGTGCTTTGTAAGGGATGCAGTGGAACTATTGGGATCCCCTCTTACAGGTGAGGAAAATGAGTTGTGCCCATGAAGTGTGGTAGGGGGTAGGATGGGGTGGGGTGGGAGCCCAAGGCATGTCTGTCAGTAGTTGTCAGACCATAGTGCAAAAATCTCACTAAAAAAAATTAACCATCCCATCTTAGAATGCTAGAATGGCATGTCTGGGGTTGACCAGAATAGAGAATTTCAGAGCTGGAAGAGCTTAGAACAGGCAGAGCTGGGAGGGACCTTAAAACAGGAAATATCAGAGTTGGGAGGGGCCTTAGAACAGGGAATGCCAGAGCTGGGAGGGAGCTTAGAACAGGGGATGTCAGAGCTGGGAGGGAGCTTAGAACAGGGGATGTCAGAGCTCAGCTAGGGTAAGGGAGACATTAGAACACAGAATGTCAGATTGGGAGTGCCCTTAGAGAATATCTAGTTCAGGATTTCTTAACCTGGGCTCTGTAAACATCTTTAAATTTTTTTTAATAGCTACATTTCAATATAATGGGCTTCCTTTATGTTCTATGTATTTTATTTTCTGCATTTGCAAACATGATTCTGAGCATGAGTCCCTAGACTTCTCCAGGATCAGTACACTCGGGAAGCCTCTCCTTTTGGAGATAAAGTAACAGCTTTGGAGTGAAGCAGGGTGTCCTGGGCCAGCAGGTCTCCAGACTCCAGGCCTGGGGCTCTTTCCTGGGTTCTCGGTGGCTGCCTTTGGAAGTTTCTGGTTTCCCATCTTTTTTTTTATAAAAAGGGGAAAGCTGGGTAGCTCTTTAGAAGAAATAAAAGGTTCATTTGCAACTTTAGAGCAGTCCTTAGCCTGCCAGGAGGTTGGGGACATTATCCAAATGGAAATGTTTATGATTTACCTGTGGGCACTTTGAAAGTGAGACTTCTTTGACAGTCAATGGTGGGTCTTCAGCCAAGGAACCAGTTCAGGGTGGGGAAAAGAGGGTTTCACCAGGTCAGGAGACTAGATTTTTAATCCTGACTTCCTCACCATCACCTGGCCATAGACAAACCACATCCCCCCTCTTTTGCTCAGTTTTCCTGTCTGTAAAATGTGGAGGAGGGATTGAGGGGGCTTCTCTCCAGCCCCTTCCTATCTGTGAAACTTGGATTCACCACTGGCTTGGTAGAAGGCTGGATTAGTCATGGGCAAGATATAGGGTAAAATCCTGCCCCTGACACTGAGCATGGGAAAGACACAGAGTAACAACTTTAGGGCCAGGGGCTCTGTAGAAGCAATCTGATGCAGCTTCATCACCATACGGATGAGGAAACTGGAATCTAAGAAGGTCACACAAGTGGTAAGCTTCAAAGGTGGAATTTGAACCCAGGTTCTTGGACTCCAGAGTTTGGGTTCTTTCCAGCATCTGGAAGATGAGGGTCTCATTTCCCCAAGAGGCCTTTAAGTCCAGGAAAGTCTGGGCTCCCACGGGAGGATGGTCAGGCCAGGGTATGATTGTTTTCCAGGTGGGGTCCAAGGCTAGACTCCCTGGGGGATGGTGTGATGTGTATTGTTTTCTTTTTCCTTTGGTGACTAAGATTTTTTTGGGGGGGGGGTGGGAACTCACTGTTTATTTGTAGAGTGATGAGGTGCCTGAGAGAGTGGAAGCCGGATGTCAGTGCTTATTGTCCAGTCCTGGCAGCCAAGCTTTGTGTAGCCAGGGGTCGGTCTGAACCATCATGGCAGCCTCTCCTAAGCTGGGCTAGAGCTCCAGGGGTGATGTTCCTGGGCATGATGTCTGTGACCTGGTGAGCATAGCCCCTGAGAACAGCCCCCTATACCCGCCAGCCAAGAACTCTTTGAATAATGTTTAGAAATTATAATACCAGCTGACATGAGTGGCTAGCATCACTTTTTAAAAAAATTCTCAAAGCAACTGTGGGTACTTGGTGATATCTTTTTTACCTCTTTTACAGGTGAGGATACTGAGGCAGGCTTTGGTTCAGTGACTTGCCCAAGGTCCCATAGCTAATATAAGATGGAATTTGAACATCAAGGCATGCCAGACTCCCAATTCAAACTCGTATCCACTGCCCCACACTGCCTTAATTTCTTGACTTAGTTTAATAAAAATATGGTACAGTGGATTGGGCTCAATCACTTCTGAGAGGCTAGCTAGGTATGATTCTGTATCTGCAGAAAAAATCATTTTTCTTCTTTATAAAATGAGCCTGGACCAGATGACCTCTGTACCAACTGTAAATCTTTGACCTTCTGAAGTTTTTATTTTGTAACAGATGAGTGAGTGAGGTTAGAGTGTTTTACTACCCTTAGAACTCTCTATAAATACAAGTGACCCTGGATGAGTCCTTTCCCATCTCTGTGGTCCCCAAGACTGTAAGGTAGGGGCCTTTGATATAGAATGCTAGAGCTAAGGTTTTCTGCAGACTCTGTGACTGTAAAACATGAAATAAGCTCTATCAAGCAATTTTGACACCTGGAATGGGCAGCATGGATAGAGATCTCAAAAGAGCTTTGAAAAAGAAGTTGAGTTGGGGATTAGGAAGAGTCCTCAGAAGTTGGGCCCCGTTGTACGTTGGGAAGGCAGGGGAGGAAGGGCTGGTGACCCTGCCTTGGCTTTGGTGGGCAGACCCCAGATACCAGGGAAGGATGGGTGGGATTTCCCTGGGGTGTGGCTACAGTGGGGTAGAGGGAGACAGGGAGAAGGTCTGAGACTAAGGTGGGGAACCAGGGGACTTGAGGCCACATGTGACCCTTTGGGTCCTTAAGTGAGGCCCTTTGACAGAATCTAAGCTTCATTTGTGATTCAATCAAAGGGCCACACTTTTGAGGACCTAGAGGGCCACATGTGGCCTTGAGACTGCAGGTACCCCACTCCTAGCTCAAAGAAGATGTCCTGCCATCTTTGAGTGCTTCTTTTAACTCAGGATTTTGCTAACTTGGTCAGTTGCCAGGCTTGGCCGATTCTCCCTGTTTTAGAAGAACAAGTATCATCAGGGCCCTCTTAGTTCTAGTGCCCTCAGTCAATGCTTCTACTGTCCCCATGACTCTCCATTATCAGAGGTTGAAGAGTCATTCGTTGGTTGGGTTCTCTGTATCCCAAGAGGGCAGTGACCAAATTGGTCCCAACTTCCACATCCTGCCAGCTTGGAAAGAGGAAACAAAGCCATGTGCAAAGAGAAATCTTGTGGCCTTGACGTTTGTCTCCAAGCTGGTTGTGTATCAGGATTTACCAATTTGGGAGATGGAGCTTAGGAACTTAGATCATTCGTTAAGAGGAATGAACCTTTGTTCCCGGGAGGAACAGACACAGAGTGGGACTTGGCTGGCTGTTTCAGACAGATGGTGTCATTACAAAGGAAACCATTCAGTGGAGACAGGAGTCCCGGATGGTCTTTGCCTAGGTCACTCTGGGCTCACTGAGTTGAATGGGAGAGAGAGTCATTAATTCTGAGCGATGGTCAGCAGCTGATTGAATTAATGACGTATCAGAACTGCCAAACTCTTCCATCTTTAAATAGATGTTTTCCTTCCTTCTCCTTTTGTGACGGGGGTGTATTGGTACTTCCTCTAGCTAATGGGGGTGATTAGAGATGCACACAGAGGGTGATGGCCTTTGGAGCTCACAAGGTCATCAGAATTCCAGGACCTTCCAGATTGTGCCTTGGTAACTCAGCGTCGGATTCCAACCTGATTCTCTTTTTCTGTTCATGACTTTGGGCAAATTGCCTCCTCTCTGGGCCTCGGGATCCCCATCTGTGAAACCAGCAGATTGAAGTAGTTGACTTCTAAGACCCCTCCCAGCTCTGACATCCCCTGTTCTAAGGCCCTTCTCAGCTCTGACATCCCCTGTTCTAAGGCCCTTCTCAGCTCTGACATCCCTTGTTGTAAGGCCCTTCCCAGCTCTGACATTCTCTGTTTGAAAGACCCTTCCAAGTCTGACATTCTCTGTTCTCGGTGGGTCAGGTGGGCTGGTGTACAGAAGGCTAGAAAATGAGATGGAAACCTAACTCCAGGAATGAAAAAGCCTGACATTCTCACCTATCAGAGATGAGGCCTCAGGGATAGAGTCCAAGGTTGGGCTGGAGGCGAGATGATGGAGACCAGATGAGGCAGCCCTGTGTAGGCAGCACAGTGATGAGATGATTGACAGAATGTCACTTCTGAAGAGCAGTAAATAGGTCAGCGTGGCTGGCCTGGAGACTTAATGAAGGAGGGCAGCATGTAAAAATGTGCAGAGGTCAGCTGGGGCCAGATCACAAAGGCTTTAAGTGCTAGACAGAGGACGAGAGTGTACTTCATCCTAGAGGCAGTTGGGAAGTTTCTGTGGCATGGTCAAACTGGGATTCCAGGAATATCACCCTGGCATCATTTGGAGGCTGGATTGGAGAGGGGAGAACATGGTGGACCTGAGGAACCCAGAGAGGTCAGAGCTTTAGAATGGAAAAGGACGTTAGAAGGCTTCTCCTTCAACCCTCTCGTTTCTTCCAGGTGAACAAAGCTATAGGCCCCCAGAAGTTTAAGTACCATGCCCAAGGTTACTTGGATAATAAATAATCGTTAGCATTTATATTAACTTTTAAGATTTTACAAAGTATTTTACGATTATTTATTTCATTTTATACTCATGATAATCCTGGGAGGTAGAGGCTACTACGATTATTATCCCCATTTTACAGATGAGGAAACTAAGGCAGGCATAGGTTAGGTGAGTTGCCCAAGGGTACACATAGAACTAGTTAGTGTCTGAGGTTGGAGCTGAACTCAGATCTTGCTGATGCCAAGTTCAGTGCTCTATCCGCAGTGTACCTAGCTGCCTCTGATAAATGACAGAGCTAGGATTTGAACCCAGGACAAGTAAGTCCCAGTGCAGTACTTTTGCCCAGTGAACCATGAGACATTCTCCTGAGTGATGAGGGTGTGGACTACAGCCTTATAAGAGTAAGAAGACCTTACCTGTCCTAAAAATAGAAAGCAAAATTAGAACAGTTTGGTGGTTTTAGGAGAGAGGGTCTTGGAAGTCAAATAGGGAGTCAGTGACTATATGTGGATGTTTTTCTGAGCAGGGTTGTGGCATGTTGAAGATTGGTGTGGTGGTGATTAGTGAGGCGAGTTGGCCAAGGGAGAAAACATATCCTTCTAGAGAATGTGAGCATCTTAGGACCAGGGACCCACTTATTGGTTTTCTAATCCCCAATGCTTAGCTCAGTCCCTGGCACATTAAGCTTGTTATTAGTAACTCACTATTGTTATTAATAACTCAATATTGCTTCTTGATGGATTGAATGACCTGTATGTGAGCAGGTGTAGTTCCGGACTAAAGCTGGAGTAGCAACGAATGATTTGTTGTTGTGTTTGTCCTTCGTTATCGAAGAGAACCGTGTTCTCAGGGAGGTGATGACATGACTCACAGTTGACTTGGATTTGAGGGAGGAAGGGCTGTGCAAGGTCAGCAGCTTCACTTTCTCCTCCAGAGTCATCTGGATCATTGGCCAGATAGTCATCAGGATGACTGGAGATGGCCCAGGATGCAATGGGAGACCCCGCCCCTTTTAGGCTAAGGCTTTTTCAGGGACTCACTTAAAGTGAGATAATGCCCATGTAGTGAATAGGTCTCTTTAAGAAGTGAGTCAAGGGATATCCCTTAAAAAAATCAAACTGGGAGGGGAATACCCCCATGGTTGCTGGCCAAAAGACAGTTAATGTTGACATTCACTCTGAACCAGGAGGACCCAATGAGCTCCTCATCATTTTCATTTCTCAGGGCCATGAGGCCTGTATTCTGGTACAGCTCTAGACTAGGATTTGATCAGCAGTCCCCTACCTCCCTTCCATTTTTTACCTAAAGAGTCAGCCTCAGGGAGGGAGAATGAATTACCAAGGTCAAAGAACTAGTCAGTGGTAGTGTGAGGGCAGGGCGTTTCCTTGGGTCTTTGGAACCCCAAGTCCAGCGCTCTTCTGCCAAAAAGTCTTGTGGGCAAATTGTGGAGGAATCCTGGCTTCGATGATTGTGGCGAATGGAGACAGAATCCTAAAGTATGTAGGGGTCTGTCTGGCTGTAGGTCATGGAGAAGTTCCAGAATTTTGAATTTTTCTTTGTCCACAGGCCTGCTGTAACGTAGACGCATTGGCACAGTCTCTGTCCTGTCTCCCATCTGCAGTGGGAGTGAGGAGATGCCCCCATTCACAATGAGAAGGGATACCAAGGCCCTGCCTCTGCTGGTAAGGACATTGGGGCTCAGGGCAGGGGAAAAGAATGTTGAGGTTTCAGTCACTATTTCTGCCCCAATAGGCCCCTTTTCCCTCTTTTGATGATAGTACCAGAGGCAACTGGGGGTGGAGTGGATACAGTGCTGGGCCTGGAGTCATAGAAACCTGAATTCAAATGGGCCCTCTGATGCTGAACAACTGGGTGATCCTGGGCAAGTCAATTCATCTCTGTTTGCCTCAGTTTCCTCATCTGTAAAATGAGGATCATAATATCTCCTGCCTCTCAGGATTGTTGTAAAGATCAAATGAGATATTTGTAAGGTGCTTAACACAGTGCCTGGCACACAGTAGGCACTATAATAATGCTTATTCCCTTCCCCTCCCCACCAATCAGGATAGGTAAAGCATTTATTAGGCACTTATTGTGTATCAGTACTTAGTAGTAGTTAATCAGCATTTATTAAGCACTTACTATATATTAGTCCTTGGTATTAATCAGCATTTATTAAACTCTATATATTAGTCCTGGTATTAATCAATCAGCATTTATTAAGCACTTACTATGTATTAGTCCTTGGTATTGATCAATAAGCACTTATTAAGCACTTTCTGAAAGGACATAGTCTTCCCCCCAGCAAGCTTGCAATCTTTAAGGTGAGACAAATACACAATCTAAGTGCATGTGAAAAAATGCAGAGGAATATAATCTGGGAAGCACTTTAATAATTACAGTAATTAAAAATTTTATTTGCTGTCTTTTGTTTTTGCATCTCTTTCCTTTCCATATCCCTTGAGAGTCATGTCCTGTAACAAATAATGAGGAGAAATAAAAATTCAGCAAAACTAAGCAGTACGTTAATTGGGTCTGCATGTATTTCACACCCATAGTCCCCTAAGAAGATTATTATTAGGACTAATTTTAATAGTATTGCTGTGGATATAACACGGATGACGATGATGATGAAGGTAGCAGATGCTGACAGAGTACTTTACCTTTTACAAAGCTCTTTACATGAATGATCTTATAGCAGTTTGGTGAGGTTCAGTGTTATTATGATCCCATTTTCCAGACATGGAACTTGAGGCTCACATAGGCTCAGTAAGTCAGTAAGTGATTTGCCAGGGTTATATAGCTCGTAGGTGTCCTTCGTAGGATTTGAAGCCAGGCCTTGCTGACCACAAACAAGGCCAGCATTCCTTCTTGCTTTCCATACTGCTTTTTCTGAGGGATACTTTGTACCTCTTGACGCTCTTGGGGTCTCCTCTGTGATGCTGACAGGGGTAGGGATTGGTGACGGTGATGATTGAAGAGAACAGGAAGTGGCATTTCAATAATGCTTTGGAATTTGCAGAATATTTTATGTCACTCTCTCATTTGATCCTTACAATAACCCTGTAAGGTAGGTACTACTGGTTTTCCTCACCTTAGAGATGAGGCTCAGAGAGGTTCGATGGCTATCCATAGTCACACAGCTAATGAAGTATCCAACATAGACTTTTATACTGGGGTGGGATGCCTGATATTATGTTACACTGCCTTATTAATTTCCACTTTTACAGATGGGGAAACAGATTTAGGCAGTGAACTGCCCTTGTCCATCATTGAGCAGTAGGGCTGAGACTAGAATCTAAATCTTCTGGCCTTGAGCCCAGAACACTTTCCACCCTACTTCTGAATCCTCCCATTTTTCCAGCTCAGGACACTTGGCATCGAGATACAAAAAGGTCAGCCTGAAAATGAATGAGTGGCTGTGTGTCATGTAGCCCAAAGGCTGCCTGAGTTGGAGAACCTTACTGAAGATCCTCCTCCATTCCCATCCCTGAATGTGTCTTGATGTGCTCTCTGGTTCTTTGTGGGACGCAATCTGAGTCCTACTCAATATGCTGTTTGCCCATTTTCCTCTTTCTGACAAAGTCTGCTCCATGTTGCCTTCCAGGAGGCTGTTGAATGAGTCAAGGTCTAGGGGGTGTGATGGTGTAAGGCCTTCTGGACAAAAGCCTTGGAAGGAAGTGTCTTGCTTCCCTCTGGCCTATTTATGGGGGCCTGGTAGAATCTCAGGAGGACCTCACAGGCCACTGAGTCTAATCTGTACCAGAACACGAATCCCCACTCCAGAACCCCCAAGAATGGGCATGAAGGACAACCTTCCAACCCAAATATGGTGACTCTCCCAAGCCCCAAGAAACTCAGTCCTCTTGCTCAACCCCTGGAAAGGAGGAGGAACCCATTGCCCCTGAAGGTGGCTCATTCTGCTTAGGTCAGTGCTCCCTGTTAAGGGTCTTGGCCTCACCTCAAGTTAATATTTGCTATTTTGTAACTTGTAGCCAACTTCTAGCTCTACATTTGATTCTAGAAGTTTCCATGGTGCTGTGCTTACAACACCAAGGTCCAGCAGTCTCTGGTACATATTAAGTGTCTAATGAACACTTCTTGGTTAAATTGAATTGTCTGTCATAAATAATAATAATTAGCATTTATGTAGCACTTTGTGTGATTTCACATTTTAGGTCTTTGGATAGGTGGAGGCAATGGTCGTGGCCTCCGCATGTCTTTCTGTTTAAATATGCCTTTTTCCTTCCATTGTTCTTCCAAGGACATGGTACCCAGTCACCTCACCATTCTGGTTGCTGTCCTCAGTACTCCACAACTTTCCAATGTCCTCCCTAAAATGTGGCGTCAGAACATTGTAGTTCAGGTATAGTTTGCCCAGGGTGTAGAGCATGATGGGATTATCCCTGTCCCAGAGGACAGGGAGAAGGAAACAAGCATGTGTGTGAACGTGTGCAAATGCATGGTGTGAGTGTGTATATGCATTTGTGTGAGTATGTCTATGTATGTGTGTGTATGTATATACAATATTAAGTGGCTCCTATGCGCCAGGCACGGTGCTAAGCACTGTGTGAATGCCAGAGTGAGTGTGAGTACATGTGTGTGACATCATAGAAGGGATTCTTCAGGAATGGTTGGACCAGATGGCTGCTGAGATCCCAGGCTTCTGAGCCCATGCGCTTTCTGCGAGCATCAGTTGAGATCATGAAAGAAAGCCTTGTGATGGCAGAGATGCCAATTAGGATTTATTTCTTTTCTATTTAAAAAGTTATTGATAACATTTCCCAATATCTCCCTCTCCTACCCATTGAGCCTTCTACAAGTAGAAGGAAGGAAAGAGGGAGAGAAGAAAGAAGGAGAGAGGAGGGAAAGAGTAAGGGAAAGAATTCCTTCTTTCAGCAAAATGGATCAAACACATCTGAGCTGAGAATCACACAGTATATACCATATTCCATCCCTGTGATCCCCCTCCTCTGTAAAGGAGAGGTGCATTTTTCTACCTCTTCTCTGAGGCTAAGCTTGGTCATTCAGATTACACAGTGTTTATTTAGTTTCCTTTTCTTGCTCCTCTTGTTACATTGTTGCAGTCACTGTATATGGTGTTTTCCCGATTCTGCTGATTTCATTTTGCATCATTTCATGAAAGTCTCCCCATGATTCTCCTTCCATTGTTTCTTCCAGCTTGGTCCTACTCATTTTACTCACATATCTCACAACTGCTTTAACCTTTCTCTATTCTACGGGCATTGGCTTTGTTTCCGGTTCCCTTAGCTACTACAAAAGGGTTCCTGTGAATATTTTGGCACCTATGGGGATGCCAGCTATTATCATGTACCCTCATTATGAAAGCAAGGAGAGGCAGGTGTGTTTGTGTGTGTGTGTGTGTGTCTGTGTGTGTGTGTAGCTGTTCTCCTATGGACCTCTGTTCTTGGGGGTTCAAAAGAAAAAAATAAATAATTCATAAAGGTTTCCAAAGTGCTATGTTTGTTTCTCCAGGGCCCGCCACATAGTAGGTATCTAATTAACACTTGTAGATTGAACTGAATTGAACCAGTGAGAGCCTTTTTGTCACAAATAGTAGAGATACAAGGAATTTCTACAACTTACTTGCTAGAAGAAGGAAGGAAACAAGCATTTATTAAGCTCCTACTGTGTGCTAGGCACTGTACTATAAAAGTGCTTTACAAATTTGTCCATTTGATCTTCACAACAATTCTGTGAGATAGGTGTGATTGTGGTCCATATTTTATAGTTGAGATAACTGAGGCCCAGAGGTTAAGAGATTTGCCCAGGGTCAAACAGATAGTATGTGTCTGAGACCAGATCTGAATTCAGGTTTTCAGGAAGAAATGGTGAGATAAAAGTGACTGGAAGACAGGTGGGTGTCCACCAAACTTCAGAGGCCTCCCCTACAGCTGATAGATTATGAGGGGGGATACAAAGAGAGGAGATATAGTGCCTGCCCTCAGAGAAGTTATAGTCAGCTGGAGAGAATTGAGAGGGAATGGAGGATGTGTACACACCATTGACTGATACGAATGGATGCAGATGTCTTCCCTTTATTTTTTCAATTTCTCCTTATTTTTAATATATTTCTTTTATTTTTTTTAAATTTTCTTTATTTTCTTTCTCCCCCACACCTGGAATGCTTCCCCTCTGATAATCTCTAACTTCTTTCCAGGCTCAATAAGCTGATCAACAGGTATTTAATTAGCCACCTACTGTGTGCAGGGACTTTAAGTTTCTTATGAACAAGGAATGGAACGCTCTCAACTGTTAAGGAACTTCCAGTCTAATGGAAGAGACAACACGGAGCTGAGTCCATTTTTATGGAGTACAGTTCCCTCCTTTTACAGATAAGGAAACTAAGGCATAGACTGCCAGGCCTAGAGGCCTGAGGGCTACCCGAGTCTTACCTTACCTGTCCCAGGTTTTCGGTTGGCCAAACCGGATAAACGTATGAGAGAAGAGAGTTTCCTGAGTCGAGCAAGGGTTAGGCTTTATTCAGGGTCCTGGTTACATGTGCAGGGGGAGCTCTTCCTTAGGAGGGAGAGAGAAATCTCCCAAGGAGGCAAAGATCTTACGGTAAGAGATTGGAAGCAGAAGTGTAAGTGGGGAGAGAGGGGGAGGGGAGAACGAAGAGAGGAAAAACGGAGCCTTCTGTCCTGTCAGGGCCCCTCAGGGCTAAGAGCGCCTTCGGGCTTTCCTGACCCTAGTTAAGCTCTCCGGCCGAGTAGTTTGCACCTGAATACCGTGCCTGTTAGATAACGATAGGTGTGCCCAGACCCGGGCCAATCTCAAGGGCGGGGAGAGCTCTCTCCCATCACGTTTCTCACGGGAAGAGGCAGAAATACACGAGATAGCTCAGTCTCACTCCTCGATTCCCTGCTGTTTTCTGGGGGCCTCATGAGAACTCTAAGATTTAGAAGTTCCCACCTTTACCCACCCGAGACTGTCCACATGGAATTGAGCTTCCACCCCCAACAATAGACAAGTGAAGTGACTTATTCAAGGTCGGTCCTGCAGTTAGTGTCATGTTTCCCAGAATAGGTACGTACACAACTATATATGCTCCAGATTTATGTACTTCGATTTGTAGTCTTCATATTATCATGTAATTTTGCGCATTTTTTATGTAGAAAGTGAACAGATACTTCTGTTTAAAAAGTCATTAAATACCTGAAGGTCTGGAAAGTACGAAGGACGTTAGCATGGGGGGGGGATCAGAAGAGGCTTCATGTGAAGATAGTGTCCGAGCTACATCTTACAGGAAGAGAGGACGTCTTTGACGCAAGGAGGTGAGAAGGAAGTGCATGCCAGGCCTTCTTCCTCCAGGAAGGCTTCCTGATTCCCCCAGCTGCTAGGATCCCTGAAATTATCTGGTGTTTGTTATTTGTGTATATACCACACACACAGACATGTGTACATATACATACACTCACATTTATATGCATCTATATCGATATATGCATATATACACACATTTTCTATAAATTAGCTATAAAATGTAATATATAATAAGACTATATAACATAGAAAACATACATTATAAATAATAGATTTAATATCTACAATAATATTTTATATTACATCTATCATAGGTACAATATACAAGTATATATGTAATATATTATCATGTATACAGTATATACAGAATATACAATTATCCCTTCCACAGTGTGATTTCCCCGTCCTGGTTTTGCCATATTACAGGTGGGCATAAAAAAGTGAAATTGGAATTTTGGGGGAGTTTTGTGGAAGCTGTAGACAACACACAAAGGCCAACAGATGATGCAGAAAAGGTTTAGAAACTCAGAAATGCATAAAATGTATGCATAGTATTATATAATATCAACATATTTTATCTTTTAAGGTACTGTAAACACCCCAAACCATAAAGGAAAGAAAAAAATTTTGATTTCTTTTCTGGTATGAGGGGAGGACCAAAAATCCCTACACGGATAGTCCAGACTACGGGAGTGTTGTGTGTCAAACCCCCATGGTGTTAAAGGGATAGCTATTATGTTGCAATATATTACTCTTAGGTATTATGTAGTATTACATATGAGGATATATTGCATTGCAGCATATTTCTATTATAAATAATATATAATATGCATCATCTTTTACATATACAATATACTATAATTCATCCTACATAATGTATATCTGAAAGAGTACTAGCCAATTACAGGGATATAAATGTACATTTGAGTATATCTGTGTTTATGTATACACAAAGATATACATACATGTTTCTGTGTGTGTATATATTCCTTCGTTTTCGAAGAGGATCAAAATATATATATGTATACACACATCTATATCTATCTGCTACATACATACATATGCTCACATGTATCCTTAAGATCATAAGACCATAGATTAAGAACAGGAAAGCACTTTAGAAGCCACCAGTTCAGTTTCCTCCATATACAGATGAGGAAAGTGAGGCACAGAAAAACAGCTAAATGACTTCGGACCACAGAGCCAGTACTGTGTTTCCTGAGATAGCATGTAAGTTTCTGGAAGGCAGCAACAGCCTCTTCTTTTCTGTTTTCAAAGCCTCAGCCCAGATAGTGTCACCTAGCTGACACTTAATGTTTGTCTTGGCATGATAGAGGCTAATTATCATGCCCAGTGACCGGGGTGATGCCACAAGGGGAGAATTTTCTCTGAGTACCCAAACTGGTAAAGAATGCCAAATGGATGAATAGCTGCCATTTATTTAGATCAGGGTGGGGGAACCTGCGGCCTTGAGGTCACATGTGGCTCTCTAGGTCCTCAAGTGTGGCCTTTTGACTGAATCCAAGCTTCACAGAACAAATGCCCTTAATACAAGGATTTGTTTTGTAAAACTTGGACTCAGTCAGAAGACCACACTTGAGGACCTAGAAGGCCACATTCCTCCCGGCAAAGTTGGAAGGGACCCAGGAGGTCATCCAGCCTAATGTTCCCTCCTACCACCATCCACTTGTGACTTTGGAGACAAAGCTTGCTCTGCTTCACATGTCTTCCCTGTCTTGAGGGTGGAATGTTCTATTTAGAATCAGAGCATTTGGGTTTGGATCCTGCTCCTACTACTTACCTGTGTGACCTTGGGACAAGTCACTTCACCTCCATGGGACTTGGTTTCTTCATCTATAAACTAGGCAAGAGAGTTGGACTAGAGGGTCTCTGGGGTCCATCCCGGCTCTGTCCACAACAACAACTAACATTTGTTTAACACTTTAAGGTTTGCAAAGCCCTTCACAAATTTTAATTCATTTCTGGGAAGTAAATACTGTTATTCCCATTTTACAGAAGAGGACACTGAGGCAGACCCAGGGGAAGTGACTTGTTCAGGGTCATGCAGCTAGTAAGTGCCTGAGGCAGGAGTGAAACCCAGCTCTTTATGATTGCACGTGCCTTCTCACGACTTCTTTATCTATAACCCTCTAGCCTTCAATGGTTATACTCTAGTTTGCCCATGTTTTCACCCAGAATGGAAGATAGCCCTCCAGCTGTGGTCTGACCAGAGCATGCTATTCCCTCATTCTTTTATTTATTCTTGGAACCTCTGTAGTCCAAGATTGCATTGCCATCAGGCAGCCAGTCAGTCAACGTATATGAGGCATCAAATATGTTCCAGGCACCATCTTATGCTTCTTAAATTTGCTAACAACCCTCCCTCCCCCGCCATGTAAGGGCAGGATGTGGTTCAGTGGATTGAGCCATGGGCCTGGAGTCAGGAAAACCTGAATTAAAATCCAACTTCAGACACTTACTAGCTGTGTGACCCTGGCCAAGTCACTTCACCCTGTTTGCCTCAGTTTCCTCCTCTGTAGAATGAGCTGGAGAAGGAAATGGCAAACCACTCTAGTATCTCTGCCAAGAAACCTCAAATGGGGTCACAAAGAATCAGACAAAACTGAAGCAACTCAACAAATACTTGTAAATTTTGAAGATGTTACAGAAATCAAAGCCATATATGATTATCTATAGGAAGGGAAAGTTGACTTGTCCAGACTGTGACAGCCAGTAAGTATGCAGTGAGAGATTTAGGCCTAGGCCTTGGTTCCAAACCTAGAGATGGTGATGGAGTTGCAGGGGAGGATCAGGTGTGAGGAAGTCTTTATGCTGTTAAGTTGAGGCCTGCCCTATGCTAATTCTTTTTTTCTCTTGTTTCACTAGTGGTCTCTGCTTTGTTTTGGAATGTCTTAACACAGATGGCCCTGTGAGTGTGACCATGGCCACAAGGGTGGAGGTCAGCCCACTAGCGTCTCTAACACCTGTTCCCAATTTAAATGAGATCGCCAAGGAAGACAGACTGCAGACCACCTACTATCACCCTGCCAGCAAAGCCTCTCCTCCACTGATGGTGTTGGCAGGGTCTAGGAATCATGGGACTCCATCAAGAGCACTCCCCATGCCCCGACTTTCCCCCAAACCATTTTCTAAGAAGAACCCTTCGGATGTGTTTGCAAATGTGAAATCTCCCATCACAGCTGTCAAGCCTGGCACTCTGGTGACCAGGCCACTCTCATATAGCAAGCTTGAGGACTCAACCACTGCTAAGGCTTCAGATGAAAACATGCCTTCCTTGGTTGAACCAAAGATGAATGAGGGGGGAGGCACGAGCTCAAGTGTAATAAAGCCCTGTAATAAAACCCTGCCCCAAACTGTGCACAGCCAAAACACCATCATTCTTTTTGAAACGGCTGGCCCTGCCAAGTCCAAGGCAGATCCCAGCTCTGGAAAGTGGATGGGTGAGGAGCAAAAGGTAGACGCTGTGACCCAGCCCCAAGGACAGCCACCCAGTTCCAAGACCAAGACTACAGCCAAACCTGCATTACCACCTCGGAAACCTGCGGGGACCCTCCAGAGGCAGGCATCTTTGTGTTCTGAGGAAAGGCCAGCTGTGTTGAAATCTTGGGAGAAAGGGGAGGAAAACAATCACCTGGCATCCCCTGGCATCAAGAATGAAGGAGGCCACCCATCTTCAGAGGCCTGGCCAAGGAGCAAGCGGAGGCCTGTCTCAGCGATCTTCACTGAGTCTGTCCAACATCCAAAGCCTAGCTCTTTAGAAAGCCCTGGGGGGAAGGTACCACCTCCTCCCCCAGAGAAATCGTGGGTCCGGAAACCTCGGCCCTTGTCTGTGGATCTCACAGCCAGGTTTGAAAATAAGGACGTCCTTTCCAAGAAGGTGGGCAGTCCCGTGGAGGTGAGCAAGGACAAAGGGCTGGGTGTAGGTTCCAGAGACAGAGGGAACGGAGAAGAGAGAACAGAGCCGTTGGACAGGGCTACATCCTTGAATCCTTCTTTGAGATTGAAGGAACAGGGTTTGGATGACCCAGACTTGAAAAACAAAGTCACGGAACAGAGTCCGAAAATCGTCTTTAAGTTGATGGATGCCTGTTCCCCTGAAACATCTACAGACCTGCCTGAGGCCTCGGTCAGAAAAGGGTGGAACCCCCTGGAAGAGAAAGGCAAACAGGAGAGGGAGTGTAAAGCCAGACTGACATTGTGACATCGTAAGCTTTGTCTGTCAGACTCATGTCAACAGCAACTGAGAGACAGAGAGTATTTAGCCTGCTGTCTGTGTCATTTTCATATTATGTTAAATGCTCTGGGTACTCCTACCCTGGCATTAGCACCTTTGCTTGCCCCCTCTGAGATTAACCTGAGTTTCTACTCTAGGTTCACAAGGCCAGCTTTGGAAAGTCAATCAAGACTTGAGAAAGGCCTAGCATTGAGCAGTGAGCTTCTTCAAGAAAGTGTTCTTCAGGTAAGAGGCCCCTCTGGTGTCCAGCTTCCCTGCAGTTGTCCTGTGCCCCCTTCAAATATCCCTGTGCACAATGACCTTTAGATTCATTTGCAAGGAATCTGGAGCCCTAGCTGGGCCCTGATGCTCCACTATTGTGTGGCCTCACAAGGGGGCTTTGTTTCCCCCTCCCTGTTCCTTAGTTTCAACACCTGTAAAAGGAGGTCATTACACTGGCTAAGCTTCTAGTTATGTGTCCTGAGACCCTTTTCCCAGATGTTATTTTACAAGGTTTTAGATCCCATGAGTAATTAATTTTAAGGTTTTTAATACCTGACATCCTTTTTATTTTCTTTTGGCAATGGACTGGGATTGTCCTGGTGTAGGGATCTCCCAGTAAGGAAAGTCCCTCTTCAGTGCAGAATGACACCTCCTCTGGAGAGTTCTGGGGACCATTAAGTGTCCTGGGTCACAGAAGCATTATGTATCAAATGAGGGACTTCCTGACTCAAGGGTTGGCATCTCTAACCACTGCCCCACAGCTTCCACTTTGCCATTCTGGAATTCTGTAATGTCCATAGAAAGGCTGTGCAGCAGCTTGGAAAGAGGCTCAGGCTTGGAGTGAGGAAGACCAGGGTTCACATCCCCCTCTTCTGGCGCACCAATTGCATGATGCTGGGCATAAAGTTGTGGGCTTGTTTGGGGTTGTTTCTGCCATTAGATTGAGCCCCTCAAAGTTGGGGATTTTTGTGTTTGCCTTTATTTTATACTTAGTGTGTATTGTGTGCATGTGTATATACATATAAAATATATGTGTCTGTGAATGTATATATTCACTGTTTATGGTCTTCCTCATATTGTTCAACTGATTCTTCATGACCCCATTTGGGGTTTTCTTGGCAAGATACCAGAGGGGTTTGCCATTTCCTTCTACAGTTCATTTTGGAGGTGAAGAAATTGAGGCAAACAGGGTAAGGTGACTTGCTCAGGGTCACGTAGCTAGTATCTGAGGCCAGATTTTTGCTCAGGGCCTGCCCTGAGCTGTCGCCTGGAGCTTGTCTCTCCAACTGCTCCAACTGCTTTACTGGTCTTCCAAGGGTTCCGGCCCCCTCCTGTGGGGGAGGGGAATGACCAAACAGTGCACTCTAGGAGCTGCTTACTGCACTTTATTGCTTACCCCAGTCCTCCCGACCTTCCCGTGTTCCCCCTTATATACCCCGCCGTAGCTCCTCCCATGTTCCGCCCTGGAGGCAGAGGTCAGCTCCGGAAGGGGTCTTCCCAGCACCCGAAGGCTGGTTCTCACCCCCGGGCATCTCCGGGCTCACCAGGGGGCCATGGTCCAGAGCTCAGTCCTCTACAGATTTGAACTCAGGAAGATAAGTCTTCTTGACTCTAGGCCTGGTACTCTATCCACTATGGTGCCACCTAGCAGCCCGAGTGTATATAGTTGACTATTAAGTGCTTGATAACTAAGAGCCCTTGCTACCCCTAGGGAGCTTTCTTAAACTGAAGATGAGTTTCCACACTGGGAATTCCCCTTTTCCTTTAAAAAAATTATGTAAAAATATATAACACTGGGATTCTGCAACTTTTCCCAGATTTTACAGCCAGACACAGGTGAAAGACAGGTCTTGAATCCAGATGGTTTTTTTGGGGGGGTGGGGTTCTACTCATACATTCTTGTTAAACACATTTTCACATTGGTCATGTTGCATAGAAGAATTAAGATGAATGGGAGAAACCATGAGAAAAACCAAACCAAACCAAAACATAGCACAAGAGAATATATATTGCTTCATTTGGCAATCCAGTTCCATAGTTTGTTCTCTGGATGTGGAAGACATTTTGCCTCGAGTCCATTGAGAATGTTTTAGGTCCTTGCATTGCTGTGAAGGGCAAAGTCTATCAGAAAAATTTCTTGCACACTGTGCTTGTTACTGTGTACAATGTTCTCCTGGTTCTGCTTCTTTCACTCACCATCAGTTCATATAAGTCATTCCAGACCTCTCTGAAGTCTTCCTGTTCATCATTTCTCATAGCACAATAGTATTCCATTATATTCTTATACCATAACTTGTCATTCCCCAATTGATAGACATCCCGTTGATTTGCAGGTTTTGGCCACCACAAAGAGTGCTGCTATAAATATTTTTGTACATGTGGGACTCTTTCCTATTTTTATGATCTCTTGTGGATACAGTCCTAGAAGCGATATTGCTAGGTCAAAGGGTGTGCACATTTTTGTTGCCCTGTGGGCATAGTTCCAAATTGCTCTCCAGAATGGTTAGATCAGCTCCACCAACAATGAATTAATGTTCCAACTCTGCCACATCCTCTCCAGCATTTATCATCTTCCTGTTCTGTCATGTTTGCCAATCTGACAAGTATGATGTGGTACCTGAGAGTTGTTTTGATTTGCATCTCTCTAATCAATAGTGATTTAGAGCATTTTTTCATATGATTTTAGATAGCTTTAATTTCTTCCTCTTGAAAACTGCCTGTTGATATCCTTTGATCAATTATCAGTTGGGGAATGACTTGTATTCTTGTACATTTGACTGAGTTCTCTACCTATATTTGGAAATGAGGCCTTTATCACAGACACTAGTTGCAAAAATTCTTTCTCAGTTTTCTGCTTCCCTCCTAATCTTGGTTGCATTGAATTTGTTTGTGCAGAAACTTTTCAATTTAATGTAATTAAAATTATCCATTTTGCACTTCATAATGTTCTCTATCTCTTGTTTGGTCATACATTTGTCCATTCTCCATAAATCTGACAAATACACTATTCCTTGGTCCCCTAATTTGTTTATGGTATCAATCTTTATACCTAGATCATGTATTTGGACTTTATTCTTGTATATGGTGTCAGGCATTGGTCTATGCCCAGTTTCTGCCACACTGTTATCCAGTTTTCTTAGCAGTTTTTGTCAAACAGTGAGTTGTTATCCTAGAAACGGGGGTCCTTGGGTTTATCGAACAGTAGATTGCTGTTATATTCATTGACTACTGTGTCTTGAATACCTAACCTGTTCCACTGGTCTATCCCTCTATTTCTTAGCCAGTAGCAAGTGATTTTGATGATTGCTGCTTTATAATACAATTTGAGATCTGGTAGGGATAGGCCACTTTCCCTAGCATTTCTTTTCATTACTCCCCTTGATATTTTGGACCTTTTGTTCTTCCAGATGCATTCTGATATTCTTTTTTCTAGCTCTAGAAAATAAGTTATCTGGTAGTTTGATTGGCATGACACCAAATAAGTAAGTTAATTTAGGTAAAATTGTCATTTTTATTATATTAGAATCCATATCTTTTGTACTGTAAGACCAGCTCTCCGTTCTAACATACTACCTTGCCTGTTATCCAATCACTTAAACCTTTTAATGCTCAGGCAACTCTTTGAGATTATAAATTGCTAAGCAGGTACTTGCAGTCTGGGACAGCTAGGTGGTACAGTGGATAGAACAGTGGCCCTACAGTTAGGAAGACTCATCTCCTTTCGTTCAGATGTGGTCTCAGTTGTGTGACCCTGGGCAAGTCACTTCACCCTGTTTGCCTCAGTTTCCTCATCTGCAAAATGAGCTGGAGAAGGACATGGCAAACCTCTCTAATCTCTCTGCCAAGAAAACCCTAAATGGGGTCGGGAAGAGTTGGACATGACTGAAAAGTGAGTGGACAACAGCAGCTTGTGACCTGGTTTGAGAGGGAGTGTTAATTGGGAAATATTTCACAAAAAACGGATAATAATTCATAGCTAGTGTTCCATTTTAAAACAAAATCAATATAAAACACAGGGATTACTGGCCTCATTTCATTTGAGAAAATGAACCTAATTCAGGAGCCTAAGATTCTCCCTGCTCCAGGAAGCCCTACCTTTCTCACAGGGATGGTGTGTGGTTCAATGACCAGTCTTGTTAGAGAAGACCAGAGTCCCATTACCAGAAGCTTGGGCCTCAGGGGACTGGCCACAGCTCCTCATGAAGAATTGTCATCTTCGGGGGTGGGGTGAGCATGGAGGACCCTACAGTTAATATCCACCAGTAGTAGAATCCCTATAGAACGGAATCTCCCCCAGGGCAGGGCCTGCTTCATTTTCTTGTCTTCCGTATGCCCAGGGTCTAGCCCAGGGTCTGAACCAGAGTATGGGCTAGTTTTCTACTTGTTGAAATAGAGCTGGGGATAGGGCCTTCGAGATCATCAGCTTGCCTCCAGGACATGCGATCCTTCCCTGATTTCTGGGCTTTTCTGCCGAACTCCACAGAGTATCTTTGGACATCCCAGCTGGCCCAATGTTTTCTTTAAAGTCCTTTTCTAAAAGAAACTGTTGGCATGACCATCTTGCGTCCAACTCCCTCTTCAGAGGTTGTGATGTCATGATGGGTCTTTATTGCAGACTGAACCCTGACCTGTAAAAACAAAGCAACCACAGAGAAAAAGATGAACAGACATTTGACTGTTGACGTAAAAAGAGGCTGTCTTTTTACCTTTTCTAAATTAGTTGGGTCATTTTGTAAATTTTCTGCTCTGTCGCTTTGAATAGTTATTGGACTACTGTACGTGACTAGAGAGAGGATCTGAGTGTACCCCAAACTGTATTCTATTTAAGACATCCCCCTTTCAATAGAAGGAAATTTCATCCACCTGCCCTTTGTAAGCCACTTCAATTAGCCTCATGAGCCTGCTTTAGTTTTTGAGTTCTTCCATATTGAGTTTTCTTTTCTTCTCCCTTTTTTCTTCACAGAACAGAGAAGGGCAGAGTTTGCTCAGAACGGACTTGAACGGAGCATCTGCTGGGAGAAACCAGTGGAAGCCTGTGAAGCCCTGTGAGAAAACCAGACAGACTGAGCGGAAACTGAGTGCCAGCAACGAGTCAGACGGCTCCCTCTTCTCGAAAGAGGATTCCACCATGGCACCCTGTCGTCCTGCAGCCGCCATGGCTGAAGATGATGGGGACTTTCAGACTGTCTGGGCAACTGTGTTTCAGTCCAATGTGATGAAGTACCCTGTGGCTGACCGTTCCTTCTTGACATCCTCCAGTGAGTCAGCCAGAAAATGTGGTGAGTCACCTACCCTAGCAGCGGAGAAAACATCGTGGTTAGGGAAGGGGCCGGTGGACAATGCAAATGTCAGAACTGAGAATTCAAAGTGGGCCGAGAAACCCTGGAGTAGCATACTGTCGAAGGAAGCAAAAAGCCCAGTTAATGCCACCCTGTTGGAAAAACGTCCCAGGGACGAAAGATGGAATGTGTCCTCGGTGAAGGAAACGGGAAATAGTCTTTCTCACCAAAGAATCGAGCCAAGATATGACATTGTACATATGACTGGCGAAAGGGTCCTCAGCAAGGCTGTGGTGACTGCCCCTGAGGAGAAGGCCGTGACGCTTAGGACTAATAAACGGTGGTCTTCTCAGAAGCAGGGCTCTTGGAATGAGGGTCAGAGCATGAAGCAGCAGGGTAGACTGGACATGAAAATGGGGCGCTCCCAAGTTTCTAGTTTGGTTGGGGAAGCCCGAGAGAGGCTGGAAACAGCTACCCCTAAGTCTGAATTCCATGAACCGAAGGACGTGTTAGGTGGGAGCTCGCTGCCACCCAATAAAATTGTTGAGAGATCCTATTTGGTAAACCAAGACAAGACTCCCGGGATTGTGGGCGATGAAAAAGCTGCTCGGTTGTTCCCCCGGCACATTGCCAAGGGAAAGGAAAGTCCGATCCATGTCTCTGGTCAGAGCAGCCCATATAGGTTCTTATAATGTACAGCCAGTAGAAATGAAGAAGCTTGATTCACGAAGTCCAGTAGAAGGAAGGAGCCAGTTTCGTGATTATTCAGAGAGCTCTCATAGCAGGGACTTGGCTAAAGAAGAACCCTTTGACCTCAGATCAAGAAAACACTTAGGCTCAAGGTCCATGAGAAAAGACCCTTTGATAATGGGTGAAGAAAGTGAATGGAGCCAGTCCCCAACCCTGGAGACAGAAGCCAGAGTCAGGTAGTGTGGATCTGAGAGTCACAGAGAGATGGCGACGGAGGACATTGCCTCATGATGTGAAGTTTGATGAATTCGTCTGATTTGCCCCAGAACCGACCAAGAGGCATGGGAGACGAGCTGACTCTCTGTCCCCCAGGGATGCCTCCTTCAAAAAGAGTCGGCACAGCCAAGATGGACCAGATTCAGAGGAGTCCAGTTGGGGTGTGCCTCAGAATGCAAAGGATACAGCTCCAAAGGCAGACCCACCTCGGGAGCCCAGGGAGACCTGTTTTGCT
Source organism: Notamacropus eugenii (assembly GCF_028372415.1). Lineage (NCBI taxonomy): Eukaryota > Metazoa > Chordata > Mammalia > Diprotodontia > Macropodidae > Notamacropus > Notamacropus eugenii. The sequence goes on along the minus strand of NC_092875.1, from coordinate 21,710,742 downwards.
GTGACATATCAGATCCCTGGGGATAAAAGAGACTATAACATGGACAGTTCTGTTTATGAAAACAGGAAGGCCTCTTCGTTAGACAAAGATGAGCCAGTCAATGTCCATAATTCTAGAAAACTCAGCTTTTGGTCTGAATCATCCCCAAGCTCTAGCTTAGCTCCTCCATATCGCAGAGATCTGTCAGAAAACTTTGACAGGAAAACTTGGCAGGCCAAAGAAAAACCTCAGTTTTTCTAGGAGCCCAAGGTCCAGTGACCAGCCAGTGCTGCCTGGGGAGAGAAGGACGAGACATGCAGATGGCAGAGGGATAGATGTGGATGCTTTGTCAGTTAGCCAAAGGTCAGGAACTGTCAGCATCCCCAGTGACCCCAAAGACGATGGAGGCAAGAGGTCCTCCAGAGCTTCTGAGCATTTTATGTATTCGTCACAGAACAGTGACCTCCTGACAAGAAGGAAGCAGCGGGATGCCCTTGAATCACTCAGGACCAAAGCTGAGGATGGTTATAGGTCAAGTATCCTTGACATAGATGCCCTCATGGCCGAATACAAAGAAGACTCCGCAAAAGGCAGTGAGCCCAGGGACTGGAAGGAGGACAGAGTACATTCTAGTCATGGTGGGTTTCAGTGGGAAAGGCCAAGTACCAGGAGTTCAACTGCAGATAACCTTTCCCAAAGGTATGACTGGAGGGGCCAGAAGGAAGCCCAGGATCATATGGGTTTTAGAAAGTCGGTGAATCTCCCTGGGCAGCTACGTCCCAGGCCTGAAGAATCCAGCTCCATGATACCCTCTGGACCTGAAATAAGCAAAGAAAAGACTGGGTCCCCCACTCACGAACTGAGTAGACAGAAAGCTCCCAGCACCAGATTCACCCCTCCACTCTGGGGGATGCCCCAATCTGAACTTTCTGAACAGTCACCTTCTGACCTCTGGAAGAAAAAAACAGCTGAGGATCAGAAAATGGATGTGGCACCTGCTAACAAGCCACAAAACACGAAATGCCGGAGTTACAGGGCTGAGGCAAGCACCCCTTTACATGATATTAAAAACACAGAGGTAAGCTTGCCTCCCAAGACTTCCCCTGTTGCTCGTGATGCCATCTTATTTGAGGATGAAGTCTGGGCTCCCCGAAACTCTGTGGGGAAAAGAGAGAAAGTGTCCTCTCTCCATGGAAGAACTAAAGTCAGGAGAGAAGGCTATGATTCGGATTTTGGAAACATCAAGCGTACTGATTCAGAAAAGATAGCCCCTGCTTCAGTCCGAGAGAATCTGTCCCTCATGCAGGAGGCCCGAGAACGAAGGAGAGATCCATTAAAAGCCCAGAAGAGTCTCCCAGGGGAAAATCTTGAGAGCACTGTGGCCTACAAGGAATTCCCACACTGGGAAACGAAATCCAGTGAGGATCATAAGGTATTTATATACTGAAATTCGTTTCTGTTCAACACACCTCTCATGTTCCCAGCCTCAAGTTAGGAGACCAAAAAAAAAAAAGTATTAGCGTATTAGCATACACTAAGGAGAAATCAAAAGGGCCAAATGATAAGATCAAAGATAAGAGAAAAGAGCCCCTAGATTGCTGTCAGTTGCTTCTGGCTCTGCGTTGTTTTCTGAGCTTTCCTTTCCTTCTCCGTAAAAGGCTAAGTTTGGATCAGGTGGTTTCTAGGGGTCCGGCTGGAGCTCCAACATTCTGGGCTCTGTGACCTAAGAGCGATTTCTCCTCCCTGATTCTCTGACTCATGAGTGATTCTCTTATACTTGGACCCAGTGGGGTTCGTTATCTTTCCCTCCTCTCCACTTCTCAGTTTTTTCTCCATCTTTCCGGCGGTCATTCGTCCTCACGAACATGGGGCCGTGACCAACTCTTCCTCCTCACTCTCTTCTCTTAGGGTACAATGTAAGAAAATCCTGGGTTTCCAGTCAGAACACTTAGCTCTCTCTCATTTTAACTTGCCTGTGTTACTTTGGGCACCAGTGTTTCCTTCTCTGTGGCCTCAATTTCCTTGTCTGTAAAATGTTGGGGTATGATCCTAGGTCTTGTCAGTCAAAAAATTCAATTCATGGAGAGAGAGGAACATATGTTAAACACTTACTATGTGCTAGGCACCTCTTTATAAATAATATCTCCTTTGATTTTCACAACAATCCTGAGAGGTAGTTGCTGTTTTTATCACCACATTTACAGATGGGAAAACTGAGACAGACAGAAATGAAGTGAGTCAGAGTCTAGCCCAGAGGCCTATTTATTGGGCCATCCTAGCTGCCACCTAGTGGCTCCTGTACTTCACTGCCCAGAGATCAGTAGAGTTTAAGAGGCTGCTGACCTGCCCCTAACTCTGTGTGTGATCTTTGGCAAGTCACCTATTCTCTGGGCCAAATAATAGACTTGGACAAATCTCAGGCTCTTAACTTAGCTCCACAAAGTAGTACGCACATAGATTTTCAGGAGTCTGTAACTTTGGAATGGAAAAAATGCCATTGTTACTTTCACTAACCTCTAATTCAAACTTACCATTTGCTGGGGATGGAAGCTCAATTCCATGTGGACAGTCTCAGGCGGGTAAAGGTGGGAACTTCTAAATCTTAGAGTTCTCACGAGACCCCCCCCAGGAAACGACTGGGAATCGAGGTGAACCGAGCTATCTCGTGTATTTCCACCTCTTCCCGTGAGAAACGTGATGGGAGAGAGCTCTCCCTGCCCTTGAGATTGTCCCCGATCTGGGCACACCTAACAGCACGGTATTCAGATGCAAACTATGCGGCTGGAGAGCTTAAGTAGGATCAGGAAAGCCTGAAAGTGCTCTTGGGCGGAGGGGCCACGTGTGAGGACATTAGGCTCCGCTTTTCCTCTCTCTTCTCGCCCCTCCCCCTCTCTCCCCACTTATACTTCTACTTCCAATCTCTTATTGTAAGATCTTTGCCTCCTTGGGAGATTCTTCACTCCCTCCTAAGGAAGAATTCCCCTGCACTTGTAACCAGAACCCTGAATAAAGCTCAACCCTTGTTCGACTATGGAACGTCCTTTCTCTCATACAAGCATCGGGCTTGGCCAGCCAAAGACCTCGGGAGGTGAGGTAAGAAGACTCGGGTAGCCCTCAGGCCTCTAGGCCTGGCAACCATTTCCTACGTTTTTCCCCCACTTAATAGTATTTTATTTTTTCTAATTACATGTAAAAGACAGTTTTCAACATTCACTTCTATAAGATTTTGAGTACCAAATTTTTTTCTCCCTCTCCTTCCTACTCCCCAAGATGGCAAGCAATCTGGTATAGGCTACACATGTTCAATCATATTAAACATATTTTATTTCCTTTATTTAAAAAATAATTCTCCTAAGAGGACCATAGGCTTCCCCAGACTCCCCAAGGCATCCATGATTCAAATGAGGATAATGAGGATAAAACCCTGTGGCTGGTATAGTCTCTAATATCCTTTCTATCTCCTGAGCCAGGGATGTTAAGGCATCCTTGAAAGGGACGCATATGAAGAATACAAGAAATGTGGACAGACAAAATTATGCAAAGTGTCAGATATGTATAATAGAAACACAGATCACAATGCTATGAAAAATTTTTCAAAATATAGAGCACAGGGGGAGGGCTCTTGAAGAACCACACTGCCACACCAGGAGGGCATGATACCAATAGGATACCACATAACATAGCTGGGTTTCCCCTCCACCATTGTAACCAGATCCATGGGCAGGCTTGACATACAACCAAGATGTGTCCTCCCATCCAAAGCCCCCACAGCACTCAAGATTCAAACTTATACAGAATTTTAGACCAAGAGCTGACTTGGCATTATTAGGAAACTGCCATGATCAAGGCAATAGAGTAGTCTAGACCCCTGAAATGAGGGTATTCTCTGAATTGACTAATAAAAATGAGGAATAAGGGGCAGGGATCCAGGACACTTCACCCTAACTGTGCCACAACAAACAAGTAGCACAAAGGAGAGGGAGCCAATGCCCAGTCTCTGGGTCAATTAAGCCTTATCCTGCATCAATCCTGAGGCATGCCAGCCAAACCAGTTTTTACTGTCTTCCCCAGATTAAGAAGGTAACAACATTGTCATCATCATCAGTTTTATTTTGAGCATTTGAGTATATTTTTAAAAAATAACATGAACAACACACAGACTGCAAGTGGTTTTAAGAGTCTAGTTTTAGGTAACAATTCCAGGGACAATACAGAATCATTTTCCTAGAATTATTCCTGTTTCAGCCCTGTACAACTTTTTGTGCCTCCATTTGGGGTTTTTTGGGCAAGGATACTGGAGTAGTTTGCCATTTCCTTCTCCAGCTCATTTTAGAGATGAGGAAACTGAGGCAAACAGGGTGAAATGACTTGCCCAGAGTCATACAGTTAGGAAGTGTGTGAGGCCACATATGAACTCAGGTCCTCCTGACTCCAGAGCTGGTACTCTATCCACTTCACCACCTAGCTGCCTTTCCTAGATTAGTTTGAGAAAAGAAGGAAAAACGTTTTAGAGTTACTTTAAGGAATTGTACCTAGAATTAAAGGGTTGAGTCATGTATGGTTTTTTGAGCTCCATTCACTGTCCTTATAGTTACGATCCCAAGGAAAATGGAAATTGTGCAACTGACTCAATCCTACTTTTCTTTTTAAAAAATTTTTATATATTTTTTCCAATTACATGTAAAAACAATTTTTAACAAGGCAACAACATTCTGTAAGTCCCTAGACATATTCGTAATGGGACCCAGAACTGAAAAGTTAATACTGTTATTATTTAGTTTAGAATCAGTGTAGATTTAAAACCTAAAGTCATCAATTCTAACCCCCTTGTACAAATGAAGAAACAGAAGCCCAAAGAGGTGAAGTAACTTGCCCAAGGCCATCTGCAGAGCTGGAGCAATGTTGAGATTCAGTGCCAGTTCCTCTGAATTCAAATCTAAAGCCCTTCATCCTGTGCCACCCAGACCTTTTTTAAAAATCTAAATGTAAAGAGTTCAGATTTAATAACATAATAATGATAGAATGTTCAGGAAGGGGAAAGGCTCAACTTGGCCCTGTTTAGCCTAAAAGAAGATTCAGGAAAGATATGAGACCTGGATTCAAGTATCTGAGGAAGAAGGATTAGTCTTTTTCTGCCAGACCCCAGTGGAGAGGCATAGCCTGGGTGGAAGTTAGAAAAGGTCAATTTCAGCATGATGTCAGAACTTCCTAATGATAAGGGAACTGTCCAAAGTAGAATGAGCTGCACAGAGTAGTAATGAGCTCCCTGTTCTTGGAAGTCTTCAGCCAAAAACTGGATGATTACTTACCCTTCAGGGGTTTTTTAGAGAGGATACTTATTCAGGTAAGAGCTAGACTAAATGGTCTCGGAGGTCCCTTCCAAACTTGACATTCTGGGATAACTCACCTTTATATAGTCAATGAAAGTTTGCAAAATATATAATTTCCTTATTTAATTGGGTTTGGAGTCCATTACCCAGAAGGTCTCTTCTCTCTCTAACCAACTACCCTGTGCTATTCTGGGTGTGGTAAGCAGTATAAGAATCATCACCTCCATTTTGCAAATGAAACTGAGGCTTGGGGAGGGGAGTGACTTGCCTGTGGTACATGTAAGTGGTAGAGGCTGAGTTTGAAACTAGAACTGCTTGTCTCCAAGTTCATATGCTCATAGATCTAGACTAGAGATTCTTACCCCTTTCTTGTATCATGAACCCCTTTGGTAGTAGGGTGAAGCCTGTGGAACCTTCTGAGAACCATATTTTTAAATGCACAAAATGAAATACGTGAGATTACAAAAATGAACCAATTTTATTGAAATTGCTTTATCAAAATATATTTTTTTAATTTATCAACCATGGAGGCTAATGACTTGATGAGAAACCAAGAAATCACAAAACAAAACCAAAAGGATGAAAAAATGGAAGATAACGTGAAATATCTCATTGGAAAAGCAACTGATCTCGAAAATAGATCCAGGAGAGACAATTTAAAAATTATGGGACTACCTGAAAGCCATGATCAAAAAAGAACCTAGACATCATCTTTCATGAAATTATCAAGGAAAACTGCCCTGAGATTCTAGAACCAGGGAGCAAAATAAATATTGAAAGAATCACTGTTCACCTCCTGTAAGAGATCCAAAAAGAGAAACTCCTAGGAACATTGTGGCCCAATTCCAGAGTTCCCAGGTCAAGGAGAAAATATTGCAAGCAGCTAGAAAGAAACAATTCAAATACTGTGGAAATACAATCAGGATAACACAAGATCTAGCAGTTTCTACATTAAGGGATCGAAGGGCGTGGGATATGATATTCCAGAAGTCAAAGGAACTAGGACTAAAACCAAGAATCACCTACCCAGCAAAACTGTGTATAATACTTCAGGGGAAAAAATGGTCTTTCAATGAAATTGAGGACTTTCAAGCATTCTTAATGAAAAAACCAGAGCTGAAAAGAAAAGTTAACTTTCAAACACAAGAATGAAGAGAAGCATGAAAAGGTAAACAGCAAAGAGAAGTCATAAGGGACTTACTAAAGCTGAACTATTTACATTCCTACAGGGAAAGACAATATTTGTAACTCTTGAAACTTTTTTCAGTATCTGGGTAGTTGGTGGGATTGCACACACATACACACACACACACACACACAGAGAGAGAGAGAGAGAGAGAGAGACAGACAGACAACAAGGTGAATTGAATAGGATGGGATCATACCTTTACATAATGAAATTAAGCAGTGAGAGAGAAATATATTGGGAGGAGAAAGGAAGAAACGGAGTGGGGCAAATTATCTCTCATAAAAGAGGCAAGTAAAAGACTTTTCAGTGGAGAGGAAAATGGGGGAGGTGAGAGAGAAAAAACATGAAGCTTACTCTCGTCACATTTGACTAAAGGAAGGAATAAAATGCACACTCATTTTGGTATGAAAACCTATCTTACAATACAGGATAGTGGGGGAGAAAGGGATAAGCAGGGTAGGGGGGTGATGATGGAAGGGAGGGCAGTGGGAGGAGGGAACAATTAGAATTCAACACTCTTGGGGAGGGACAAAGTCAAAAGAAAGAATAGAAGAAATGGGATGCAGGATAGGATGGAGGGAAATATAGTTAATCTTACACAACACGACTATTATGGAAGTCATTTTCAAAACTACATGGATATGGCCTATGTTGAATTACTTGCCTTCCCAAAGGGAATGGGTGCAGAGGGAGGGATGAGGAGAAGTTGGAACTCAAAAGTTTTAGGAACAACTGTTGAGTATTGTTCTTGCAACTAGGAAATAAGAAATACAGGTAATGGGATATAGAAAGTTATCTTGCGCTACAAGACAAAAGAGAAGATGGGGATAAGGGAAGGGAGGGATGTTAGAAGGGAGGACAGATTGGTGATAGGGGTAATTAGAATGCTTGGCATTTAGGGGTGGGGGAAGGGGAGAAATGGGGAGCAAATTTGGAACCCAAAATTTTGAGGAAATGAATGTTGAAAACTTAAATAAATAAATTTAAATTTAAAAAAATTATCAACGACATGTATAACCTACATCAGATTGCATGCTGGATTGAGGAGGGAGGAGGGAAGGGAGGGAGAGAGAAAAAAATTTGCAAGTCAAAATTTTATAAAAGTGAATGTTGAAAACTATCTTTTCATGTAATTGGAAAAAAAATACTATTAAGTGGGGGGAAAAGAGAAAAAGGTTGACAAATTCTATCAGGGGATCTAGAGTTGGAATGGGTCTCCGACATCTGCTAGTCCAATTCTCTCCTTTTACATAGGAAGAAACAGAAGCCTGGGGATATTGAGTGGCTTTATTGTTCAGTCATTTCTAACTCTTTCTGAAGGGTTTTCTTGGCAAAGATACCAGAGTGGTTTGCCATTTCCTTCTTCAGCTCACTTTACACATGAAGAAACTGAGACAGACAGTAATTAAGTGATTTGCCCAAGGTCACACAGCTAGTAAGTGTCTGAGGCCAACTCAGGTCTTCCTGACTCCAAGGCTGGTGCTCTATCCACTGTGCCATCTGGCTGCCCCAATTAGTTGATTTACTCAAGATCAAACAGGGAGTCAGTCGAAAAGCCAGCACTCAAACTCAGAACCAATGAGTCCAAGCTCAGCATTCTTCTGCTTTCTGAACTAAGCCTGCTCCTTATGTCTTGTCCCTATACATGAGAAAGAATAATCCCTGCATCTGGGATACGGCAATGTGTTACTAAAAAGAACGTTATTTCTTGAGGCAGAGGACCCAGGTTCAAATCCTGCCTCTCCCACTTCCTGCCTGTGTGACCAAGAACAGGTAAAATTATCTTATTTTGAACTTCTGGTTCCTCATCAGTAAAGCAAAGAGGTTAGACAAGATGACCTCAACGGTTCCTTCTAGCTCTAGATGTATAATCTTAATTAATCATAGTACTGTTCTTTTAAAGGAACCCCCCCCTTTATTTTTTCTTAAGATTTTATTTTTAAAATAACCCTTAACATTGCCCATAAATATCGTCATCTCAGTAGAAACCATTTACATTTAAAATAATTTCAATACATAAAATGTCAGAAGAATTCTTCATTTATTCCATGTTCTCATTAGAATTTTGGGCTTATGCACTCATTCTCATTAGCTTTTCTCCTGACGTGATTATAGTTAAGGAATATTGCATTTTCTGGTCCTGCTTTTGCTTTGCATTATTTTGTATGGGACTTTCTAGATTTCTTTTTATTCCTCATATTTGTCTGTCCTAATTACATGATAAAATACCACTGGGTTCAGATTCCCCATTTTATTTAACCTTTTCCTCTTCATTGTTGGATACTTAGATTACTTTCCTTCCACCACCCCCATTCCCCACCTCCCCACCCCTGCACACACACACCTTTTTTTTTAGTCCTTACATATAATATGACTATGAAAAATCTTCCAACAAATAGACCTCATTTTTTCTTGCTTTTGATAAAATTCTTCAGGGTACCTTCCAAGCAACAGAATTTCAGATCTGAGAGTATGTTTATTTCTGTAATTGTCCTCAATATTTATCAGTTTGCTCACCAAAAAGATTTTGCAAGTCTCCGATTCCACCAAGGATGAGTGAATGTGTCCATTCTTCCATGACTCCCTCAAGATCAAAGTTTGTTACTTTTAATTATTTTTGGTACAAGTTTTCAATTCTACCGGCAATGTATGAGTATGCTTGCCTGTTCCCGAATAGTCTCACCAACACTGAATTTTGATTCTTTTCATAGTTGCCAGGTGATAGGTTTGAGGACCCACCATTTGGTTTCTCCTGTAAATATCACCTTCTTCTCTGATCTCTCTTTATAGTGGCTCATGTACAAAGGTAGTAAACCAGCAAATTCTGCAGTTCATAAAAACTATTGTTTTTCTTGTTAGTCCTTTGTTGTGTTTTTTTAATGAAGGTTACTTTATTTTTTCCCACTTAATGGTATGTTATTTCTTCCAAATACATGTAAAGATACTTTTCAACATTCCCTTTAATAAGATTTTCAGTTCTAATTTTTTCCTTCCCTCCCTCTGCTTTTTCCTCCCCAAGACAGCATGCAATCTGATGTGTACTTTGTTTTCAAAGAGAACTGATGATACCACAACGTGATGTCTTGATTTGTGCATGAATTGGATTGAAGTGAGGCAGAACATCACAAAGTTGTCAGCCTCACTCTCTTCTCCAGAGTCACTGAAGTCCAGTAGTAGGACAAAGTTAAGACAACTGGTGATGGCTTGGGATGAACCTTGGCATCTTCCATGTCAGACCAAGTTCTAAGAGCTCCAAGGGACCTGCTTCAGAAAAACTAACCAACTTATTAACTGCCTTTTGAAAATCTCAGACTGTCAATAAATCAATAAATCAAAGGCATAAAGTGATTTTAAAAATCTTTAATCAGTTTGGAAGAAGTTAAATACTTTGAGCCATTGAATTAAATGAGATTATGCTACACAGGAAATGGCTGACAGGAATAGAGACTCCATTGAGAAGGAGATTCCTAGGGGAACCAGGATGGAGTACCCACTACAGCAGCTGAGTAGGAGTCATGGGAGGCCCTACCCTACCCACATCCCCCTCGGATGCTTCATTTTAGTACACTACTTGGTAGTTTCTCAATGATTTTAACAAATGTTAAATGTTTAACAATTTTTTTTTAATATCACCTGCATTTTCCTAAAGCATTCCCCCTCCCAGAGTGCCAATTCTTAACAGATAATGGTTTTTAAAAAGAAGCAATTTCACAAAACTAACTAATATGTCAATTACGTTTGGAAGATCTAAAATTGGATACCCCAGAAGTACGGCAAACTCAACATATTCAACCTTATTCCCCCCACCCCCAATCCCTCCCAGTTCTTCCCAGTTTTCCTGTGACTGTGAAAGGAATCACGATTTCTTACAAACTTGGTGTCATCAGCAACTCCTCATTCACACTCAGCCCACGTACTCAATCTGTCATCAAGTCTGTGAGTGTCTGCTTCCAGAACATTTCTCCTGTCTGTCCCTTCCTCTCATCTTCCACAGCCAACACTCTGGTGCAGCCTGTCATCTCACCATGGCTACATTTCCTTCCCTTGTGGCTTCTTTCCCCATCTCGAGTTTCTTTTTACTCAAATCCAGCCTCCACACAGCTGCCAAAGGGAAGTCCCTAAAACAAAGATCTGACTGCCTTCCTGTCTTGTTCATTAATCGCCAATGGCTCTTGAGGAGCACCAGGATCAAAGAGAAAATCCTTTGTTTGGCTTTTAAAACTCTTCACCACCTGGCCCCTTCCTACCTTTCCAGCCTTCTTACCTTTACTCCCCTCCGTGCCCTGTGGTCCAGGGATACTGGTCTTCTCACTGTTCCTTGAACCAGACAGTCCATCACCTAATTGCTGCCTTTTCATTTTTTGTCCCACACACCTGGAGTGTTCGCTACTCCTCCCTGCCTTCTAGCTTCCTTGGACTCCTCAAAGTCTCAGTTCAAATCCCAGCTTCCCTCCTCTACCCCTAGAAGCAGCTGGACCGCAAATCTGGAAGACCTGACTTCAAATTTAACCTCAAACACTTACTAACTGTGTGACCTTGGGCAAGTCACTTAACCTTGTTTGCCCCAGTTTTTCCAACTGTAACAAAGGGGATAATGATAGCACCTTTTTTCTCTGTCATTGTGAGGATCAAATGAGATAATATTTGGTGTCTAGCACAGTTGGTTGGTTGGTTGTTTGTTGTCCTTTGTTCTCAAAGAGGACCAAAATGACATCATCACGATAAAATGAAGTTTCAGTGTCTCTGACTGTGGCTGATAAGAACAATACAAGGTCAGAACGCTCTACCATAGTCCATGTGAATATTTAGGATGGGTACTCCAAATTTGCCCATTTGTTTGTGCTATTTCAATTCTGCTTTGCTCATAGAGTACAGTACCCTTTCTGATGTGGGCACACCATGCTGAGCAGTCCTGTGCCAGTGTCTCCCATGTTGTACAATCAAATTCAAAGTTCTTGAGAGAGACCTTGAGAGTGCCCTCGTATCGCTTCTTCTGACCACCATGTGATCGCCTGCCCCATGTGAGTTCTCCATAAAATAGTCTTTTTGGCAAGCGTACATTTTGCATTCGAACAATGCACAGTACTTGGCACATAGTAGGTGCTTTATAAATAAATTCCTTTCCCTTCCCCTTATCCCAGTGTCTTCTTCTGAGGTTACTTTTATTTTCATTGTGATAAGTACATAGTTATTCTCATGTTATCTCGCCTAGTAGAATATGGACTTTTGAAAGGCAGGGACTGTGTTTCTGCTTTTATTAGAATCTCCCGGATTTATTTAGTACATTGCCTGGCACACAGATAGAAAGTAAGGCCCCATATACACTACAGTATTTATAGCAGCACTTTTTGTGAACTACACACAAAGTAGATGCCCCTTGATTGAGAAATGACCATGTTACTTGTGGCTCATGAATATAATAGAATATCCTTTTACTATATGACATTGCAACAATCAGAAAGCATTTATTAAGCACTTACTGTTTGCTTTAGTCTTGATCAGGTGAGAACACCCCCTTTGAGCTACAGAATCAATCAAATGTATCACCTGGCATGAACGCCATAATCAACATAATATAATCAATCAACCAAAAACACAAACTAAGTGGAGAAAAGTCTCTATTCAATTTGGAAGGAATAAAATGCTCTAAATCAGTGGATGAAATGAAGTGATGCTACATAGGAAATATATTGAGATTGGTTTAAAGGATTGTTGTTCAGTCATTTCAGACTCTGTGATCCCGTTTGGGTTTTTCTTGGCAAAGATACTGGAGTGGTTTGTCATTTTCTTCTCCAGCTCATTTTTACAGATAAAGAAACTGAGGCAAATAGCATTAAGTGACTTGCCCACAGTCACACACCTGGTAAGTGTCTGAGGCCAGATTTGAACTCACAAAGACGAGTCTTCCCAACTCCAGGCTAGGCATTCCCTCCTTTGTACCAACTAGCTGCCCCTTACAGAATTAAATCTAGGTATAGAAGAAGATTCCAGTAGAAGCTTTTCCAACAACTGCTATTGGAGTCAAGTTTTGGTATCTTGAGGAAGCTTATACTTGGCTGGGTGGGCAGCAAGGGAGGACAGAGAGAGAGTTTCACACTTCCCTCCAGATCCCTCACTATTGCCATGTCCTCAGAGAGACTGGCCCATGACAAACAAGTCTTCTAAAGAGCAGATGAAAACAAGCCAGACATGCAGAGAGGAGGCAGCTTCAGGATTCTACAGGGACCCAGGCCATGGGTCCATCAGGGAACTACCCAGACCCCAGGGAAACTTCACAAGAATTTCACAATAGGAGAAAGAACATCCATCCAACCAGGAGCTGTGAGTTAATCATTGGATACACGTGCTTTCTAAGCTTGAGATTACTCCCTCTCGAAGTCAGGCTGTACCTATGGGAAAGTATGTCCCAGACTCTTTGCAGGATGTTATTATACTTTGGTCCTTGTTATAGCTTCTCAGTAAATATCCTTTTGTAAAAGCTAATGGGTATGAATTGGTATATTGATATTAAAAAGATGTTAACTGTTGATATTGGGGCACACTGGATAGGGACTCATTCTCTGGAAACTAGAACCACTAATCCAAGTTGTGAGTCATAATTCAAAATTGCTTTCCCAGAATGGTTGAGATTCATTAGTTCTACCAACAGTGCATTAGTATGCCCACCATCACACTGGCAATATTTTTAAAAATATCCTCCCAACAGCCTGGATACAGGAGATAAGTGTTCAGATGGTTAAATTCTTCTTGTTGCATCTCCTTCCCTGGAGGGCGAGCTTTGAGACCAGGCTTTCCTGCCCAGAATGGCTTAGCTTTCCAACTCTGATTTCGTTTTCATAGAGTTACCACCACAGAATTACGGGATCTTTAAGTTCAAAGGGACCTTAGAGGCCATCTTGTCTTACTCAAGGATGTGTATCCTCTTTATAACATCCCCAACAAGTGGACATCCAGCCTTTCTTTGAAGGGCTCTGAAGATAGCCCATCCCATTTGGGAACAGGGCTCCACAGATAGCCCACTCCACTTGGGAAGAGGACTCCACAGATAGCATAGCCCATCCCACTTGGGAATAGATCTCATCATTGCTGGGAAGATTTTCCTCTACCCAGTTTAAATTTTCCTTTGAGATTACGTTTTATCTCTTTCCTAAGGGGCTCAAAGTGCATCCCCTTATATCCTCTTGTCATCCAGATCTACTTTTGGCCAAAGACTTAGATCAGCTGAGGAAGTCAGAGGACCTGGGTTCAAATCTCTACAGTTTATCTGTGACCTTGGACAGGTTGCTTCTGAAAGACAGTGGGGTCAGATTAATGTTTTTCTCTTTCTGAAGTCCATTGGTCTATGAAAAAAGGCATAATATATAGGTCTAAACCCCTGGGTTCAAGGGGTTCTCAAGCCTTGAACACAAGTTGTATCTTCATAGTTGCGTTGGTCACACAGACTCTATGGAAGGATTTATGGAGAAATGGAGATTTTAGTTATGGCTGCCTAGGTGGTCAGTTCTAAGCAATTGTGGCTACTCTACAAGGCTTCTTTGCCCCACCTCTCCAGAAGACCATGTGGTACAGGGATAAGAGCGCTGGTTCTTAAGTCTCAGATGTGGGTTCATATCCTGCCTCTAAGGGTTATTACCCAGTGAATGTGGGCAAGTACCCAGTTTCCTTTTCTACAAAATGAAGGGGGTGGCCTGGTTGACCTCCGAGCTGTTTCTGTCCTAGCATTGGGATCCTCAGTTCTTCCATCCAGGAGACAACATCCAGTTCTGCGAGACATCTGCACTTCCACAATCTTCTATTAGAGGCAAGGCACCCACCCTGTCCTGGGCACAAGGGAAACAGACGTAGATGTTCTGGCTCAGTGGGCCTCTGGATCACGTGCAGAGGGCACTGGGAAGCTTCTGGGTCACAGACTGGTCCTCTACTCTTGGCCTGAAAAGTTCCCAGGTGTGGATGATGTGAGTAGACCGAGGGAGGCTGCAGTAGGGGACACTGGCTTCCACAATGGAAGCATGGGGGTGAGGGGGCTATTGGGATATGGGAAATGTTAAAAGAGCATCTTTAGAATACAAAATGTCAGGGCTGGGAGGAGCCTCTGAACAGGGGATGTCAAGGCTGGGAGGGGCCTCAGGACAGCAGATGTCAGGGCTGGGAGGGGCCTCAGAACAGGGGATGTCAGGGCTGGGAGGGGCCTCAGAATAGGGGATGTCAGGGCTGGGAGGGGCCTTAGAATAGGTCCTTCACTCCTCTCCATGCAAGTCTTTCTTCCCCATCCCCAGCATTTTTCTCACACTCAGAGATCTTTTCTCCTCAAATCCCCTTCCTCTTGACAGTTTTTCCTTCTACCTCCATTTTAGGGGAGAGCCTCCAGACCAGTCAGGTTCCTTCTCCCACTTTTCTTGCCTCTCTGGAATCTTTCTTCATCTTGCCTGGCTCAAGCACCTTCTCTTCTCTCCCCAGCCTTTTCACCTTCCTTTGACTGTATTAGAATTTAAGTTCCCTGAGGGCAGAACCTTATTATTTTTACTTGTTCTGTATTCCCAATACTTCCAATGAAGCCTGGCATATATCAGTGCACTTATATGTATATGTATAACAGGGCACAGATGGCTTCACCCAGCAGAATGTCTGGTATATATATATACAGAAGGGGACTAATTAGGGCTTATCAACTAATTCCACCCCCTCACTACACAAGTATAACATTAAACATAGGGCCAAGAAAACTGGAATTCAAATAACCACTCAGAAACTTTCTAGCTGTATGATTGTGGGCAAGTACCTTACTTCTCTGAGCCTCAGTTTTCTTATCTGTGAAACAGGGATAATAATAGCACCTACTACATTGGGCTGTTGTGAGGAACAAGTAAGATAATATCTACAGAATGTTTAAGAATATGGATGGGGATTGGCTTGTGATTTTAGTGGCAAAGGGAACTCCTGGGTGAGGAAACTTGACCAATTCAGGTCCACACCTTCCCTTCCACTTGGTCTGGAGGGCTGCCTAGAATGACTTACTTGCCCGGGGCCACACAGCCAGTGTGTGTTAGAGACACGACATGACTTGAACCCGGGAGTTCCTGACTTAGAGGTTAGTCCTATCTACTACACCAGGCTGCTCGAAAGAGTTTGTAAACCATAGATGTTTTCATCCTCATCATCATCATCGTTGTCATCATCATTTTACTTCACTTCCTGCAAATATCCCCTCACCCAATAACAAAACCAGAGACCAACCAGTAACGATTTTATTATTCTGAAAACACACAGACCATAGGGACCAAAGTTTGCAACTGTTGTTTTTTTCTGAAACAATCAATTTACAATAAAAAAAAAAAAAGGCAGGGCCAAAACCCATATAAAATATATTATACCACCACATGGAGATCACATGTGCTCATAAATTGGGTGACACGGATACATAATACCATAAAAGCCACCACATTGACTGATCTCATACAGAAGGATTTCTCTCAGACCAGGACAGCATCCAAGCTAGAGTCACAACAGTCCAGCATCACCCTGGAGACTGAATCTAGATGTCAAGTCGCATATGCATTATTTACTACAAAAAAGACCCAGACTTTCATGACCTGGAGTCTTTTCTCATCCTTCTCTGGGGCTATTTAACCAGAGACCGTTTGGATTTGGAGGAGGAGGAGAGGGTCGGTGACTTTCCTACCAAGTGAATGAACACCCTGTTGGAACATCCTGTCTTGAGGGGGTGGGTAAGGTAGAAGGGGCCTAATTTACTCCTGAACAGGGCGATGGCTACAGATTTTCCAAGCTCTGTGACCATAACAGCCAGAGAGGCCACCCATTTATTGAAATCGGCTTCCAAAGAAGGGAGGTCTTAGGATCAGTTTCAGCAATTTCAGTCACCTCTCTTTGCTGGTGTTGATGAGCAGCAGGTATATTCCTGATTGAAAGTCGGCACTTCAAAGATAATTGAATCGTGCTATTGGGTTCATACTTTCAGACTATTAACTCTCTCCTCATCCCTAATGCCCTAAAATCCCAGAGGCTGCAGCCTGGGGTCCTCTAAGGTAAACAGTTCAGAGTCTTGCCTACCCACCCCACACCTGTTTTCTCCTTCCTACACTGGTCTCATTTCCAGGAGAATCCATGAATGAGAGGTTTGCCCTCCAAGTGACTTCCTGCTTTGAGTAAGTGATACCTGGGGATTTTGTGAGTGCAGATGGGATAGTCCCCATTCTGAGCCTTTATCCAAAGGAAAAGCATCATCTGACTCAGAGGACTATGGGTCAAATTCTGTTTCTGCTACTCAATAGCCACAGGACTTAAAGCCCCCTGTTGGGCCCCACTTTTCTCTCCTTTAATTAAGGCCATTGGCCTAGATGACCTTTAACCTTTGTGGTACTATATCTAACAATGATGGGGCTTGATTTGTGCTCCTGGGCCCCTGTCACATCTTTAAAGTCCCAAGGCAAAATATAAAATGAATAATCAAGGGAGAAAAGGGGGACTAAGAATGAAATGCCAGTGAAGTCTGGGTGATGGTAAAAACCAGGCAAACACCCCAAGGAAAGAAAAGGACTGGAATTATGAGGGCAGGAGGAGGAAACATGAGTGGAAAAGATTCTGGTCCATCCCTTGGGATGGTTACAGGAGGAGCTCCTTCCCAAAAATTCCACTGCATTTATTTGGTCGTGGTATAGTTTAAGCTTATTAGAACTTAATAAGGTTTAAGGGGCACTGACTTTTGGGATTCTCTGTATTTAGCATTTACTTACCTGTGTACATCTAGCATGTAAGCTTTTTGAGGGCAGTAACATTTCATTTTTGTTTTTATATGTCTAACATCCACAGTGCCTAGAACACTTTTTTGGAGGGGAGGAGGTTGATCTGGGATTTCATTGGCATAGGGAACTCTCAGTAAGGAAATTCCCTCTAGAATCTCAGAAAATTGCCTAGGTTGATAGGAGCTTAAGTGACTTGCCCAAGGTCGCACAGTTGGTGTGTGTCAGAGAAGGCTTTGAATCCAAGTCTTTCTTACTCCAAGGCCTTTCACTTGGAAGGCAGCAAGTGTTTAATAAATGGGGTTGGTGTTAGGGAAGAGGGACATTGAACCAGAATGGGTGAGCTCCTTCCTATTATCTTGGGCTCAGCTCCCCTGCCCTAGGAGAAGCTCTAAGGAGAAAATTATAAAAATTAGGGACCTTAGAAATCACCTAGACCAACAAGCTTATTTTACAGAGGAGGAAATGAGGCACAGAAAATTTAAGTGACTTCCTGAAAGTTTCACACTGCAGGCAGTAATAGTAGTTATAGTTCAAACTCAGAGTTCTCTGGCACCACATTTGATAATTCTTTCTACTATGTTGCCTGCTCACCACATCAGTCTCCAAGGAGAAGGAGAAGAAAGGGAGAAGGGAAAGGGAAAGAACTGTGAAATATTTTGTACTCACTCCAAAATGTAGGGATTAAGTAGAGTGGTTCATGGTGGAAACAACATGGCTTTCTTCTTTCTTCCCGACCCAGGCAGTCATGGCTCCGACTTTTCTGGGATCATCTTCATAACCAAATTAAAAAACAACCCATGGTCTTCCATTTGGTCAGCTGGGAGAGGAAAAGGCCCAGGAAAGAGAAGGGAAATCACACCAGGATATCACTCAAACACCTTTGTGCCGCCATCTTGGTCTTAAGTGGAATAAATCCAATCCACATGAAATCTTACACAGAACCATTATTTTCAGTTTCAACACTACAAGAGGCAAAGATGCCTGAAACACACACACACACAGACACACACATTTTGGGGACAAAGACCACATACTTCCAAAACTCACATCAGGAATGCTTAAAGAAGATGTGGCCAGTCCTTCATCCATGACTACAGAAAATTCAAATGAATGCAATTGTGTAAGAAGTCCTTTACAAAAAGCAAAAATATCAACTTAGACTTTTTTTGTTGTCTGTAAAAATATACCATCGAGAACAAGGAGAGCCATAGTGCATTAGATTAGGCATTTGTGCGAGTTCAACAGGTATGTGGGCACCCTGCTCCCCACGAGGGCAAGCCTAGACGTGGGTCTGCAAGCTTCAGAGGGAAGTTCTGGTGCATGTCAAAAGGCCTGTGTACACCGAACTAAGGCTGAGGGGGGGGTGTGTGAAGCTGGCTGAATGATGACAGAGCAATGGGACCATTGGGGTACTGGGACCATAACAGGATGGGGCCATTGCAATATATGAATGTGGATGCTGGAAGAATGATATTGGGGAAAAAGGGGCTGTTGGAACATGGAACGATGAGACTGGCAGACCAAGGAATAATGTGAGAACTGAGATATAGTACAGAATCAGAACAATGGGACTGGTGGAATATGAAACAGTAAGGCTGGTGGAGGGGCCATAGGCCATGGGTACCTCAGGAACATCTGCCATCCCACAGATTTCCTTTAGTAACCATCAAAAGAACCAAACAAAAAACTGTCACAAAGACCAAAAACGCAGCTGATGTGGTTTCGGTCATGCCTGACTCTTTGTGACCCCATTTGGAGTTTTCTTGGCAAACTCCTTGCCATTTCCTTCTCCACCTCATTTTACAGATGAGGAAACTGAGGCAAACAAAGTTAAGTGACTTGCCCAGGGTCACATAGCTAGTAAGTGACTGAGGCCACATTTGAACTCAGGTCTTCCTGATTCTAGCCTTGGTGCTCTATCCACTGCACTTCCTAGTTGCTCCAGACCAAAAATACAGAACCCTTTATACCACCCACTGCTGCTTTATGACTTTCTAGTATTTAGGATCTATAACCAATTTTCTAGGATGGAGTGAGTGGGACATATTTCCCACCATCTAAAAGCTCAATACTCAAGTAGTATGCCACTTGGATGTAAACAGATATCTCATAGTATCTGTATTTTTTTTTTAAAAAATATATAGTTTCCAATGGAAACTCACTATGTAAGGTCAACCCCGGTTCCATTGTTGGTTTTGTGCAATTAGTGGGGCAGGGAATATCTACCTCTTATCAGTTACTTAACCACCAGTGACAGGCAGGAGTTACAAATGCCAGGGATTCAGCTGTCAACCCCAGTTTCAAGGAAAGATGATTCTTTACTTTTAAATGATCAACATGTACACCAAAAAATATGGGAAGCTAGAGGGATGGCCCCCCCTGAAAAAACTCCTTTGGGTGCTCTCTCTGGGTTGCCATGATAGACCTTTCTTCTTGTTCCACAAAAAGGTCCATCAGCCAAGTGACTCTTTCCCATAAGCAGAAATTCTCTAAAGTCACCTCTGGATGGTTTCACAGGCTGGTATTCTAGAATTTGAACATGTGTATATAATCTGACAACATCTGGATTTGTGGTTCTGGCCCAACTTAATAACTCACTTTGGCTGGCCCCACTGGTGGCTCACTTAACATGGCGCCATTTCCCGATACGTTCAGCGAGTTTTGGGTGAGGTATGTGGTTTGTGGGAGATACAAGGGCTGGTAAAAATGGAAAACCATTGATTTAAAAGCTTGTCAGTATCTATACAATGCTCACATGGAAAAAGTCAGAGAGTGAGATGGAAATTTTCCCTCTGATGTGAAAACTACTCTGATCTCCAGCATGGCATTTCACCGCTTCTTTCTCCTCTAGGCAGAATCTGCTGCTACCTGCGGTCAAAGCTGCTGTGCTAGAGCACAGTTGGCTGGTGCTCATGAGAAGCTCATTTTTGAAAGCCTCTTGGAGACAGGTGTTTTCTAGAGAAAACTGCCTTTGCTCTTGGGAATGTTAAAACCAGAGTTGAGCCAAAGAGGGGGCTACATAGACAACACACAGGACACTTCCTACATTTTAAACCAGTCTCATAAATAAGGACTTGAAAACTGACCAGCTCACATAAATCATCCACCTTGAGAATGGATACTAGTAGGAAACAAACACACAAAAAAACCCACCAGCATTCTATTTCACTTGCCTGAAAGAGCAGGCAAGTAACTAGTTCCAAGGCTGTTTTAAACATTCCAAAATTGAAAATGCCCATCCTCACCCCCCTCCATGAGGTAGGTTAGGCAATAAATAAGTCAAAGTTACCTAATATATCTCTATATGGAATATACCTATATATTTGTGTATATATATATATATATATATATATATATATATATATATATATATATATATATATATATATATTAATGTACATGTTGAAACTTCACATCAGGGCTATGTTCAGCTTCAGAGCCTCATTCAGTCCTCAACTCAGACAGGTGGGCATGTATCCACACAAAAGAAAAAGAGAATCAAAGGTCTTTTCTCTGCCCTTAATTTTTTTGTGGGAGTAACAGAAGAGTTGACATGAGAAGATGACATCTGGACACACCACTGAAAGGGAGGGGAAGCATGAGCCATACAGTCTTCAGAAGCAAAAAGGTTCTTCCCAAAATAAATAAATAAATACGGTAATATTAGCTTGACCCCCTTCATAGACTTCTCTACATTTGTCCATAGATAGGTATCAATATATCAAGGATCTGAGATTTTCTCAGTGGAGGGTTCCTACACCCAAGCAGACTGATGCTTTTCTCTAACTTAGTAGAGAAGTTTGAAAGAGGTCAAATGACTTGCCCAGGGTCATACATCTAGGAAGAGGCAGGACTTCCTGACTCCAAATCTAGCAAATATATGCCTTCTGTCCTACAGAATGTAAGCACCTCCAGTGAACTCTAAATGCCTCGAAGGCAGACAGTGTTTTGTTTTCCTTTGTCTTGTCTCTGTATCCCTAGTACCTAGCTCAGTGATTGGCACACAGTAGGGGCTGAATAAATGCTCATTGATTTGTACTGAATTGTACCACTCTGCCTCTCATATGTGTGTATATGTGAAAAGAGAGACAAATCTCTGGTAAACACTGGCAATATACATATATAACAATGAAAAGCTTCAGTCCCATTTGCCAAAGAACTCGCAAATTGCTTAAATTTGGTTATGTATGGAAACATGAGATTCACAAGAAATAGGGTAAGTCCCAGGGATTCCAAATGGCCAAGAGATGCTTTCTGGAAAACCATCGCAACAGAGAGAAGAGGCTTCCAGGATTTCTCAGGCACTTTGTCCGAAGCATGACAACTTGGGAATATTTGGATTTTTAAAATTTCTCTAAGGGGCCTTCTTATGTATTTGATTGTTTTGTTCCTACACACCTGGAAAGTGATGGGAGACCAGGCTGATGACCGCAAGTGGAATAGAAGAAGATGCCACTTTCTATCTGGTGATCAGGGTTAAGTACTCAGACTTCAGATGGAATAAGATGGATTCTGAAAGTCGTATACAGATGGTTTCTCAGAGTAGGGAAGCTCAACACTCCCCATGGCTCACCAAGTATGCTCTTCTTAAGATTAAGTCAAGAGAAAAGACCCAGATCCAACAGAGAGGGGAGAGAGGACAATGCAGGGTAGATAACAAGAGAGCCTTCTCCTCCTGGAGGAAATGGATGATGCCTCGCAAATACTGCTGCTAGATGCCATTTGGTAGAGAATGGAAGCTCACTGGGAGTAGCGGTTGCTCCATTTCTTGTGCACACAGCAGGTGCTTCAGAAATGTTTGTTGAATTGAACCTGGGGCCAGAAGACTTGGCTTGAAATTCCAGCTCACACACTCAGGAGCTGTGTGACCCAGAATTAATCACTTCCTCATCTGTAAACTGAGAATAAGAGAACGTAGGCAACTGTCTCCCAGAGTTATGAGGAGATAACTTTCTATCTCTGGAAACGAGAGTTACAGCTCCCACAGACGGTGTCTGCGTCTCTCACCTCTAACTCAAGGATTGTACACACATACTGAGTAGCTGATGCTATACAGAATCATAGCCTTGGAGTTTGGAAGGGACCTCAGAGACCATCTAATCCAATCCTTTCATTTTAGAGATGAGGAAGAAACTGAGGCCCACGTGCCCAAGATAACACAGGTAATAAGTGTCTGAGGCAGAATTTGAACACAGGTTCTTCCTGATGCTAAGCCCTATCCTCTACACCCTGCTACTGGTCATGTTTTACGTAGTTATTGTTGTTTCCCTGGAACCAATCCAATGCTGTTTCTGTGGTGAGATTTTAGGCAGGTTGATGGCCAGGGCACTGAATGATTTTCTGGAAAGAGGGGATGTGGGAAAGAGCTTCACTCTCCCACCTGGGGCTGCCTTTCTCTGATTTGTGGCCTTGAATCACAATTAGGGCACTGAGGAAACCAAGCTCATAGAAGGGAAGGTTGGGGAGAGAAAATGCATTTAGGGTGAGTCTGTGGCTGGAGGCTGTCCCAGCTGGACAACAGAAGAGGAAGGAGCCTTGGGTGTAGATTTATCCTAACATAGACCGACTTCTCAGCGGGACCTTAGGGAGATACCCCACCCGAGCCCCACTCTGGGCACATCAAGGCTCCACCCAGCCAGACCTCCAGTGTTCCCTGTTGGGTCATCCAACAGGACTAATCCGCATCTTTCTTCTGCCTAAATTTGAAAAAAAAAAAGCCAGGAAGGGGACACTGAGGAAGGGCTCTCTGATCTTGTCCATCCTTTAGGAGTTCACCACGAGACAGCCCTACCTAGCCCCAGTGAGAGCTCTCAGGAAGAAATCCTTGTCTGCTGGGATCCAGACCTTTGGCTGGCACTGAGGTGTGAAAAAAGAAGGTTCCCCTTTGAGGAAAAAATAGGGTGTCCTCCTGGGAGAAGGGAAGAAGGAGCAGCATCGAACAGATACCCAAACATCAGAAAGGAAGCTGGGCTATTCTGTATATTTCTGGGGTTTCTGGGCTAGACTGGGGCCAGTAGATCTTGGCAGTGGGTAGAAGGAGGTGAAAGGGACTTAGATTCCTTCATTATGGTCATCTGTGGCTCTCCACCCTGCCCACTGTTCACACAAGGGACGAGGGAGCCTGGGGCAGCTAGGGCTGACTCTCCCAGGTCTGCTTCCTGGAAGGCCCCATTACCCCTGCTCTTCAGAAGATAGGGGAACTGCTTGGACCAGGGGAGGTGGAACTCGAGGGAAGACAGGAAGAGCAGTGAGGCAAAGGAGAAACACTTCCTTTCTTTTCCAGTCGGCCCCTTCCTCCCCCTAAAAGAGACGATTCTGACTTGGAGATCTTTGGTTGAACACATAGGAATGAAGTTGTAGCGAAGGAACAAACCCCTCTCCTGCCAGCTGCAGATCTGAACAGGAGACCCTTCCAGATGCTGGCAGCACAACCTGGGTCCTGGGCCAGGTCCCAAAGTCTTTCTGGAGAGCGTGGATACCACCAGACGAAAGAAGATGCAACCAAAGCCTCAGGCAGGAACTTCCAGGGGATGCTGGTACCACCACTGGCCCTCTACTTATTCTCGATCAGAGTCTGCACCTTGTAGACGAGGTCTCGGGCTAGTTTCAGGATCTGTTTAGTATTGTGTCTCTCTGCCATCTCTGAGAAGAGACAGGGGAGAAAATGGAAGTGAGCAAAATGTCCCAAACAGCCCTGGACCCTGTGAAGCCACCAGCTCCAAGCAGGGAATCAGAGGAGGCAGGAGGGCAGGAGGAGAACCAGGACTGCTCAGAAAGTGGTACTCATTTTATAGAAATCCTCATAGAATTCATGGGGTACAAGTCCAAGCCAAGATCTTTTCCTCTTGGATCAGGAGGGCTTTTGTCACATTTGTCTAAAGGGCCCTGGAAAGTCTGCCCCTGGGGGGAGGGGGGCCCTTGGATTCCCCTTCCATTTCTCCCAGCCCAGATACTCCCTGTCTGATCACCATTTAGCATTCTGTTTCTTTGATCTTAGCATCCTTTTGACATTCTTGACTACTTAGCATATTTTGAAGTCCAAGTTGCCCAGACTGGATTGTGGATAGTCTGGACTACCGGCCACTCCCATCAGGATATCAGGATTCTCCCTGGGTTTGATCTATCAAGACTATCCCTGGCACCCCAGACTACTTGGTGACACCTGGATTCTTCCCTCAGTCTTTTTCTGTATTTAAGTTCCATCTCACCTCCATGAAGGCACTCAGATTCGATCCAGCTCAGACTGTCTAGCTGAGATTCTATCTGGCCCACTTGTGAATACAGTGTTACAAATGTTTAGCCTCCTTAAGAGTCAACCCATATGGCAAATCTTTAATAAACTGTTTTTCTTTGGCTTTAAGAAGGCTTGTGTCAAATTCATTCACGCAGGACCCGTGCTGTCAGTATTTTGGGGTCTCTACATCCCATCCCTCAACAGAATTATGGAATGTTCTACCAGGAGGGAAACTTAGAACAGGGAATGTCAGGGCTAGGAGGGACCTGAGAACAGAGGATGTCAGGGCTGGAAGGGGCCTTAGAAGAGGGGATGTCAGGGCTGGGAGGGGTCTTGAAGACAGGCCTTCTCTTCAAAGAGATTCAATGGAAGGATGTCGTCTTGTCACTCTGTTTTTTGAAATAATGGAACTTCAAGTGCACAGATTTCACTCTCCCAAACCTTCCTCCTTATTTCACCACCAAGTCAGCCCTGAACAAGAGCTGGTTTATTCCAAAGTACCATTTTCCTTCTGGACCCCCATAGCTGCCCCTCCTCTTCTCCCTCCCCTAGCAGGACCCGGCCGCTGTGGTACCGTTAAAGAACTTGATGATGTCTGTGAAGTCCATGTTGTTTTCCAGGATGATGTCTCGGTACACCTCCACCAAGGCCAGGGTGATGAACAGGACGTAGTGGGAGGAAGAGACGTGCTTTGCAGCCCAAATGGTCTCCCAGACAGAGAAGACATCATCGTAGACGAGTTCTGTGAAAACACCAAAGCACAGCTTCGGAGAGTGTCAGAGACAGCAGGCCATCTGTTCAAAACTGCCCCACTGCCCCTCACTCAACCACCTTCAAGAACAACTCAGCTCAATCCATGGCTAATTATTCATCCCATTCAATGGATGGATACCCAACAGCATTGACGGCCTATGGCCCAGCATCAAAAACATCAAGTTCATGGGATATCCAGACCCCCTAACATCAAGTCACTCATACCTCAGTTTCTCCAGCTATAGAAATGAAAATAATAAAACCTACTTTAATGGGTTCTTGTGAGGCTCCAATGGTGTTATTATAGAAATGTTAAAATATTCTAGAAATGTCTTATGTAATTCATGACACATGCTTTGGTTACTTCTAAGGGTACTATTGTGTAGGAGAAAGAGAACTGGAAATTGGAGTCAGAGGTCCCGGGCTTGAATTCCAATTCTGCTACTACAAGCTGTGTGACCTTGGGTCAGTCCCCTAACTCCAATAAGCCTGTTTCCTCTTGTGCAAAATAAAGAGGTTGGATTATGTGACTTCCAAAGACCTTTACGTTTTATTATCCCCAGTTGCTCTTGAGCTGCCACCCTCCCACTGGATGGTACAAAATGGCAGCCAACCCCTGCCAAGGCTCGTACCTCTCTTGAAATCCAGGAGGAACCAGCGGTAGCAGAAGTAGAAATGTGTGTAATCGCCGTTCTGGTGCATGAGCTCAAAAAGCTCCGAGTCCAAAATCTGCCCAAGAGAAGAAAGAGTCACGCCAATACAGCACGTGAAAGGAGGGTCTCCCACTGACCCCGGGAGCCTGTTATTCGCCAGTTGTTCCCCAAGACTTGGATCACTAAGAAAAAGAAGAAAAAATGTATCTGCACAAAAAACCTACCACATACGTTATTCAGTCAGAGTAGTCTGGAGTCAGGAAGACTTGAGTTCAAACGCTAGTTATGTGACCCTGGGCAAGTCACTTTACCCTGCCTGCCTCAGTTTCCTCATCTGTAAAATGAGCTGGAGAAGGAAATGGTGAACTCCTCTGGTATCTTTGCTAAAAAAACCTAAATGGGGTCACGGACAAGACTCAACCACAACCCAGATCAAGGCCAATGCCTCTTCCACACGACAGCCCTTGAAATAGATGATGATCACTCACATCTTTGCCTTGAGTCTTCTCCAGAAATAAATTTTAATGAATAGTACGATTCTATGAGCAAATTATTTCCTTTCTCTAAGACTTATTTTCCACATCAGTAAAGTGGGTATAATAACTTCTGGATTGCCAGTCTCAAAGAGTATTATGGGGGACAGGGATCTTGAATACCTTAAAGTGCTATAGAAAAATGAGATTTTATTATTTTAACAATGTAGTTGAGAGACAGCTTAAGGAGCTGGCCCCAGAGGCAAGAATTCCGTTTTCAGAGGCATTTACTGGGCACCTAGTCTGTGCTTGTCCCTGTGCTAAGCACTGGGGTCCCAAAAGCCAAAAAGAAGGCAGTGGCCTGGTACTGTGAAAAAGAACACTGGGTTGGCATGCTGTGCACTATGGTGCCTCCAGCTATCCTCCTAGCATCCTTCCAATTAAATCTCTGCCCACGTGGATGACTTGTCTAGGGGACTGCTTCAAACAGGCTTCACTCCCATCTGGGGTGTTCTGGGATCTTCTAGCCCACCAGAAACCCCTGGGAGGAAACTGCATGGGAGGCAGGGCCTGGGAGGTGGGGAAGGAAGCCCTACTTACTCCCATTCCCCTAAACGCTTGGTGGGAAGGGGATGCCTCTGCTCTCCCCTATTCTTACCCACACCTCCTTTCCCATCTGAGGTCAGAACCACACTGGGAAGCCCACAAGACGTATGAACAGCAAGGGGTCTGCAGGCCTACTGACAGTAATAACAGCTAACATTTATACAGCATCTACTGCAAGCCGGACACCATGCTAAGCACTTTGAAAATAGCTCATGTCATCAGCATAATCCCTGAAGGTAGGGGCTACCATTATCCCCATTTTATAGATGAGGAAACTGAGGCAGATAGCATTTAGCATGACCTGGCACAAATAGCATAGGTGCTTAATAAATGGTTGTTGACTGACTGATTGGCCTGCACAGGGTCACACAGTGACTGAGTGTCTAGTGGCATATTTGAACTCAGGCCTTCCTAACTCCAGACACCAGGGTTCCATCCACTTCACCACCTAGCTCCCCCTAGAACTGAAAATACCAAAATTGGAAGATACCTGAGAACACCTAAGATGGGACCAGGAAGGGAGTTTAGAATATGTAATACAAAAAACATGAAAGCTGGCAGGGTCCCTGGAAAATGAAACACAGAGTGTTAGTGCCAGAAAGGGCCCTGGAACAGGGGATGTCAGAGCTTGGAGGGGTCTTAGAACAGGGGATGTCAGAGCTGAGAGGGCCTTAGAGCAGGGGATGTCAGAAATCATCCAGTCCAATTATCTTGCTCCTTATGGCTGTATCTCTTAGTCACACTTAGCTCCGCTGACACCCATGAGTCTTTATAAGTTACACAAGAGCAGAATCTGTCTCAGCTTAACTTTGTCCTAGCCCCTAGCATAGAGTTTTGCATACAATAGGTGCTTAATAAATGTGGGTTGTGTGGTATTTTTTATTTTAGCAAAAGGCTCCTACTTTATTTTTTTCAACATGGTGTTCCTTCTTCCTCAGGGTTCAAATCTTACCTTGGCAAATACCAGCCAAATGACTCTGGACAAGTCACTGAATGTCCTGGACAATTCTCCAAGTAGGTGCCCTTGGCACTAGAAGCTTCTTATACCGATAAAATCACCCTGCAGCCCATCCCATTCATTCTACTCCTCTTATCCTTTGGATTTAGCCATCTATTTGCTTGTTTCATTTTTACTCTTTCTTTCTTTGTATCAATGGGGCTTGGCACATAGTAGGTGCTTAATAAATGTTTTTGACTGATGAACTGATGTCCTACAATCTGAGGCCCCTTCCAGCTTTGACAGTGGGTTCTGCAGGCCCAACAGTAACTGTTTTAAGGCCCACCCCAGCTCCAAACTTCAGCACATGGGACCACAGAAACCCAGATTTCCTGCCTTCAAAATTTTATCCTTCTCTTAGCTCACCTCAGAAAAAGTGACATTCTCCACCTCCTCTTTAGCAGACAACGAGGAAGCATGCTTGCTGATAAAGACAAGATGAAAATTCAGGGGCCCTTCTCCCACTGGCTCAAACAATGCCCCTCCCCCTCAAGAGGTCACCTGGTGGCCCAGAAATCAGGTGAGCACAGCCCAGGCTTCATTCAGAAAATATACTCAACCTCCAACAATGATTGAGCCCCAGGGAAACCTGGGAAGGACAGGATAAGGGCTTACTCCCTCTGTTCCACATAAAGGGGTATGGGGATGCCCCAGCAAATTCCCAGGCCAGGGGGTGAACAATCCTAGCTGTAAAAGGCCTCCCACCACCTCCACAACGCTATGGCCATCCCACAAGTCTCTCTCTCTGGGAGACATCTCCTGCCCAAACCAACCAACAACTGGTTTAGCAAGACTGATCTTTCCAAGGAAAAGGAATACACTTTACAAACAAATAGTAAGAGAGACACCATAGCATTGTGGCTGTGGGATGACTTGGAAGTTAACATATCCCACATTCAAATCCTATCTCAATGATTTTTACCTTTCTTTGTGTCCCTGGTGCCAAGCACAGTGCCTGGAACATAGTAGGTGCTTAATAAATGCTTACAGCCTTGACATCTACTAAGTGGTGTTTAATAAATGCTTGTTGACTTGATATGTACTAAGTGGTGTTTAGTAAATGCTTATTTTACACTTTACATGGTGCCTAATTAATGCTGGTTGACTTGCCATGTAGTAACTGTTCAACTACTCAATAGAGAAGTGCTTGTTGGTTGATCGATTGGCCTTGGGCAAGACCTCTCTGACTCCAGACAATTTGCTGAGATTATTAATTACTGAGGAGCTTTCCTGAAATTTATCCATAGATGGAATTTTCTACACTGGACTTTTGCTAAACAGACCAAAGCAACGTCACTGGAGTATAGGCCCAAAGACTTCAAGCCAGACAGGACCTCAGAGGTCATCCCATTCTGAGTCCCCTTCATTTTTTCAAGTGAGAAAACTGAGGCCTAGAAGGGTTAAGTGGCTTACCTAACATCACACAGACAATAGCTAACAGAGGCAGAATCTGAACCCAGGTTCTAGGACTCCAAATTGAATACTCAGCACAGAAAACCAAAAGTCTTGACCCTGAACTGGCCTGTCTCTCATTCAGAAACAGATCCGGGAGTCCATCTAAGAGGCAGCATGGCTTAGTCTCAGTGGATATTAACTCAGTAGACAGAGCACCAGCCCTGCAGTCAGGAGGACCTGAGTTCAAATCCAGACTCAGATACTTGACGCATACTAGCTGTGTGACCCTGGGCAAGTCACTTAACCCTGACTGCTTCTCCAAAACAAAATATAGATAGACACGCGCGCGCGCACACACACACACACACATACAATATATACATATGTGTATATATATATACATACATATGTCTGTATACATCTACAGCTACTTCTATATAGATATAAACACAGATACTGACTCATCTGTACACTTGTGGCTATCACTGGAGGATGTAAGCATGAGGTTTCTGAGTGGAGAGTTCAAACCATGACGTCCATACCCCTTCCCCTCGGGACCACCAAGAAAAAACATTTCTTTACATGCACAGACTCTCCCATGGTCTTGGAGGCCACCCACTCAACTCCATACTTATCTGGCCAAGTCTGTCATCCAAGTCAGTCCCAATGAGTGACCCTCCAGCCTGACCTTGAAGCCTTCACTGAGAGGGAGCCCACCTTCATCAGCAGAATCCCTA
This sequence comes from Notamacropus eugenii, assembly GCF_028372415.1. NCBI lineage: Eukaryota > Metazoa > Chordata > Mammalia > Diprotodontia > Macropodidae > Notamacropus > Notamacropus eugenii. The sequence goes on along the minus strand of NC_092875.1, from coordinate 21,680,636 downwards.
CTATACCTAAGGTCTGCTCCCATTATTTCCACACCATCCAGGCTAAACTGGGTCCCATCTATGGTCCTAGGCTTAGACAGGGACAGATGCTCTGGCACCCCACAAACGACATTCTCCCTGTCTTTCCCCAGTCCTACCCAGCTACTTATTAGTGCAGGGCTCTACATTTAGTAAATCCAGGTCAAGGGGAAATTTAATGGCTTCCTGGTTTGGCCTTGGCTCCAAAGTCATAAAAAACTCAGTGTCCTGTGGAATCTATCAGGGAGAAGAGCCTCCACACCCCTCCAAAAAAAAGCTGGAGAGCTAGAGCCCTTCTCTCTCATCTTGGAAATGGGATCATTCTGAACTCCACCCTAGGCCAGGCTAAGGACTAAGTCTTATAACCATGAAACCCCCTGCCTGAAAGTGAATGGAATCCTATGTGATTCCAAAGGAGAGACTGGAGAGACCGCTCCTACCCTGAGCCACTCTTTCATGGAATTGGGACCACAGGCACTGAACGCTGCACATTTTCTGACTTTTCAATGTATTTATGAGTCATGCTGACTTTGTCATCTTTTTCTTTTTGTCTTTAAAAAATACTATTTGTTACGAGAGAGGGGAGACACCAAGGAAAATATGACGTGAGAAAATCAATAAAAACATTTTGAGATGAATGTTATGTAACTGTAGTGACCAAAGCAGAAACTCCACCTGCCCCCAGGAAATGAATACACCTGTTCGCCACCGTGGGGGAGGGTGCATGCACTGCCTCAGACTCATGATTTGCTGTCTGGTTTTTGCTGACACTGTCCCCCCACAGCTCCCCAACCCTTTCTTGTTTATTTTTGGTTACAAAGGATGGCTTGAGGGGTTGGGGAAAGAGGAGGGCTAATTCAGAAAGGACGGTGATGTCAGAACAAAAGACAGAATTTCTAGGGAGATGACTTCTGTATTCATCTCCTCCAGATCCTTTAGAACGCTTCCTCAGTTCTAAAGGCCAGCTGTGGTTTCTCATACGCTCACACACACACACACACGCATACATATATGTGTATACACACATACACACACAAACATATACACATGACTATATACATGTGTGCAAATACATGCATGTATACATGTGTGTATATGCATATGTGTGTGCATGTGTATATAGGTAGACTATGTCTACATGGATGCATCTATGTGTTTAGCTGCATCTGATTCTTCAGGACCTCAAATATGTAACAAGCTATGCTATACATGATTATGTGATATACAATAGAATACATCACACATGTTATATGGGTACATATTTTTGTCCTTGATACAATTTCATACGTATATTTATGGATGAGCATGTAGAATATATTGGATGTAATCATATATTACATATAAAATATTATACATGTGTGTGCGTGTGCGTGTGCAAACAATAATCACAGCAACGAACAACGTGAAAGCCTACCCGTAAAGGGAAGCAGGCCCACACAAGCTCCTGGAAGAACCCTGAAGACAGGAGAGGGCAGGGCCAGCTCACCCAGCTGGCACACCTTCACTAAGATGTGCCAAAGTCCCTCGGGGCATTTCTGAGATGCTGACACCGGCAGGTGAAGGATTTCAAGGTGTTCTACAACACGGGGCTTTAGGCAGAGTGTGGAGCTGGATTTGGAGGTAGCGGAGCTGGGTTCCCATAATCCCAGCCATGCAGACTAACCTTGTTCCACTCTCCATCTGTGGCCCTCTGTGGGTCTCAGTTTCTTCACCTGTAAAATGAGCGGCTTGGACCAGATGGCCTCTGATGGCCTTTGGTGGCTCAGTGATGCTGGCTCTGTGTGACCTTGGGCAAGTCAGCCCTTAGGACTTTATTACTAAGTAGTACTAAGTGCCCACTATGTGCCTGTCACTGTGCTAAATGTCGGGGATACAAGGCAAAGGACTGTCTCTGTTCTGGAGGAGCCCAGATGATGGGGGAGACAATGTGCCCCCACACAAGCTAGACCTAGTCTAAATTGGACAGCATCAATGGAGGGAAGGCACCAGTGCCATCCAGCTGCTCAGAGGTCCTGAGAAGGTCCAGTGCCCCAATGAACATGCTGGTTGAGGGCTGACCCATGAGGAGGTTCTCCTGCTGGGATCTTGTCGCTATCAGCCCATCAGCCACGGAACTCCTCACTTCATGGGATAGGGTGAGAGGAGAGGGAGAGGAGAGTTCTAGTTCTGACATGGTCCAAGGTGAACCAAGGCTAATGACTGGTTTCCTCATGCCCACCCCTACCCTCCATTCCCAACATACCAGGATTATCCACAGAATGTCAGGAATCACAGCTTAGAATGTGGAATCACAGCTTTATGATTTAGAATACAAAACGCTGAAACTAGGAAGGACTAGGAAAAATGAGGGTCAAAACTGAAGGTTAGAACTGGGAGGGGTCCAGAACTTGATATTGTCCTTAGACTGTGGAATCACAGCTTTATGATTTAGAATACAAAACGCTGAAACTAGGAAGGACTAGGAAAAATGAAGGTCAAAACTGAAGGTTAGAACTGGGAGGGGTCCAGAACTTGATATTGTCCTTAGACTGTGGAATCACAGCTTTATGATTTAGAATACAAAACGCTGAAACTAGGAAGGACTAGGAAAAATGAGGGTCAAAACTGAAGGTTAGAACTGGGAGGGGTCCAGAACTTGATAGGGTCCTTAGACTGTGGAATCACAGCTTTATGATTTAGAATACAAAACGCTGAAACTAGGAAGGACTAGGAAAAATGAAGGACAAAACTGAAGAACTGGGAGGGGTCCAGAACTTGATATTGTCCTTAGATTGTGGAATCACAGCTTTATGATTTAGAATACAAAACGCTGAAACTAGGAAGGACTAGGAAAAATGAGGGACAAAACTGAAGGTTAGAACTGGGAGGGGTCCAGAACTTGATAGGGTCCTTAGAACACTAAGTGACAGAGCTAATAGAGATCTAGAATGAAGAATATAGAGTTTTTAGAGCCAAAAGTGAGCTTGAAGATCGCCATGCCCAATCTGGTAGATGGTAAATGGATGCCCAGAAAAGGGAGATGCCTTGTCCTGCCGGTTTGGGCGAATCACACAGCCAGGCCCTGGATGCCCCCCACAGGTCTGGCTTCTTCCTATTACGCCAAAAAGGAAACCAGTCTTTACTTTAGAAATCTCATCATCTCCAAGCCCATTCCGAGGCAGAAATAGCAGGTCTTGAGTCACCATCTCTTGCTCCAAGTCAACTAAGGAACCCAACCAGACTCTTCGATGAAGCAGCTCAGGACAGTCTTTGGGTTCTGTGATTTCCAGGGAGGGAAAAGGAATGTTCTGATTGTCCTCACTAAAAAAAAAAAAAAAAAAAAGAAATAACCACGGGGGAAAAGAAAGGACACAAAAGAGCATTTGTGGGCATGTGGTCTCAGGGGTCAACCCAATAACCGTGGATAGGAGGCTAGGGATGCACACCGTGGGGACAGGAAGGACTGGCCAAGCCTGAAATGTTAAAGATCCGGGCCCAAGGCCAAGCTTTGGGATTCTTGGGGCTCCAAAGCTGGGTATGGCTTGAGTTGATTGATCTCTTCTGAATCTAAGTCAGACCCACCCATAATGAAGCCCACCCTCTCCTCAGACCCTCCTCTGGATCTAGTTCCCAGGCCTGGTTGAAAAAAAAAAAGGTTGGGGGGGCAGCAGGTGACAAATTGAGTCACCTGCTGACTCTGGGCCAAGGTATACCCATCTGTCTCTTCCACTTGGGTCCCAGAGCAAGAAGGTCCCTAGGGAGTGAAGGGCCTTGCTTGGGTCTCTTTCTGATCTCAATGCCAAAGCAGTCCAAACAGAGCTGACCTTTGCAACAAGGAGGGATAGAGGAGGGGACTCTTCATGCCAAACCTGTTCCCTCTTTCTCAGCCCTCTAAGAGGCCTACTTTCATTCATACTCATGCTACTCAGAAAGACAGGGCTAGAAAGGAGACGTGTGATTTTGCTGGGATGGGGAACCTTTTGGTGAAGGGGCAACCTTCTTACATATCAGGGGTGGGAAGCTTGCGGCCTTGAGGCTATATGTGGCCTTCTAGATCCTTAAGTCCCTTTCTTTAAATTTTATTACAATTTTTAATCTTTTTATTTTTTACTTAATCCTTTTATTAAAAGGCTTTGTCCTGTAAAATTTGGATTCAGTCAAAAGGCCACACTTACGGACCTAGAGGCCACACGTGGTCTCAAGGTCACAGGTTCCTCACCCCAGCTTATATATAAACTTTATGTTATAAGGTTTATACGCTTAGCCAAAGGCCTAGAGCAATTTAGAGGTGACATTTGTTTATGGGGCCTTATGTCGTCTCCCCCAGCAGAATGTAAGTCCCTTGAGTGCACAGACTGTTTCATTTTTGCCTTGGTACACCAAGTACCTGGCCAGGGCCTGGCATATGGAGGAGCTTAATAAGTATTGGTAAAGGACCATGATTCCTGAGGACTCATGATGAACCTATTTCACCATGTCCTCACTTAAAGAGTACAGTGTGAGACTTATTCTTTTGGATGTGGCCAATTTGGGGATTTCTTTTGCTTGGCTACATGATTATGACAGGGGATTGTGTCTTCCTTGCTTTCCCAATGCTGAGGAAGTAGAACTGGCAAGAAGTGGGGGAGTGGGTCTTCATTCAAAAAGTATTTTCAATTAAAAAAAAACTGGTTAAATGGAAAAGATGATAAAATAAATAAATAACCAGGATCCTTGGGCTCCAAGGGCTTCTAGACCCCAAATATCTAAAGGCATACAAAAGAATGATTCAAGTTTGAGCGTTGTAGACAAAGCAAAGATCCAAAAGAGCTCTAAGAAAATACAAAGGGGAGGTCCTCAAGGAAGGAACCTAAAAGTCTACTATCTAGCACTCATTTTATGTATTTTCCCTGGGCAGAGCAGGTGGTAATATGTTGTTGGTGTTCAATCGCTTCAGTCATGTTTGACTTTCCACGACCCCATTTGGGGTTTTCTTGGCAGAGACACTGAAGTGGTTTGCCCATTTCCTTCTCCAGCTCATCTGACAGATGAGGAAACAGAGGCAAACAGGGTGAAGTAACTTGCTCAGGGTCACACCACTAACATCTGAAGCCAAATTTGAATTCAGAAAGGTGAGTCTTCCTGACTCCAGGCCCGGCATTCTATCTACTGTGTCACAATAACTAGAGGGTGTAATTTATTTGATCGGCGTCTACAAGATCTGAGTTGGAATTTTGTCTTAGACACTGTGTAACTCTGGTGACGTAACTTCACCTCTGAGCCTCAGTTTCCTTCTCTGTTAAATGAAGGGGTTGGACTCAGTGTCGTCTCTAAGGGCCCTTCTTGCTCTCACACTATGGTCCTCTGTTCCTGCTTCATTCAATCTAGAGGCAGTAGGGAGGATAACTACAGATGCTGAGCCAGCCAGGGCCTCTGAAGTCATCTTGTCCAATTCCCTCATTTTGCTGACCAGGAAATAGAGGCAAATTACCTAAGGCTGCACAGGTGGTAAGTTGAATCCAGGTTCTTTGAGCACAATATGTTGGTTTTCTCTACTGTACACATATAAAAATATACAAAAGCAAGCCATTTATTAAGCACCAACTGCATGAAAAGCACCTACTATGTGCTAAGTGCTTGGGACACAATGACAAAAATAAAAATAATCCTCATCCTCAACAAGCTATATTCCCTTGTCTGTGACTCTATCCTGGAGAAGAAAGCTAGCTGTCCACCACCAAACACTGAACTACTCTCTGGGCCTCAGTTTACTCAACTGTAAAATGGGCTCAATGCCCTCCAAGAACTTTCCTGCTCTTCAGCAACAAATGAAAGTCATTTAACCCTTTGAGGCTCAGTTTTCTCATCTGTAAAAAGCCTTTCCACCTCTAGTTAAAAATTAAATTCACTTCCCTCTCTGGGTCTCAGTTTCCTGATCTGGCACTGGACTAAATAAACAGCGACTACACTTCCTTTCCTGTTCCCTAGCTCCTACTTCCAAAGCCCCTGAGTTCCATTTTAGCCTTTCTGTGCAGAAAGATCCTGGAGATGCTCAAGGCCTCCACCAGAGGGGGCCCTTGAGCCAAGATGAGTGGCCATGGCCAGGCTCTCACCCTGGAGCCCAAGGTGGAAAGGGATGGGGATGGTTGACTGTATCTCGAGAAGGCTCTCTTTCCTCCTGCCTCACCCTATCTGTTCTTCGAGTAAGTGGAGGCTTGGATGTCCTCCATGCTTCCTCAGCTCAAAGTGTCAAGTGGGGCCCCCAAAGGAGATCATATAGCGCCAATTCCCTGGCCGGCAGAGAGCCCCAGCGCCTCCAGAGAACATGCCTCATTGTAGCCCAACGATTTCTGTTTCTCCTCAGACACCCTGGGCTGGGAGGGAGGCGTGTGCCATCTGCAGGTGCTGAAACCAGAGACTCCTTGATAGAATTTCCTCATTGTCCCCAGTCAATGCTCCCAGCGATTTCTGGAGCTAGAGATGGTGAAGGGGCCCTCCTCCCAGCCCCCAAAGAGTAGAGGAAGCTCCTGATCAGACTTTCAAGGACCTTCCCTCCCACAAGCCTCCGATGGGAGGCGGGGGAGACCAAAAGACAGTATTAAAATTAAGAAAATTCCATCAATAGAAACAGCGTTAAAGTCAAACCCCATTTAACATCTTCATTTTTCTCCAAAAAGGATAGTCTCAGAGGATCATAGATTTAGCCCTGAAAGAAACCTCAGAGGTCATCTGGTCCAACTCTCTTCTTTTACAGATGAGGAAACTGAGACTCCAAGAGGTCATTGGACAATAAAACCAAAGATTGGGAGAAGCCATCTGCTCCAACCTCCTCATTTCACAGATGAGAGGAAGTAACCATCCAAGGTCACTTGGGAACAATATGACACAACTGGAATTTCAACCTCAGTTTCCATCATCTGCAAAAGTGATACGCTTGGATCAGATGACTTTGGAGGTCCCAAACAACTTTAGACAACCCTGCTTTCTCAGCTTTACTATGTCGCATTATATATTATTTTCATCACATTACCCCCCTTCATGGACTCTGCCTTTCAGCCAAGGGTGGGGTTGGCAACATTTACTAAGTGTCAAGTCAAAGTCCTGACCCCTTTTTCTCATCGAATTGGGTGTGGAGGGGAGACGCCCCTGGACCATCACACTGGGTGTGGAGGGGAGGTGTCCCTGCATCTTCTCTTGAGGGTTGGATATCAATTTAATTCCAAGGAGCAAAATAGCTCTCACTAGCCATGGAGGGGAAGGAGTTGGGAGGCAGGGAGAGGAAGGGAGTAGAAAGTGGGGGGGATGATTAAAACAGGCCCCCAAATCCTCCCATGCCATATTTAAGATAGATTAAAGGTTGCCAATCCCTATTCCAAAGAAATCTTCAATCATGCTTCTTTTCTTTAAATTCATAGGTTTGAGTCAGAGGAGACTTTAGAAATTATCTAGAGTCTAGACCAGAGGCTCTTAACCTTGGCTTCAAGGGGCATCTGTGGATAGATTTCAGATGGTCTGTGAATTTAGATAGAAAAAAAAATCATCCTTATTTCCACTAACCTTTGGTTTCCTTTGAAATACTAGGTATTTTATGCATTTAAAAATATCATTCTTTTTCACCAGACAAGAAAGGGGTCCATGACACCAAAAAAAGTATAGTCAGGGATGGGGAACCGGCTCTTGACCAACCCTCCAAATTTTAACAGATGAGGAAACTGAAGCTGGAGAGAAGAGGGGAACCAAGGGCTCATATGCAGTAAATAGCAAAGCTCAGACTCAAACCCAGGTCCTCAGACATCTAATTCATCATTCATTTCCAGTTTTAAAAATAAAGGAAGGATGGGAAAGTTAGGCAAAAAAATAAGTAGAAGGAAAAAAATTTCTTTTTAAATCTCAGCTCATCCATTTGGAAAGTAATAGGACCCTAAAGCTTCCAGTGAATATAATAAAGAAAAACCCAATGATTAGTAGCCATTGGTTAATAGGGATGAGAATCAGCCTGACTCAGAGTCCTTTCCTGTCTGCAGGTGAAGGGTGGAAAGTAATTAACAAAGTGAAATTTACTAGGTGGATGGAGCATTCTTGTACCTACCCCACCCCCACCCCAGCATGTGCCACTTACTTACTCACTGTCTCTCTCCTGGGATCTGGCCGTCTAAGACCTGTTTGGGGATTTAGGAGAAAATCCCCAACGTCCAAGGAAGCACAGCTCGCCCGCCCAAATGGAATGCATGGTGAAGGAGCCTAAAACCCAAATGCCAATGTGTTGACAAAAAATTAAGGAGATTTTAGGCTGCATTAAGAAAAGCCCGGCTTATACAACAAAGGAAATGAGACTGCTGCTGTGTAATATACTCAGCCCTGGTTAGACCACACCTGGAGCACTGGTGGGTTCAGTTCTAAGAAGGTGTAGTGGCTGGGGAATCAATCCTGGAATCAGGAAGCCCTGGGTTCAAGTCTTCCCTCTAAATAAACATGTTGGCTTTGTGACAAGCATGAACAGATGCGCTACAGCCAATTCAAACCAGTTCTGGGGAGCTGATTATTAAAATTTCAGCATTTATACCTCAGAAGCCTTGGGTTCAAGTCCTACCTCTAAACCATATTGGCTTTGTGACCCTGGCCAACTCACACTGGCTCTGAGGAAACAATTGTTAAATTTTCAGTGTGAGTATTTATACCTCAGATGCCCTAGGATCAAGTCCTGACTCTTTAACACACTAGCTTGGTGACCCTGGCAAGCAGGGAGGTGGTACAGTCAGTTCCAAGTGGTCTGGGAAGCCAATTGTTAAATGTTTAGTGTGAGCATTTATACCTCAGACACCTACACATGCTACAGATCAAGGCCTGACTTATTATGCTTGTCTAGACCAAAGGGTGAAAAAAAATTTGTGATATATATTAAATTTTAAAATGTGTCATGGGTACATTTCCTCCCACTGCCACAGAAAGGTGGTTGTTAAACATATACCAGCATACCCCTACTAGAAAGTCACTCACTTCTCAGTACTCCAGGCAATCCTAAGGCTATAAATTACAGAGAATCTGCACTGGTGAAGGGAATGTCCACACCTGCAAGTTCTTCATACCAATGAAGTCCAGTCCTAACTCCTATCTATCCCTATCTGGGCCCCACATTTGGAAATTTGCATTTGCTGATGCTAACACCCTAAAGGATAGATTCAGGATCCCTAAAGGGTTTGCTGGGTTAGAACATTGGACTGAACTGAATAAATGCAATTCAATTGCAATAAGTACAAAAATCTTCCACTTGGGTTCAAAAACATGATTTGAAAAGTACAAGCTGGAGGAGAGATGGCGCAAGGGCAGAGGTTTGCCTGAAAATGATCTGGGGGTCTAAGTGGATTTCCAGTTCATCCTAAATCCACAGTATGATATGGCAGCCAAGAAGGTGGCAGGATCACACACTGCATGCAAAGAGGGACACAGGTGGTCTAATGGCACTCTACCCTGATCAGACCACATGTTGGGGATTGTGTTCTGTGCTAAGCACATCCACAATTTGGTATGGCTGCTGATAAACTAGAGGGTCTTCAGATACAAAGTAGAGGAAAAGCCCCCAGATCATCACACAGGAGGATTACAACTATACCTCTTCTCAGTCTCAGTTTCCTCATCTGTAAATGGAGGGGGAAAAGAGATGACCTCTAAAGTTCCTTGGACCTGGAGATGGCTAATTCAGAGAAAAGATTCCCCAAGGGGCTGGAGTATTTGAATGATAGTCTGTGGAAGTAGAATCAGAAGTCCTGGGTTCAAATCCCAGTTCTGCCACTTACTAACTATGGAACCTTGGACAAGTCACCTCACTTCCCTGGACCTCAATTTCCTTCTCTGAAAAATGAGTAGGGCTGGACTAAATGGTTTTCCAGAGAGTTAAATTAATTATCAGGAAAAATATTCGCACACACATTAGACTTGAAGTCACGAAGTCCTGAGCTAGGATCCCACCTTAGACACATACTAGCTATCAACTTCTACTTGACTCAGTTTCTTCATTTGTAAAACTGAAATAATAATAGCCCCTGCCTCCCAGGGTCACTGTGAGGATCAAATGAGATAACTGCAAGCCTTCCTAGCTTTTATTATTAATAATAATAATGATGGGTCTCTTTAAGAGCTAGTGAGTTCTCCACCACCACTCTTGTGCAAAGTATGGGTTGGACTGGGTGTTGCAGAGGTCCCTGCCAGTTTGGAGTTTCAGTGATCCCTCCATCCCATTCCCTGAATCCCCCAAAATCACAAAATGGAAAGAATCTCAGAGACCCTCTGATCCAATCCAAACCTGCCATGCCAAGGGTTGGCTTCCCACCAGGGAACACACAAACACACATAAAGCCTTGTACTAGACCACAAGACAAACCAGAGTCACTGCCTTTTATTAGCCCAAGACAAAAGGAGACCGAAGAGCAAACTTTTTTATGGGAAAGAGGGAAGCGGATGTATAATCTGGGGCACAGGCTTCCTGGCTGTTCCCCAAACAAGGCTCTTGGCTTTGGGCATGTTTTCTGGTTGTCCCTCATGCCTGGAACTGCTGACTGATTGGCTGAATCCCTGGGGAAGGGAAGGAGGAAGGCTCTCTTCTCATCCTGGGAGCTAAGAACCCCTAGTTTGTCACTGGTTTGCAAAGCCCATGGTGGCTGGGAGTCTCATCACCCTGATTTTCGTGTCTGAACTCTAGAAACTGGTAGTTTCTGAGGCTTTGTGCTACCAGAAAAGGCTAGCCTCTGAGGTCCCTTCCCACGCTGAGATTCTGGGATTCTGACAAGGGATCCCACTGGTGACCCAAAGGATGTCAAGCAGGCAGTGAGCCTAAACAAAGCCAGGTGGGAAAGAACAATGGAGGGGAAGCTCACGGATGTCAAGAAATGTATGTCCCTTCTCTGCAGAGGTGGGGGGCTATGGGTGCACAGCACCGCATACACAGGCTATCCAACTTAGGGGATGTTGGCTGGTTTTAATGAATTTCTTTTTTTCCCCCTTCTCTTTCTTTTTTCTTTACTTTTCATTGACTGATCGATTGTTATTCCCTGGGGAGGGAAGCATTCAGAAATGTAGGTGATATAAACATAAAAGTTCACAATGAAAAGGAAAAGAAAGAATCTTAAACCTGGAATCAAAAGACCTCGGTCTTAATCCTACAACTTCCACTTATAATAAGATTTCAATCCTCCATGTCTCATTTGCTGGATATTTGACAGGGCAAGTAACTTAACCTCTCTGAGCCTCAGTTTTCGTTTTCTGCAAAAGTCATGGATCATGGGATCATAGATTTAGGGTCGGGAGGGATCTTAATTGAGTACAATACTAAATACAACTCCATTTCACAGATGAGGAAATTGAGGCCCAGAAAGGTCATGCAGAGGGTTCAGGATCACACAGCTAGTGCCTGAGGCAAGACTAGAAACCTGGTCCTGCAGACTCCAAGCCTCATGCCCTTTCTGCTACTCCAAGAGACCTTTAAATATCTGTTAGCCCTAGAAGTTATAATTCTAAAATGCCTAACCTCTCTGCTACTCAGCTCTAAAAATACTGTCAACCTCCCAGAAAGAACACTGGACTTCAGTTAGGGGTCTTGCATTCAACTCCTACTTCACACACTTACTAGTTGTGTGACCTTGGCCAAGTCACTTAACCACTAGGAGCCTCAGGTTACCCATCTGTAAAAAGGAGATAACAACAGGGATAGTTCCTCAGAGATATGTTTCCCAGAGCTTTCTGCTACCTTTCTCATGTTAGTAAGCAGCAAGTATGATACATGTGGAGACAGACAACCTGAGTTCAAATCCAGACTCCACCACATGATAGGTATGTGGTCCTCTTAACTTGTCTGTCTCAGTTTCCTTATCTGTAAAATGAAGGGGTTAAACCAGGTGGCATCCGAGGTTTCTACCAGTTCTTATGATCACAGGATAGTGGATCTAGGAATGGGGGGCATTCCAGGGACCCCCATTCTGCAGATGACGAAACTGAAGCCTGGGGAGGTGAAATGAATACAGGAAGTAAGTCTAAGAAGTGGGATATGAAGCCAGGTCCTTTGACACCACAGTAAGCGTTCTTTTTGCTGTACCTAGTTGAGGACCCTGAGGCACAGAGTAACTTCAAGGTCAAGGTACATAGCAGAGCTGGGATTCGAACCCAGATCCTCTTAATCCAAATGGAGAGCCCTCTGCTCTCCCCTCTGCCTCATCCTCCTGGTAAGAGGCCAGGCTGAGTTCAGGAAATGTTGACCAAACTGAATTAATGGATTTTCTGTAAGCCTTTGTCCCAGTGGCCTCAGCCTAGTGCCAGAGGGGCTGGTGGGAGGGATCGCCTAATGGCTGGGGAGAAGAAAGGAGGGGGTAGGGACAAGAACAGAGGAAAGCAGTCCTGGGAAATGTGGGTGTGGCCAATGCAAATCCGGAATGCTCATTAGCATTCTGGGAGATTCTCCACCTTGTCAAGCAACATTTGCAAGGATAAGAAACAGCTGATGCCAAACCCTAGCTCTGAACAAAGACGAAGTTCTCATTTCTCAAATGTCAGCGATGCCAAGCCAGCCCAGGGAAAAGGCTGATGGAGACCAAGACCATCATCCTCAAGCTGGCTCAGGAAGGAGGATTACTCTGGCCTGCTGAGCTTCTGAGGGCATAATGGGGAGCATGGAGACAGGACAGAGAAGGGATGGGATGTCATGGAGTGGGGAAAGAATACAAGGGAGAAAAAGAGCCAAACTTGGGGTCTGGAAGACCTGAGTTCAAATTTGACCTCAGACACTTACTAGCTGTGTGACCCTGGGCAAGTCACTTAACTTCTCTCTGCCTCAGTTTCCTAATCTTTTTTTCCTTGGGAATTTGATTTTTTTCATCTATTTTTTAAATAATTATTTTATTTGTTTTCAGTGTTCTATAATCACTTTCATATAGATAAAGATAAAAATGAGGCAGTGGTTGGCTGGGAGGGTGGGGGGTAACAATCTACCAGGCGGTGCCATTATCACAGAGTGTACATGCTGCTTCTCCCAATAGAATATAAACTCTTTGAAGGCAGGAACAGTTTCATTTTGATCTTTGGTATCCCCAGCAGCTGGCACTAGGACCTTACTAAATGGGCCAATCCCAGTCCCTAATTTAGGAAATTAGGCAATTTTCTAAAATGTGGCACTCAGAATGGAAGACAATACTCCAGATGAGGTCTGCCCAGAGTAAGGGATTGGCAAGATAGTTCATAGTGACGGTCTTTAGATGCCACCCTGAAACACTTGTTTTTTATACTAGAACAGGAGTTATGAATTCTTTTTGTGCGTGTGTCATGGGCAGCTTTGGCGATCTGAGGAAACCTATGGCCCTCTTTTCAGAAAAATGTTTTAAAATGCATAAAATCAAGTACTTAAGATGACAAGAAAATTAGAGTCCATGGCCCCCAGATTAAGAGTCCCTTTCCTTGAGGTAACCGGGGATCACCAAAGCTTTCTGAGAAAGCGAGGGAGTGCCATGGTCTGACCTGTGAGAATGTCTCAGTTTCCTCTTCTGTAAATGGATTAGATGAGACAATCTCTACCTCCCCTTGCAACTCCAAACACAGTGATTCCAGCTGTTCTCTTCACCAGACTTCTGCTAACAATGGCTGAGCCTAAATGGGCTTTACGGGCTGGATTTTCACGACTCCGGGCCTCACGAAACAGCCTAGACACACACCAGGAGCAAGGCTGGGCTGGGATTTATGTTAGCTTCATAAAGCTCCGTCTAGGAAACCAAAAAATCCTCAGGCGATTTCTGAAGCAGGTCTACCAAGGAACACCCATTCTGGTGGGCTTCCAGCACAGACTCAAGCTTCCCACACAGGAAGAAATACAAAGATAAAATCGAGGGTCAAGTCCAGCCAAACTCCATCTTCTTTAGACACATACAGGCAATCAATATATACATCAATAATTTATTAAGCCCCTACTGTGTACCAGGAACTGAGCTGGGAAATGAGGATACAAACACTAAACAGTTGCTGTCCCCAGGCAGCTTACATTCCATAAATTATATCCATATATCAACACATACCCATATAAGCAAACACAAATCGACAAGCATTAATTAAGCCCCTTCTGTGTGCCAGGCACTAGAATACAAACACTAAACAGCCCCTGTCCTGAGGAAGCTCACTTTCCATGAGGTATACCAGCACATACTTACATAAGCAAACAAAAACCAATCAAGCATTTATTAAGCACCTACTATATGCCAGAGGCTGGCAAAGACAAACACTAAGCAGTCCTCAGGGAGTTTACTTCTCCTAGCTTCCATTCTGTTGTCCACAATTCCACACTGGGGAGAACACCCCAGCAGAAGACGCAGGTTGGCTGTATGGATAGTCTACAATGCTAGCCTCCATCTCCTAACTGCTAAGTGTGGCTCAGTTAGAAGGTTCCTACTTGACACACACAACTAATGACAATAACTACTTTTACAAAGGGAAAAAGAAAACCACCCACATGGGCCTTGAAGCACACTCATCATTGGGAAACCAATGGTGGGGTGACAGCATTCAGGCAGATCAATGGAAACATGTTAAAGAAAACACCAGAAAACGCAAGAGAAAAATATAGACCAAGACAAAATGATTCATTATGGCCAGGGAGGATCTATAATCCAATTATGTTCAACAACTGTAACAGGAAGCCCTCATTCAACAGATGTATAAATAACCTTTGGAAAATGTAATATCCATTTATGTTTTTTTAAAAAGCATATAACACAGAGAAATCTAGGCACCAGAAAGGACGCAAAATTAAATGCAAAGCTGTTCAGTGACCCACAAAAATTTCATTCAATCTTGTATTCTCAAATTTCCTCAATTTACTCCAACACATATTCCCAAGTTTAAAAAAAGTGACTTTTTTTCTGCAACAGGACATCAAGATGCACTTCATGAAGCCCAGAGCATGCCACCAATCCTTTCACTTCACATCAACGCAAAAACAGAACACAGCCGTGCCCAAGTGTGCCCAAAAGATCACCCCAAGTATAGGGGGAAGTACCATTTGCAAGCACATCCACTGTAATTAAATGTTCCTGTACCAGCATTCCTCCCACCCTGTGGAGGAAAGATAGGGGCAGAATGGCTGGTTCTAGGCAAAAGAAAACTTACCATAAAAGGGTCCATTTTCTTGTCTTTACAGAAGCTGTGCCTTCTCCTGGAAACAGGTGCAGGAGTGAAGCCTCTCAGGGGGGATTTATTGTTTGCAGGTCGGACCTTCTCTTTTTCAGTGTCCTGTGGCACCCGAGTAACCAAAGAGAGAAAGTAGCTTAATGTAATGAAAAGTATGACAGACTTACAAGTCAAAAGATGTGGGTTCAAATCCTAGTTTTGATACATACTAGCTCTGTGACTTTGGGTAGGTAGCTATACCTATCAGAAGCTCAGTTTCTTCTTCAGCCAATAGAGAGCAATAATCCTTGACCCATCTACCCTCACAGGGTCTTTATGAGAAAAACACATTGTAAACCTCCCAATACAATTAATTAATCAATCAACAAACAGTTATCAAACACCTACTATGTTCCAGGTGCTGCGCTAAACTAAGAAATGAGATCTATTACAATGTCACACAGGATTTTTTTTGAGGTTTATTTCTTGGGGTTTTTTTGCATTCATTAGGACAACATACGTAGAGGTTGCAGGATTCTTAAGTGTGTGTGTTTGTCCTTCGTTGCCAAAGAAAACCATGCCATCAGGGAAATAATGACATGACTTCCACTTGACTTTGTTCTGAGTGAGGGAAGGCTGTGCAGGTCACTAGACTCACTTCTCCTCCACAGCCATCTAAATCCAGTGACCAGATATTCATCAGGATGACTGGAGATGACCCAGGATGAGGCAGTTGGGGTTAAGTGACTTGCTCAAGGTCACATAGCTAGTGAGTGTCAAGTGTCTGAGGTGATATTTGAACTCAGGTCAATGGCCAATCGTTATCAATCAATTCAGTACAATTAATCAAACACAAAACACCAATGGTCCAACCGCTTTTACAGCCAACCAGGACACAGCTGTTGCCTAAAGATTCCATTGTTGTGTGAATCTCAATCCCCCATTGGGGGGAGGGGGGTGGGTCCTTGAGGGAAGAGCTCACGTCAGGTATCTCCTGTGACCACCCCACCACCCAGAACAGGGCTGGGCACAGCAGACACTGAGGAAGAGTTACTGATGGTAGAGACTAGGAGCAGTGTGATGCAATGAAGACCTGAGTACAAATCCTGCCTTGGCTACTAGCCAGCCAGTAAACATTTATTATGCATTTACCACGAGTCAGTCACTGTGCTAAGCTCTAGGGCTACAAAAAAGTCAACACGCATTTATTAAGCATTTACTATGAGCCAGGCTTATGCTAAGCTCTGGGGATACAGCCCCTGCCCTCAGGAAGCTCACAATTAAATAGGGCAAACAACATGCGAACAACTACGTACTGGTGAGATTGGAGATAAAATACATTGGGGATAATTGATAGAGGGAAGGCACTAGACTAAAGGGGAGTGGGGAAAGGCTCCCTGTAGAAGGTGGGATTTTGACAGGGACTTAAAGGAAGCCAGGAGACAGAGGTGAGGATGGAGACCACTCCAGGCTTGGGGGCAAGTCACCTTGCTCTCCCTGAGCCTCTGCTTCCTCCCTTTGTAAAATGAGAGTACTGGACACTAAGGTGTCTAAATCCTAAGATTCTACTTTTTACAGGAAAAGAAATGACCCTTCTTCTACCATCAGCTAGATGGCTTCATGAGAGGCAATGTGGTACAATGGGTACATACCTAGCCTCAATGTCAGTTCTGAGTCCCACCTCTGACCCAGACTAACTGTGTCACCTCAGAGGAGTCACTGAAACTCTTGGGTTAAGGAACATTTGGCAGTTTGCACTGGGAAACGAAGTTCCAAAGCAGGAACTCCTGACTCTTTTAGAATCACAAGTATCCTCCGATAAAAAGTGGGATGGGGCTTTTCAGAGTTCAAGGTCCCACTATTTGCTACCCACTCTCTCAGATATACTCAGGAACAAGTGAACACGTGGGGCAGCCAGGTGGCACTGTGGACAGACTGAAATCAGGAATACTGGAGCTCAAATCCAGCCACAGGCACTTACTAGTTGTATGACCCTGAGCAAGTCACTTAACTGTGTCTGCTTCAGTTTGCTAATCTATAAAATGAGCTGAAGAAGGAAATGGCAAACCACTCCAGTATCTCTGCCAAGAAAAGCCCAAGGGTGGGAAGTCATGAAGACCATGACTGAAAAAAAACAAGTCGTGTGAACAAGTGTTTGGGAACAATCACAGAATCATATCTAGGTTTAGAGCTGTTGGAGAGCACTGGGTACAACCCCCTCGTTTGACAGATGAGGAAACTAAGGCTCTGGTGTTCTGAAATAAATGAGGTTGTCTGGGCTTTCCAATTCTCAAGAAATGACAAGGAAGAGGAAAGTAAAAGGAAGGGAGCAGAAGCAAGGGATAGAGAGACCCACTGACTATGAGAACATAGAGAATTCTCCCAAAGAAAGTCAAGCTTCCAATCGCTGCTGTGATGACCCATGTGGGTCCTGCCGAAATGAGGAGGAAAGGCAGTTTCCTATCCCCAACCTAATCCTTCCCTTTTTCTGGGGGGTGAGAGGGAGCTTACAGAGATTGTGTATGTCCATGGTCCATTAACTTTTCTTAACTGATATTCTTTGTTACAAAAGAGAGCTCATTGGACTGGGAGTGGGAAGGAGATATCTCTGGAAACAACCAGGATGTTTAAAAAAAAAAGACAATGATAAAATCTGTTTTTAAAAATGTCAAATACAAATATGAATTAAATTTTAAAAATTATTTTAAATTAATATTTTATCTTAAAAATATTTTCAAATAAAGTTATTGTTTTTAAATGACAATTACTTAAATACAATTTTATTTCATGTTAAAATATATTTTCTTAAACTTTATTTTTAAATAAAAATTTTATTCCATTTCATTTTTAAATAAAATCATTTTCTTTTTAATAAAATTATTGCTGAATAAAAATGATTTTGTTTTCTAATGAAACTATTTTAAAATAAAACCACTTTATTTTTAAATAAAGATTTCATTTTTAATAAAATTATTTTAAATAAAAATGATTTTGTTTTTAATAAAATTATTTTGAAATAAACATTTTGTACTTAAATAAAATAAAACTGTTTTAATAAAAGTATTTTAAATAAAAATTATTTCATTTTTAATAAAATCATTGTAAATAAAAACATTCCATTTTTAAATAAAAATCTTGTTTTATTTTAAATAAAAATTTATTTCATTTTTTTAAACAATTTTTTAAATTTAAAAATTATGTTCTTTAAAATAAATTTTTATTTGTTTAATAATTTTTTTATTTTTTTAAATTAAAAAATTTAATAAAAATTATTTGGGATTTGCGTTCTTGGAGAGAGAAAAAGCAGCAGGAGTTGATTAAATCAGGTGTCACCAAAGCACCCCAGCCTTTCTGCCAAATTGGGCCCAGCAGCAGTGAACATGCCCTGTGTGAGAAAGGGGCAGCTCCATGTGGTCTAAGGACTTGTCAGATAAGGGAACAGCCTTCCTGTTGAAAATCCATGTTTGGGGTCCAGGAGATAGGAGCAGACACTCCAGCACCCGTGAATGGGGGCCAGAGCCAGAGGGCAGAGCAGCTCTCCCAGGTCTGAGGCCAGGGCACCCTCTGCTACAACGCTGCCTTTCTCCTGGGCCCTTCTCAGCAGCCATGCTGCTGCTCCAGTCTAGGGAAGGACTAAATGTCACA
Organism: Notamacropus eugenii; assembly: GCF_028372415.1. NCBI lineage: Eukaryota > Metazoa > Chordata > Mammalia > Diprotodontia > Macropodidae > Notamacropus > Notamacropus eugenii. The sequence goes on along the minus strand of NC_092875.1, from coordinate 21,661,880 downwards.
TTTCCATTGGCATTCTCCCAGAAGCCCTCTCCCCACTGCTCCCAGAATAGCAATCCTGTAGACAGGCAAAATAGTCGCTGGATGACTAAAAACAAAGCAGAACTCATGGAGGGGGGGGACGGATGGCCTTTTGCTGTGGTCAGCTGTATTCTCCAGCCAGGCTGATCTACACTAGAAGGAAACGTCAGAGATGGAGTCTGAACCCAAGTTCTTCCCACTGTCCCATAATGCCTCACTTAGGGTATAGTTCCCCAGGACAATATAAACTGTTTGAGGACAGAGACAAATATATGACGCAGTGTTTTTCCATAACCAATGCTTTCATCAGGGTAGGGAACCTTGAGCATGGAAGCTCGCTTCGGCAACAGCAATCTTTCTGTAACTGAGTCTTACTAAGTTGTCTACAGCATCAAGAGGTCACTAAGTATGTTGAGTAGGACTTGAATCTGAGTCTTCCTGATTCCAAAACCAGACCTCGTTTATTATACTATACCTAACACACAGTAGGTGTTTAATAAGAGTCTTGTCGAATTCAAATGTGCCACCTGGACTAGGCTAAGCTAGGATGGCCCAATAAATAGGCCTCTGGGCTAGACTCTGAGTCACTTCATTTCTGTCTGTCTCAGTTTTCCCATCTGTAAATGTGGTGATAAAAACAGCAACTACCTCTCAGGATTGTTGTGAAAATCAAAGGAGATATTATTTATAAAGAGGTGCCTAGCACATAGTAAGTGTTTAACATATGTTCCTCTCTCTCCATGAATTGAATTTTTTGACTGACAAGACCTAGGATCACACCCCAACATTTTACAGACAAGGAAATTGAGGCCACAGACAAGGAAACACTGGTGCCCAAAGTAACACAGGCAAGTTAAAATGAGAGAGAGCTAAGTGTTCTGACTGGAAACCCAGGATTTTCTTACATTGTACCCTAAGAGAAGTGAGTGAGGAGGAAGAGTTGGTCATGGCCCCATGTTCGTGAGGACGAATGACCGGAAAGATGGAGAAAAAACTGAGAAGTGGAGAAGAGGGAAAGATAATGAACCCCACTGGGTCCAAGTATAAGAGAATCACTCATGAGTCAGAGACTCAGGGAGGAGAAATCGCTCTTAGGTCACAGAGCCCAGAATGTTGGAGCTCCAGCCGGACCCCTACAAACCACCTGATCCAACCTTATCCTTTTACGCAGAAGGAAAGGAAAGCTCAGAAAACAACGCAGAGCCAGAAGCAACTGACAGCAATCTAGGGGCTCTTTTCTCTTATCTTTCATCTTATCATTTGGCCCTTTTGATTTCTCCTTAGTGTATGCTAATATGCTAATACTTTTTCTTTTTTGATCTCCTAACTTGAGGCTGGGAACATGAGAGGTGTGTTGAACAGAAACGAATTTCAGTATATAAATACCTTATGATCCTCACTGGATTTCGTTTCCCAGTGTGGGAATTCCTTGTAGGCCACAGTGCTCTCAAGATTTTCCCCTGGGAGACTCTTCTGGGCTTTTAATGGATCTCTCCTTCGTTCTCGGGCCTCCTGCATGAGGGACAGATTCTCTCGGACTGAAGCAGGGGCTATCTTTTCTGAATAAGTACACTTGATGTTTCCAAAATCTGAATCATAGTCTTCTCTCCTGACTTTAGGTCTTCCATGGAGAGAGGACACTTTCTCTCTTTTCCCCACAGAGTTTCGGGGAGCCCAGACTTCATCCTCCAATAAGATGGCATCACGAGCAACAGGGGAAGTCTTGGGAGGCAAGCTTACCTCTGTGTTTTTAATATCATGTAAAGGGGTGCTTGCCTCAGCCCTGTAACTCTGGCATTTGATATTTTGTGGTTTGTTAGCAGGTGCCACCTCCATTTTCTGATCCTCAGCTGTTTTTTTCTTCCAGAGGTCAGAAGGTGACTGTTCAGAAAGTTCAGATTGGGGCATCCCCCAGAGTGGAGGGGTGAATCTGGTGCTGGGAGCTTTCTGTCTACTCAGTTCGTGAGTGGGGGACCCAGTCTTTTCTTTGCTTATTTCAGGTCCAGAGGGTATCATGGAGCTGGATTCTTCAGGCCTGGGACGTAGCTGCCCAGGGAGATTCACCGACTTTCTAAAACCCATATGATCCTGGGCTTCCTTCTGGCCCCTCCAGTCATACGTTTGGGAAAGGTTATCTGCAGTTGAACTCCTGGTACTTGGCCTTTCCCACTGAAACCCACCATGACTAGAAGGTACTCTGTCCTCCTTCCAGTCCCTGGGCTCACTGCGTTTTACGGAGTCTTCTTTGTATTCGGCCATGAGGGCATCTATGTCAAGGATACTTGACCTATAACCATCCTCAGCTTTGGTCCTGAGTGATTCAAGGGCATCCCGCTGCTTCCTTCTTGTCAGGAGGTCACTGTTCTTTGACGAATACATAAAATGCTCAGAAGCTCTGGAGGACCTCTTGCCTCCATTGTCTTTGGGGTCACTGGGGATGCTGACAGTTGCTGACCTTTGGCTAACTGACAAAGCATCCACATCTATCCCTCTGCCATCTGCATGTCTCGTCCTTCTCTCCCCAGGCAGCACTGGCTGGTCCCTGGACCTTGGGCTCCTAGAAAAACTGAGGATTTCCTGTTCCCTCTCTTTGGCCTGCCAAGTTTTCCTGTCAAAGTTGTCTGACAGATCCCGACTGGACTCCTCTGAATCTGGTCCATCTTGGGTGTGCCGACTCTTTTTGAAGGAGGCATCCCTGGGGGACAGAGAGTCAGCTGGTCTCCCATGCCTCTTGGTCGGTTCTGGGGCAAATGAGACGAATTCATCAAACTTCACATCATGACGCAATGTCCTCCGTCGCCATCTCTCTGTGACTCTCAGATCCACACTACCTGACTTTCTGACTTTGGCTTCTGGCTCCGGGGTTGGGGACTGGCTCCATTCACTTTCTTCACCCATTATCAAAGGGTCTTTTCTCATGGACCTTGAGCCGAAGTGTTTTCTTGATCTGAGGTCAAAGGATTCTTCTTTAGCCAAGTCCCAGGGATGAGAGCTCTCTGAATAATCACCAAACTGGCTCCTTCCTTCTCCTGGACTTCGTGAATCAAGCTTCTTCATTTCTACTGGCTGTACATTATAAGAACCTGTATGGGCTGCTCTGACCACCACAGTCTCAGAGACATGGATCGGACTTTCCTTTCCCTTGGCAATGTGCCGGGGGAACAACCGAGCAGCTTTTTCATCGCCCACAATCCCGGGAGTCTTGTCTTGGTTTACCAAATAGGATCTCTCAACAATTTTATTGGGTGGCAGCGAGCTCGCACCTAACACGTCCTTGGGTTCATGGAATTCAGACTTAGGGCTAGGTGTTTCCAGCCTCTGTCGGGCTTCCCCAACCAAACTAGAAACTTGGGAGCGCCCCATTTTCATGTCCAGTCTACCCTGCTGCTTCATGCTCAGACCCTCATTCCAAGAGCCCTGCTTCTGAGAAGACCACCGTTTATTAGTCCTAAGCGTCACGGCCTTCTCCTCAAGGGCAGTCACCACAGCCTTGCTGAGGACCCTTTCGCCAGTCATATGTACAATGTCATATCTTGGCTCGATTCTTTGGTGAGAAAGATTATTTCCCGTTTGCTTCACCGAGGACACATTCCATCTTTCGTCCCTGGGACGTTTTTCCATCAGGGTGGCATTAACTGGGCTTTTTGCTTCCTTCGACAGTATGCTACTCCAGGGTTTCTCGGCCCACTTTGAATTCTCAGTTCTGACATTTGCATTGTCCACCGGCCCCTTCCCTAACCACGATGTTTTCTCCACTGCTAGGCTAGGTGACTCACCACATTTTCTGGCTGACTCACTGGAGGATGTCAGGAAGGAACGGTCAGCCACGGGGTACTTCATCACATTGGACTGAAACACAGTTGCCCAGACAGTCTGAAAGTCCCCATCATCTTCATCCAGGGTGGCTGCAGGCCGACGGGGCGCCATGGTGGAATCCTCTTTCGAGACGAGGGAGCTGTCTGACTCTTTGCTGGCACTCAGTTTCCGCTCAGTCTGTCTGGTTTTCTCACAGGGCTTCACAGGCTTCCACTGGTTTTTCCCAGCAGATGCTCCGTTCAAATCCATTCTGAGCAAACTCTGCCCTTCTCTGTTCTGTGAAGAAAAAAGGGAGAAAGAAAGAAAACTCAATATGGAAGAACTCAAAAACTAAAGCAGGCTAGTGAGGCTAATTGAAGTGGCTTACAAAGGGCAGGTGGATGAAATTTCCTTCTATTGAAAGGGGGATGTCTTAAATAGAATACAGTTTGGGGTACATTCAGATCCTCTCTCTAGTCACGTACAGTAGTCCAATAACTATTCAAAGCGACAGAGCAGAAAATTTACAAAATGACCCAACTAATTTAGAAAAGGTAAAAAGACAGCAGCATATCTTTTTACGTCAACAGTCAAATGTCTATTCATCTTTTTCTGTGTGGTTGCTTTGTTTTTACAGGTCAGAGTTCTGTCTGTAATAAAGACCCATTACGACATTACAACCTCTGAAGAGGGAGTTGGACACAAGATGGTCATGCCAACAGTTTCTTTTAGAAAAGGACTTTAAAGAAAACATTGGGCCAGCTGGGATGTCCAAAGATACTCTGTGGAGTTCGGCAGAAAAGCCCAGAAATCAGGGAAGGATTGCATGTCCTGGAGGCAAGCTGATGATCTCGAAGGCCCTATCCCCAGCTCTATTTCAACAAGTAGAAAACTAGCCCGTACTCTGGTTCAGACCCTGGGCTAGACCCTGGGCATACGGAAGACAAGAAAATGAAGCAGGCCCTGCCCTGGGGGAGATTCCGTTCTACAGGGATTCTACTACTGGTGGATATTAACTGTAGGGTCCTCCATGCTCACCCAACTCCCCAAGATGACAATTCTTCATGAGGAGCTGTGGCCAGTCCCCTGAGGCCCAAGCTTCTGGTAATGGGACTCTGGTCTTCTCTAACAAGACTGGTCATTGAACCACACACCATCCCTGTGAGAAAGGTAGGGCTTCCTGGAGCAGGGAGAATCTTAGGCTCCTGAATTAGGTTCATTTTCTCAAATGAAATGAGGCCAGTAATCCCTGTGTTTTATATTGATTTTGTTTTAAAATGGAACACGAGCTATGAATTATTATCTGTTTTTTGTGAAATATTTCCCAATTAACACTCCCTCTCAAACCAGATCACAAGCTGTTGTTGTCCACTCACTTTTCAGTCATGTCCAACTCTTCCCGACCCCATTTAGGGTTTTCTTGGCAGAGAGATTAGAGAGGTTTGCCATGTCCTTCTCCAGCTCATTTTGCAGATGAGGAAACTGAGGCAAACAGGGTGAAGTGACTTGTCCAGGGTCACACAACTGAGACCACATCTGAACGAAAGGAGATGAGTCTTCCTAACTGTAGGCCCACTGTTCTATCCACTGTACCACCTAGCTGTCCCAGACTGCAAGTACCTGCTTAGCAATTTATAATCTCAAAGAGTTGCCTGAGTATTAAAAGGTTTAAGTGATTGGATAACAGGCAAGGTAGTATGTTAGAATGGAGAGCTGGTCTTACAGTACAAAAGATATGGATTCTAATATAATAAAAATGACAATTTTACCTCAATTAATTTACTTATTTGGTATCATACCAGTCAAACTACCAGATAACTATTTTCTAGAGCTAGAAAAAATAATATCAAAATGCATCTGGAAGAACAAAAGGTCCAAAATATCAAGGGAAGTAATGAAAAGAAATGCTAGGGAAAGTGGCCTATCCCCACCAGATCTCATATTGTATTATAAAGCAGCAATCATCAAAATCACTTGGTACTGGCTAAGAAATAGAGGGATAAACCAGTGGAACAGGTTAGGTATTCAAGACACAGTAGTCAATGAATATAACAGCAATCTACTGTTTGATAAACCCAAGGACCCCCGTTTCTAGGATAAGAACTCACTGTTTGACAAAAACTGCTAAGAAAACTGGATAAGAGTGTGGCAGAAACTGGGCATAGACCAATGCCTGACACCATATACAAGAATAAAGTCCAAATACATGATCTAGGTATAAAGATTGATACCATAAACAAATTAGGGGAGCAAGGAATAGTGTATTTGTCAGATTTATGGAGAATGGACAAATGTATGACCAAACAAGAGATAGAGAACATTATGAAGTGCAAAATGGATAATTTTAATTACATTAAATTGAAAAGTTTCTGCATAAACAAACTCAATGCAACCAAGATTAGGAGGGAAGCAGAAAACTGAGAAAGAATTTTTGCAACTAGTGTCTGTGATAAAGGCCTCATTTCCAAATATAGGTAGAGAACTCAGTCAAATATACAAGAATACAAGTCATTCCCCAACTGATAATTGATCAAAGGATATCAACAGGCAGTTTTCAAGAGGAAGAAATTAAAGCTATCTAAAATCATATGAAAAAATGCTCTAAATCACTATTGATTAGAGAGATGCAAATCAAAACAACTCTGAGGTACCACATCATACCTGTCAGATTGGCAAACATGACAGAACAGGAAGATGATAAATGCTGGAGAGGATGTGGCAGAGTTGAAACATTAATTCATTGTTGGTGGAGCTGATCTAACCATTCTGGAGAGCAATTTGGAACTATGCCCACAGGGCAACAAAAATGTGCACACCCTTTGACCTAGCAATATTGCTTCTAGGACTGTATCCCCAAGAGATCATAAAAATAGGAAAGGGTCCCACATGTACAAAATTTTTTATAGCAGCACTCTTTGTGGTGGCCAAAACCTGCAAATCAACGGGATGTCTATCAATTGGGGAATGACAAGTTATGGTATAAGAATATAATGGAATACTATTGTGCTATGAGAAATGATGAACAGGAAGACTTCAGAGAGGTCTGGAAGGACTTCTATGAACTGATGGTGAGTGAAAGGAGCAGAACCAGGAGAACATTGTACACAGTAACAACCATAGTGTGCAAGAAATTTTTATGGTAGGTAGACTTAGCCCTTCACAGCAATGCAAGGACCTAAAACATTCTCACTGGACTCGAGGCAAAATGTCTTCCACATCCAGAGAAAGAACTATGGAACTGGATTGCCAAATGAAGCAATATATATTCTCTTGTGCTATGTTTTGGTTTGGTTTGGTTTTTCTCATGGTTTCTCCCATTCATCTTAATTCTTCTATGCAACATGACCAATGTGAAAATGTGTTTAATAAGAATGTATGAGTAGAACCCCACCCCCCAAAAAAACCATCTGGATTCAAGACCTGTCTTTCACCTGTCTCTGGCTGTAAAATCTGGGAAAAGTTGCAGAATCCCAGTGTTATATATTTTTACATAATTTTTTTAAAGGAAAAGGGGAATTCCCAGTGTGGAAACTCATCTTCAGTTTAAGAAAGCTCCCTAGGGGTAGCAAGGGCTCTTAGTTATCAAGCACTTAATTGTCAACTATATACACTCGGGCTGCTAGGTGGCACCATAGTGGATAGAGTACCAGGCCTAGAGTCAAGAAGACTTATCTTCCTGAGTTCAAATCTGGCCTCAGATACTAGCTATGTGACCCTGAGCAAGTCACCTTACCCTGTTTGCCTCAGTTTCTTCACCTCCAAAATGAACTGTAGAAGGAAATGGCAAACCCCTCTGGTATCTTGCCAAGAAAACCCCAAATGGGGTCATGAAGAATCAACTGAACAATATGACGAAGACCATAAACAGTGAATGTATACATTCAGAGACACATATATTTTATATGTATATACACATGCACACAATACACACTAAGTATAAAATAAAGGCAAACACAAAAATCCCCAACTTTGAGGGGCTCAATCTAATGGCAGAGACAACCCCAAACAAGCCCACAACTTTATGCCCAGCATCACACAATTGGTGCGCCAGAAGAGGGGGATGTGAACCCTGGTCTTCCTCACTCCAAGCCTGAGCCTCTTTCCAAGCTGCTGCACAGCCTTTCTATGGACGTTACAGAATTCCAGAATGGCAAAGTGGCAGCTGTGGGGCAGTGGTTAGAGATGCCAACCCTTGAGTCAGGAAGTCCCTCATTTGATACATAATGCTTCTGTGACCCAGGACACTTAATGGCCCCCAGAACTCTCCAGAGGAGGTGTCATTCTGCACTGAAGAGGGACTTTCCTTACTGGGAGATCCCTACACCAGGACAATCCCAGTCCATTGGCAAAAGAAAATAAAAAGGATGTCAGGTATTAAAAACCTTAAAATTAATTACTCATGGGATCTAAAACCTTGTAAAATAACATCTGGGAAAAGGGTCTCAGGACACATAACGAGAAGGTTAGCCAGTGTAATGACCTCCTTTTACAGGTGTTGAAACTAAGGAACAGGGAGGGGGAAACAAAGCCCCACACAATAGTGGAGTATCAGGGCCCAGCTAGGGCTCCAGATTCCTTGCAAATGAATCTAAAGGTCATTGTGCACAGGGATATTTGAAGGGGGCACAGGACAACTGCAGGGAAGCTGGACACCAGAGGGGCCTCTTAACCTGAAGAACACTTTCTTGAAGAAGCTCACCGCTCGATGCTGGGCCTTTCTCAAGTCTTGATTGACTTTCCAAAGCTGGCCTTGTGAACCTAGAGTAGAAGCTCAGGTTAATCTCAGAGGGGGCAAGCAAAGGTGCTATATGCCAGGGTAGGAGTACCCAGAGCATTTAACATAATATGAAAATGACACAGACAGCAGGCTAAATACTCTCTGTCTCTCAGTTGCTGTTGACATGAGTCTGACAGACAAAGCTTACGATGTCACAATGTCAGTCTGGCTTTACACTCCCTCTCCTGTTTGGCTTTCTCTTCCAGGGGGTTCCACCCTTTTCTGACCGAGGCCTCAGGCAGGTCTGTAGATGTTTCAGGGGAACAGGCATCCATCAACTTAAAGACGATTTTCGGACTCTGTTCCGTGACTTTGTTTTTCAAGTCTGGGTCATCCAAACCCTGTTCCTTCAATCTCAAAGAAGGATTCAAGGATGTAGCCCTGTCCAATGGCTCTGTTCTCTCTTCTCCGTTCCCTCTGTCTCTGGAACCTACACCCAGCCCTTTGTCCTTGCTCACCTCCATGGGACTGCCCACCTTCTTGGAAAGGATGTCCTTATTTTCAAAACTGGCTGTGAGATCCACAGACAAGGGCCGAGGTTTCTGGACCCACGATTTCTCTGGGGGAGGAGGTGGTACCTTCCCCCCAGGGGTTTCTAAAGAGCTAGGCTTTGGATGTTGGACAGACTCAGTGAAGATCGCTGAGATAGGCCTCCGCTTGCTCCTTGTCCAGGCCTCTGAAGATGGGTGGCCTCCTTCATTCTTGATGCCAGAGGATGCCAGGTGATTGTTTTCCTCCCCTTTCTCCCAAGATTTCAACACAGCTGGCCTTTCCTCAGAACACAAAGATGCCTGCCTCTGGAGGGTCCCCGCAGGTTTCCGAGGTGGTAATGCAGGTTTGGCTGTAGTCTCGGTCTTGGAACTGGGTGGCTGTCCTTGGGGCTGGGTCACAGCGTCTACCTTTTGCTCCTCACCCGTCCACTTTCCAGAGCTGTGATCTGCCTCGGACTTGGCGGGGCCAGCCGTTTCAAAAAGAATCATGGTGTTTTGGCTGTGCACGGTTTGGGGCAGGGCTTTATTACGGGGCTTTATTACACTTGAGCTCGTGCCTCCCCGCTCATTCATCTTTGGTTCAACCAAGGAAGGCATGTTTTCATCTGAAGCCTGAGCAGTGGTTGAGTCCTCAAGCTTGCTATATGAGAGTGGCCTGGTCACCAGAGTGCCAGGCTTGACAGCTGTGATGGGAGATTTCACATTTGCAAACACATCCGAAGGGTTCTCCTTAGAAAATGGTTTGGGGGAAAGTCGGGGCATGGGGAGTGCTCTTGATGGAGTCCCAAGATTCCTAGACCCTGCCAATACCATCAGTGGAGGAGAGGCTTTGCTGGCAGGGTGATAGTAGGTGGTCTGCAGTCTGTCTTCCTTGGCGATCTCATTTAAATTGGGAACAGTGGGCTGACCTCCACCCTTGTGGCCATGGTCACACTCACAGGGCCATCTGTGTTAAGACATTCCAAAACAAAGCAGAGACCACTAGTGAAACAAGAGAAAAAAAGAATTAGCATACGGCAGGCCTCAAGTTAACAGCATAAAGACTTCCTCACACCTGATCCTCCCCTGCAACTCCATCACCATCTCTAGGTTTGGAACCAAGGCCTAGGCCTAAATCTCTCACTGCATACTTACTGGCTGTCACAGTCTGGACAAGTCAACTTTCCCTTCCTATAGAAAATCATATACGGCTTTGATTTCTGTAACATCTTCAAAATTTACAAGTATTTGTTGAGTTGCTTCAGTTATGTCTGATTCTTTCTGACCCCATTTGAGGTTTCTTGGCAGAGATACTAGAGTGGTTTGCCATTTCCTTCTCCAGCTCATTCTACAGAGGAGGAAACTGAGGCAAACAGGGTGAAGTGACTTGCCCAAGGTCACACAGCTAGTAAGTGTCTAAAGTTCGATTTTAATTCAGGTTTTCCTGACTCCAGGCCCATGGCTCAATCCACTGAACCACATCCTGCCCTTACATGTCAGGGGAGGGAGGGTTGTTAGCAAATTTAAGAAGCATAAGATGGTGCCTGGAACATATTTGATGCCTCATATACGTTGACTGACTGGCTGCCTGATGGCAATGCAATCTTGGACTACAGAGGTTCCAAGAATAAATAAAAGAATGAGGGAATAGGATGCTCTGGTCAGACCACAGCTGGAGGGCTATCTTCCATTCTGGGTGAAAACATGGGCAAACTAGAGTATAACCATTGAAGGCTAGAGGGTTATAGATAAATAAGTAGTGAGAAGGCACTTGGAATCATAAAGAGCTGGGTTTCACTCCTGCCTCAGGCACTTACAAGCTGCATGACCCTGAACAAGTCACTTCCCCTAGGTCTGCCTCAGTGTCCTCTTCTGTAAAATGGGAATAACAGTATTTACATTCCAGAAATGAATTAAAATTTGTGAAGGGCTTTGCAAACCTTAAAGTGTTAAACAAATGTCAGTTGTTGTTGTGGACAGAACCAGTATGGACCCCAGAGACCCTCTAGTCCAACTCTCTTGCCTAGTTTATAGATGAAGAAACCAAGTCCCATGGAGGTGAAGTGACTTGTCCCAAGGTCACACAGGTAAGTAGTAGGAGCAGGATCCAAACCCAAATGCTCTGATTCTAAATAGAACATTCCACCCTCAAGACAGGGAAGACATGTGAAGCAGAGCAAGCTTTGTCTCCAAAGTCAGAAGTGGATGGTGGTAGGAGGGAACATTAGGCTGGATGACCTCCTGGATCCCTTCCAACTTTGCCGGGAGGAATGTGGCCTTCTCGGTCCTCAAGTGTGGTCTTCTGACTGAGCCCAAGTTTTACAAAACAAATCCTTGTATTAAGGGCATTTGTTCTGTGAAGTTTGGATTCAGTCAAAAGGCCACACTTGAGGACCTAGAGAGCCACATGTGACCTCAAGGCCGCAGGTTCCCCCACCCTGATCTAAATAAATGGCAGCTATTCATCCATTTGGCATTCTTTACCAGTTTGGGTACTCAGAGAAAATTCTCCCCTTGTGGCATCACCCTGGTCACTGGGCATGATAATTAGCCTCTATCATGCCAAGACAAACATTAAGTGTCAGCTAGGTGACACCATCTGGGCTGAGGCTTTGAAAACAGAAAAGAAGAGGCTGTTGCTGCCTTCCAGAAACTTACATGCTATCTCAGGAAACACAGTACTGGCTCTGTGGTCCGAAGTCATTTAGCTGTTTTTCTGTGCCTCACTTTCCTCATCTGTATATGGAGGAAACTGAACTGGTGGCTTCCAAAGTGCTTTGCTGTTCTTAATCTATGGTCTTATGATCTTAAGGATACATGTGAGCATATGTATGTATGTAGCAGATAGATATAGATGTGTGTATACATATATATATTTTGATCCTCTTCGAGAACGAAGGAATATATACACACACAGAAACATGTATGTATATCTTTGTGTATACATAAACACAGATATACTCAAATGTACATTTATATCCCTGTAATTGGCTAGTACTCTTTCAGATATACATTATGTAGGATGAATTATAGTGTATTGTATATGTAAAAGATGATGCATATTATATATTATTTATAATAGAAATATGCTGCAATGCAATATATCCTCATATGTAATACTACATAATACCTAAGAGAAATATATTGCAACATAATAGCTATCCCTTTAACACCATGGGGGTTTGACACACAACACTCCCGTAGTCTGGACTATCCGTGTAGGGATTTTTGGTCCTCCCCTCATACCAGAAAAGAAATCAAAATTTTTTTCTTTCCTTTATGGTTTGGGGTGTTTACAGTACCTTAAAAGATAAAATATGTTGATATTATATAATACTATGCATACATTTTATGCATTTCTGAGTTTCTAAACCTTTTCTGCATCATCTGTTGGCCTTTGTGTGTTGTCTACAGCTTCCACAAAACTCCCCCAAAATTCCAATTTCACTTTTTTATGCCCACCTGTAATATGGCAAAACCAGGACGGGGAAATCACACTGTGGAAGGGATAACTGTATATTCTGTATATACTGTATACATGATAATATATTACATATATACTTGTATATTGTACCTATGATAGATGTAATATAAAATATTATTGTAGATATTAAATCTATTATTTATAATGTATGTTTTCTATGTTATATAGTCTTATTATATATTACATTTTATAGCTAATTTATAGAAAATGTGTGTATATATGCATATATCGATATAGATGTATATAAATGTGAGTGTATGTATATGCATACATGTCTGTGTGTGTGGTATATACATAAATAACAAACACCAGATAATTTCAAGGATCCTAGCAGCTCGGGGAATCAGGAAGCCTTCCTGGAGGAAGAAGGCCTGGCATGCACTTCCTTCTCACCTCCTTGCGTCAAAGACGTCCTCTCTTCTGTAAGATGTAGCTCGGACACTATCTTCACATGAAGCCTCTTCTGATCCCCCCCCCATGCTAACGTCCTTTGTACTTTCAAGACCTTCAGGTATTTAATGACTTTGTAAACAGAAGTATCTGTTCACTTTCTACATAAAAAATGCGCCAAATTACATGATAATATAAAGACTACAAATCGAAGTACATAAATCTGGAGCATATATAGTTGTGTACGTACCTATTCTGGGAAACATGACACTAACTGCAGGACAAACCTTGAGTAAGTCACTTCACTTGTCTATGCCTTAGTTTCCTTGTCTGTAAAAGGAGGGAACTGTACTCCATAAAAATGGACTCAGCTCCTTGTTGTCTCTTCCATTAGACTGGAAGTTCCTTAACAGTTGAGAGCGTTCCATTGCTTGTTCATAAGAAACTTAAAGTCCCTGCACACAGTAGGTGGCTAATTAAATACCTGTTGATCAGCTTACTGAGCCTGGAAAGAAGTTAGAGATTATCAGAGGGAAAGCATTCCAGGTGTGGGGGAGAAAGAAAATAAAGAAAATTAAAAAAATAAAAGAAATATATTAAAAATGAGGAGAAATTGAAAAAATAAAGGGAAGACATCTGCATCCATTCGTATCAGTCAATGGTGTGTACACATCCTCCATTCCCTCTCAATTCTCTCCAGCTGACTATAACTTCTTTGAGGGCAGGCACTATATCTCCTCTCTTTGTATCCCCTCTCATAATCTATCAGCTGTGGGGGAGGCCTCTGAATTTTGGTGGACACCTACCTGTCTTCCAGTCACTTTTATCTCACCATTTCTTCCTGAAAACCTGAATTCAGATCTGGTCTCAGACACTTACTATCTGTTTGACCCTGGGCAAATCTCTTAACCTCTGGGCCTCAGTTATCTCAACTGTAAAATATGGACCACAATCACACCTATCTCACAGAATTGTTGTGAAGATCAAATGGATAAATTTGTAAAGCACTTTTATAGTACAGTGCCTAGCACACAGTAGGAGCTTAATAAATGCTTGTTTCCTTCCTTCTTCTAGCAAGTAAGTTGTAGAAATTCCTTGTATCTCTACTATTTGTGACAAAAAGGCTGTCACTGGTTCAATTCAGTTCAATCTACAAGTGTTAATTAGATACGTACTATGTGGCGGGCCCTGGAGAAACAAACATAGCACTTTGGAATCCTTTATGAATTATATATTTTTTTCTTTTGAACCCCCAAGAACAGAGGTCCATAGGAGAACAGCTACACACACACACACACAGACACACACACACACACACAAACACACCTGCCTCTCCTTGCTTTCATAATGAGGGTATATGATAATAGCTGGCATCCCCACAGGTGCCAAAATATTCACAGGAACCCTTTTGTAGTAGCTAAGGGGACCGGGAACAAAGCCAATGCCCATAGAATAGAGAAAGGTTAAAGCAGTTGTGAGATATGTGAGTACAATGAGTAGGACCAAGCTGGAAGAAACAATGGAAAGAGAATCATGGGGAGACTTTCATGAAATGATGCAAAATGAAATCAGCAGAATCAGGAAAACACCGTACACAGTGACTGCAACAATGTAACAAGAGGAGTAAGAAAAGGAAACTAAATAAACACTGTGTAATCTGAATGACCAAGCTTAGCCTCAGAGAAGAGGTAGAAAAATGCACCTCTCCTTTACAGAGGAGGGGGATCACAGGGATGGAATATGGTATATACTGTGTGATTCTCAGCTCAGATGTGTTTGATCCATTTTGCTGAACTTCTTTCCCTTACTCTTTCCCTCCTCTCTCCTTCTTTCTTCTCTCCCTCTTTCCTTCCTTCTACTTGTAGAAGGCTCAATGGGTAGGAGAGGGAGATATTGGGAAATGTTATCAATAACTTTTTAAATAGAAAAGAAATAAATCCTAGTTGGCATCTCAGCCATCACAATGCTTTGTTTCATGATCTCAGCTGATGCTCGCAGAAAGCCCATGGGCTCAGAAGCCTGGGATCTCAGCAGCCATCTGGGCCAACCATTCCTGAAGAATCCCTTCTATGATGTCACACACATGTACTCACACTCACTCTGGCATTCACACAGTGCTTAGCACCGTGCCTGGCCCATAGGAGCCATTTAATATTGTATATACATACACACACATACATAGACATACTCACACAAATGCATATACACACTCACACCATACATTTGCACACATTCACACACATGCTTGTTTCCTTCTCCCTGTCCTCTGGGACAGGGATAATACCATCATGCTCTACACCCTGGGCAAACTATACCTGAACTACAATGTTCTGATGCCACATTTTAGGGAGGACATTGGAAAGTTGTGGAGTACTGAGGACAGCAACCAGAATGGTGAGGTGACTGGGTACCACGTCCTTGGAAGAACAATGGAAGGAAACAGGCATATTTAAACAGAAAGATATGCGGAGGCCACGACCATTGCCTCCACCTATCCGAAGACCTAAAATGTGAAATCACACAAAGTGCTACATAAATGCTAATTATTATTATTAATGACAGACAATTCAATTTAACCAAGAAGTGTTTATTAGACACTTCATATGCACCAGAGACTGCTGGACCTTGGTGTTGTAAGCACAGCACCATGGAAACCTCTAGAATCGAATCTAGAGCTACAAGTTACAAAATAGCAAATATTAACTTGAGGCGAGGCCAAGACCCTTAACAGGGAACGCTGACCTAAGCAGAATGAGCCACCTTCAGGGGCAATGGGTTCCTCCTCCTTTCCAGGGGTTGAGCAAGAGGACTGAGTTTCTTGGGGCTCGGGAGAGTCACCATATTTGGGTTGGAAGGTTGTCCTTCATGCCCATTCTTGGGGGTACTGGAGGGGGGATTCTTGTTCTGGTATAGATTAGACTCAGTGGCCTGTGAGGTCCCCCTGAGATTCTGCCAGGCCCCCATAAATAAGCCAGAGGGAAGCAAGACATTTCCTTCCAAGGCTTTTGTCCAGAAGGCCTTACACCATCACACCCCCTAGACCTTGACTCATGCAACGGCCTCATGGAAGGCAACATGGAACAGACTTTGTCAGGAAGAGGAAAATAGGCAAACAGCATACTGAGTAGGACTCCCAGATTGCATCCCACAAAGAATCAGAGAGCACATCGAGACACATTCAGGGATGGGAATGGAGGAGGATCTTCAGTAAGGTTCTCCAACTCAGGCAGCCTTTGGGCTACATGACAGATGGCAGCTGCCCAACAGAGCCACTCATTCATTTTCAGGCTGACCCTTTTGTATCTCGATGCCAAGTGTCCTGAGCTAGAAAAATGGGAGGATTCAGAAGTAGGGTGGAAAGTGTTCTGGGCTCAAGGCCAGAAGATTTAGATTCTAGTCTCAGCCCTACTGCTCAATGATGGACAAGGGTACTTCATTGCCTAAATCTGTTTCCCCATCTGTAAAAGTGGAAATTAATAAGGCAGTGTAACATAATATCAGTCATCCCACCCCAGTATAAAAGTCTATGTTGGATACTTCATTAGCTGTGTGACTATGGATAGCCATGAAACCTCTCTGAGCCTCATCTCTAAGGTGAGGAAAACCAGTAGTACCTACCTTACAGGGTTATTGTAAGGATCAAATGAGAGAGTGACATAAAATATTCTGCAAATTCCAAAGCATTATCGAAATGCCACTTCCTGTTCTCATCAATCATCACCGTCATCAATCCCTACCCCTGTCAACATCACAGAGGAGACCCCAAGAGCATCAAGAGCTACAAAGTATCCCTCAGAAAAAGCAGTATGGAAAGCAAGAGGGAATGCTGGCCTTGTTTGTGGTCAGCAAGGCCTGGGTTCAAATCCTACGTCAGACACTTATGAGCTATGTAACCCTGGCAAATCACTTACTGACTTACTGAGCCTATGTGGGCCTCAAGTTCCATGTCTGGAAAATGGGATCATAATAGCACCGAGCCTCATCAAGCTGTTATAAGATCATTCATGTAAAGAGCTTTGTAAAAGATAAAGTACTCTGCCAGCATCTGCTACTTTCATCATCATCGTCATCCATGTTATATCCACAGCAATACTATTAAAATTAGTCCTAATAATAATCTTCTTAGGGGACTATGGGTGTGAAACACATGCAGACCCAATTAACGTACTGCTTAGTTTTGCTGAATTTTTATTTCTCCTCATTATTTGTTACAGGACATGACTCTCAAGGGCTATGGAAAGGAAAGAGATGCAAAAACAAAAGACAGCAATAAAATTTTTAATTACTGTAATTATTAAAGTGCTTCCCAGATTATATTCCTCTGCATTTTTTACATGCACTTAGATTGTGTATTTGTCTCACCTTAAAGATTGCAAGCTTGCTGAGGGGATGACTATGTCCTTTCAGAAACTGCTTAAGAAGTGCTTATTGATCAATACCAAGGACTAATATATAGTAAGTGCTTAATAAATGCTGATTGATTAATACCAGGACTAATATATACTGTTTAATAAATGCTGATTAATACCAAGGACTAGTATATAGTAAGTGCTTAATAAATGCTGACTGATTTATACCAGGACTAATATATAGTGTTTAATAAATGCTGATTAATACCAAGGACTAATATAGAGTAAGTGCTTAATAAATGCTGATTAACTACTACTAAGTACTGATACACAATAAGTGCCTAATAAATGCTTTACCTCTCCTCATTGGTGGGGAGGGGAAGGGAATAAGCATTATTATAGTGCCTACTGTGTGCCAGGCACTGTGTTAAGCACCTTACAAATATCTCATTTGATCTTTACAACAATCCTGAGAAGCAGGGGCTATTATGATCCTCATTTTACAGATGAGGAAACTGAGGCAAACAGAGATGAAGTGACTTGCCCAGGATCACCCAGCTTTTCAGCATCAGAGGGCACATTTGAATTCAGGTTTCTATGACTCCAGGCCCAGCGCTGTATCCACTCCACCCCCAGCTGCCTCTGGTATTATCATCAAAAGAGGGAAAAGGGGCCTATTGGGGCAGAAGTAGTGACCAAAACCTCAACATTCTTTTCCCCTGCCCTGAGCCCCACTGTCCTTACCAGCAGAGGCAGGGCCTGGGTATCCCTTCTCATTGTGAATGGAGGCATCTCCTCACTCCCACTGCAGATGGGAGACAGGGCAGGGACCGTGCCATCCGTCTACGTTACAGCAGGCCTGTGGACAAAGAAAAATTCAAAATTCTGGAACTTTTCCACGACCCACAGCCAGACAGCCCCCCACATACTTTAGGATTCTGTCTCCATTCGCCACAATCATCGAAGCCAGGATTCCTCCACAATTTGCCCACAAGACTTTTTGGCAGAAGAGCACTGGACTTGGGGTTTCAAAGACCCAAGGAAACGCCCTGCCCTCACACTACCACTGACTAGTTCTTTGACCTTGGTAATTCATTCTCCCTCCCTGAGGCTGACTCTGTAGGTAAAAAATGGAAGGGAGGTAGGGGACTGCTGATCAAATCCTAGTCTAGAGCTGTACCAGAATACAGGCCTCATGGCCCTGAGAAATGAAAATGATGAGGAGCTCATTGGGTCCTCCTGGTTCAGAGTGAATGTCAACATTAACTGTCTTTTGGCCAGCAACCATGAGGGTATTCCCCTCCCAGTTTGATTTTTTTAAGGGACATCCCTTGACTCACTTCTTAAAGAGACCTATTCACTACATGGGCATTATCTCACTTTAAGTGAGTACCTGAAAAGGCCTTAGCCTAAAAGGGGCGGGGTCTCCCATTGCATCCTGGGCCATCTCCAGTCATCTGGCCAATGATCCAGATGACTCTGTAGGACAAAGTGAAGCTGATGACCCTGCACAGCCCTTCCTCCCTCAAATCCAAGTCAACTGTGAGTCATGTCATCACCTCCCTGAGAACACGGTCCTCTTCGATAACGAAGGACAAACACAACAACAAATCATTCGTTGCTACTCCAGCTTTAGTCCGGAACTACACCTGCTCACATGCAGGTCATTCAATCCATCAAGAAGCAATAGTGAGTTCTTAATAATAATAGTGAGTTACTAATAACAAGCTTAATGTGCCAGGGACTGAGCTAAGCATTGGGGATTAGAAAACCAATAAGGGGGTCCCTGGTCCTCAGATGCTCACATTCTCTAGAAGGATATGTTTTCTCCCTTGGCCAACTCGCCTCACTAATCACCACCACACCAATCTTCAACATGCCACAACCCTGCTCAGAAAAACATCCACATATAGTCAATGACTCCCTATTTGACTTCCAAGACCCTCTCTCCTAAAACCACCAAACTGTTCTAATTTTGCTTTCTATTTTTAGGACAGGTAAGGTCTTCTTACTCTTCTCAGGGTGTAGTCCACACCCTCATCACTCATGAGAATGTCTCATGGTTCATTGGGCAAAAGTACTGCACTGGGACTTAGTTGTCCTGGGTTCAAATCCTAGCTCTGTCATTTATCAGAGGCAACTAGGTACACTGTGGATAGAGCACTGAACCTGGCATCAGCAAGATCTGAGTTCAACTCCAACCTCAGACACTAACTAGTTCTATGTGTAACCCTGGGCAACTCACCTAACCTATGCCTGCCTTAGTTTCCTCATCTGTAAAATGGGGATAATAATCGTAGTAGCCTCTACCTCCCAGGATTATCATGAGTATAAAATGAAATAAATAATTGTAAAATACTTTGTAAAATCTTAAAAGTTAATATAAATGCTAACGATTATTTATTATCCAGGTAACCTTGGGCATGGTACTTAAACTTCTGGGGGCCTATAGCTTTGTTCACCTGGAAGAAACGAGAGGGTTGAAGGAGAAGCCTTCTAACGTCCTTTTCCATTCTAAAGCTCTGACCTCTCTGGGTTCCTCAGGTCCACCATGTTCTCCCCTCTCCAATCCAGCCTCCAAATGATGCCAGGGTGTTATTCCTGGAATCTCAGTTTGACCATGCCACAGAAACTTCCCAACTGCCTCTGGGATGAAGTACACTCTCGTCCTCTGTCTACCACTTAAAGCCTTTGTGATCTGGCCCCAGCTGACCTCTGCACATTTTTACATGCTGCCCTCCTTCATTAAGTCTCCAGGCCAGCCACACTGACCTATTTACTGCTCTTCAGAAGTGACATTCTGTCAATCATCTCATCACTGTGCTGCCTACACAGGGCTGCCTCATCTGGTCTCCATCATCTCGCCTCCAGCCCAACCTTGGACTCTATCCCTGAGGCCTCATCTCTGATAGGTGAGAATGTCAGGCTTTTTCATTCCTGGAGTTAGGTTTCCATCTCATTTTCTAGCCTTCTGTACACCAGCCCACCTGACCCACTGAGAACAGGGAATGTCAGACTTGGAAGGGTCTTTCAAACAGAGAATGTCAGAGCTGGGAAGGGCCTTACAACAAGGGATGTCAGAGCTGAGAAGGGCCTTAGAACAGGGGATGTCAGAGCTGAGAAGGGCCTTAGAACAGGGGATGTCAGAGCTGGGAGGGGTCTTAGAAGTCAACTACTTCAATCTGCTGGTTTCACAGATGGGGATCCCGAGGCCCAGAGAGGAGGCAATTTACCCAAAGTCATCAACAGAAAAAGAGAATCAGGTTGTAATCCAACGCTGAGTTACCAAGGCACAATCTGGAAGGTCCTGGAATTCTGATGACCTTGTGAGCTCCAAAGGCCATCTTCCTCTGTGTGCATCTCTAATCACCCCCATTAGCTAGAGGAAGTACCAATACACCCCCGTCACAAAAGGAGAAGGAAGGAAAACATCTATTCAAAGATGGAAGAGTTTGGCAGTTCTGATACTTCATTAATTCAATCAGCTGCTGACCATCGCTCAGAATTAATGACTCTCTCTCCCATTCAACTCAGTGAGCCCAGAGTGACCTAGGCAAAGACTATCCGGGACTCCTGTCTGCACTGAATGGTTTCCTTTGTAATAACACCATCTGTCTGAAACAGCCAGCCAAGTCCCACTCTGTGTCTGTTCCTCCCGAGACCAAAGGTTCATTCCTCTTAACGAATGATCTAAGTTCCTAAGCTCCATCTCCCAAATTGGTAAATCCTGATACACAACCAGCTTGGAGACAAATGTCAAGGCCACAAGATTTCTGTTTGCACATGGCTTTGTTTCCTCTTTCCAAGCTAGCAGGATATGGAATTTGGGACCAATTTGGCAGTGGCCTTCTTGGGATACAGAGAACCCAACCAACGAATGACTCTTCTACCTCTGATAGTGGAGAGTCATGGGGGCAGTAGAAGCATTGACTGAGGGCACTAGAACTAAGGGGGCCCTGATGATACTTGTTCTTCTAAAACAGGGAGAATCGGCCAAGCCTAGCAAATGACCAAGTTAGCAAAATCCTGAGTTAAAAGAAGCACTCAAAGATGGCAGGACATCTTTTTTGAGCTAGGAGTGGGGTACCTGCAGTCTCAAGGCCACATGTGGCCCTCTAGGTCCTCAAAAGTGTGGCCCTTTGATTGAATCACAAATGAAGCTTAGATTCTGTCAAAGGGCCTCATTTGAGGACCCAAAGGGTCACATGTGGCCTCAAGGCCCCTGGTTCCCCACCTTAGTCTCAGACCTTCTCCCTGTCTCCCTCTACCCCACTGTAGCCACACCCCAGGGAAACCCCACCCATCCTTCCCTGGTATCTGGGGTCTGCCCACCAAAGCCAAGGCAGGGTCACCAGCCCTTCCTCCCCTGCCTTCCCAATGTACAATGGGGCCCAACTTCTGAGGGCTCTTCCTAATCCCCAACTCAACTTCTTTTTCAAAGCTGTTTTGAGATCTCTATCCATGCTGCCCATTCCAGGTGTCAAAATTGCTTGATAGAGCTTATCTCATGTTTTTCAGTCACAGAGTCTGCAGAAAACCTTACCTCTAGCATTCTGTATCAAAGGCCCCTACCAACTTAGATGTTTCCTGTTCTAAAATCCTTCCCAGTACAGATGTTCCCTGTTCTAAGATCCCTCCTGGCTCTGATATTCTATAGTCTAAGGTCTCTCTGTCTCTCCCAGTTCAGATGTTCCTTGTTCAAAGACTTTCCAGCTCAGACATTCCCTGTTCTAAGATCCTTCCCAGCTCTAACATTTTATGTTCCAAGGTCCCTCCAAATTCTGATGTCCTATGCCGTAAGGTCCTTCAGACATTCTCTGTTCTAAGATCCCTTCCAGGTCTGATATTCTATATGCTAAAATCCTGTTCAGCTCAGACATTCTCTGTTCTAAGATCCCTCCTAACTCTAACATTCTATGTTGCAAGGTCTCTCCAGGTTCCGATGTTCTATGTAATAAGATCCTGCCCAGCTCAGACATTCTCTGTTCTAAGATCCCTCCTAACTCTAACATTCTATGTGCCAAGGTCTCTCCAGGTTCCGATGTTCTATGTAATAAGATCCTGCCCAGCTCAGACATTCTCTGTTCTAAGATCCCTCCTAACTCTGACATTTTATGTTCCAAGGTCCCTCCAGGTTCTGATGTCCTATGTTCTAAGGTCTTTCCCAGCTCAGATATTCTCACTTCTAAAATCCCTCACAGTTCTGACATTCTCTGTTCTAATATTCCTCACAGCTCTAACACCTATGTTTCAAGGTCCCTCCAAGTTCTGAAGTCCTCTGCTCCAAGGTCCTTTCCAGTTCCAACATTCTCTGGTGTCTACACTTCTGCAGTAATAAAACAAGACCCAAGCATAGCCATCTGGAAATTATCTTTTTTACCAAAAAGTTCCAATTTTTTCCCACCTCATTTAAAAACATGTATTAGAGGCCATAAGATTAATGACCTGGAATCAAATCCTGTTGCTGCCACCTCCAGGCTTTGGGACCCTGGGCAAGTCACTAAAATTCTCTGTTTGCTCTAAGATCATAAGTTACCCAGAAGGGGCTGACCCACTTGGCAAAGGGAGTTTGTTCACCTGGATTATCACTGTATCAATGAAGCTCAGGTTAGGTCCAGTCTTTTGAAACCCTTTCCTCTCAGCCTTCCCACCAACCTGAAGGAGACCTCTTTTCTATTACCTTTTGGAGGGGTTGCCGGCCACAGGCTTCTCAATGAGAATCCTAGGACTAAAGAAAGGAAAGACAGGAAGTGTCGCCTGCATATCAGGACAAAAACGACTGAAGGCTGAGCCCTTCCAAAGTCCACCAGGCCCTGTCGAAGGCAGACAGCTTTTTATGATGCTCATATTTAAAAAGAAACAGAATGATTAACCACTAATTGCCACATATCTAAAATCTGGAACAAGGGGGTAAAAAATCAATTGTTGGTACAAATGAACTTTAAATGAGTCTCCTTAAAAGTATAAAACTATCATCAATTCATACAGATTCAAGGACCCATTTATTTATTCTGTTTTTGGAATCCAGAGACAAGATGTCCAGAAACTGCCCACTATATCAGAATCCATCAGTCAAACTGATAAGCATTTATTATGCACTGACAATAGCCAAGGCGCTGCAGTAAGGGCTGGGGTGCAAAGAAAGGCAAAAACAGTATTAGAATGTTAGCACTGAAAAGGACCTGAGAATATTGAATGTCAGGGCCAGGAGGGGCTTCAGAACAGGGGATGTCAGAGCTGGGAGGGGCCTTAGAACAGGGGATGTCAGACCTGGGAAGGGCCTTAGAAAATAGAAGGTACTAATAAGATGGCAATATTTGGGACCTGATTATGACGATTCATACCATAAATTAAAAATAAGACAAAAAAATCAGGAATTTTTTCCAAAGATTATTGTTCAGGGAAGAGCTCTTAATGAAGTAAGAGACAAAGGTGATCACCAAAGATCAAACAGATAATTTCAATTACATAAAATGGAAAAATATTTGCATGAACAAAATCAATGCTGCCAGGATAAGAAAGAAATATAGAGATTGGAAAAAGGCATCCTTGCATCAAGCAATTCTGATGATGGGCAAATATGTGGGATAAGTAGGGAATTATCCCAAATATATACAACACAGTCATTTATCTCCCCATGCCTAGGTGGTAAAAGTATATGAATAAATATTTCTCCAAAAAAAGTTGCTAACTAAATAGCAACCATATGGAAAACTACACTGAACCACTAATATTATGAGAAATGCAAATCAAAATTATCCTGAGGGTTCAACTCATGCCTAGTAAATTATCCAAGATGGTAAGAGATGGAAATCATTGATGCTAGCAGAGCTGTGGAAAGACAGGTACACACCAATCCGTGATTGGTGGAACCATGAATGGGTCTAGTCACTCTGAAAAACAATTTGGGATAATGCTAAAAAAAAAAAAAAAAAAAAAAAAAAAGGTAAGGGGTGGAGGTTCAAAAGTCAATTTCCCTTTGATCCAGAAATCCCACTGCTGCACATACACCACATGAACATCAGAAATAGAAAGAGGCCCCATAGAAACTTAACTAGCACAAAACAAAGAATCAGAAACAAAAGTTGAGAGCAATGATTCGGCCAATTGTGGGATATACTGGAATATCACAGCACCATAAGAAATCATGCATATCATCGTCATAGCTATGCCACACACCAGAATTACTGTCTTATGGGATCTTTACAACAACCCTGGAAGGTAAGTGCTATTTTTATTCCCATTTTTCAGATAAGGAAACTGAGGAAAACAGGGTGAAGTGACTTGCCCAGGGTCACACAGCTGTTAAATGTCTGAGGCCAGATTTGAACTCAGGAAAATGATGTATATGTACATACGCATACAGATGAGGAAACTGAAGCCCAGAGACATTAAGGGACTTGACCTGCTCAGCTTATGTGTGTGATTTCCTTTAGACTTATCTCTATCTGTCTAGAGGTGGATAGCATTCCTTTAGAATATGAGCTCCTTGAGGGCACGGAATGCTTTTGCTTTCCTCTGTAGAGCTTAACTCAATTCTTGCCCCATAATACGTGCTTAACAAAATGCTTATGGATTGTCTGGTTTTGTATTTGCTCATGTTCCTCCCACAATACAAATCCACTGCCTTCTGACTGGCTCTGCCCCATGCCTGGACAGCTCTGCCTCCTTCCCTCCCCCTCTGGGCTGCCCTGGCTCCTTTCTACTCCACCCCTCTCTAAGGGACCTTTCCCAATCACCAGCTCTTAACACCTTCCCAGAGACAGACAGCAAGTAGATAGAAATAATCTCAGGGAAGGCACTCTTCTGGGTGGAAGACCAGTGGGCTTTCTACTGTTATCACACACCTCTCCCATCAGCCTTAAGATATAAACAAAGGATTAGAGAATCAGAGCTCTAGAGCTAAAAGGAACCTGAGAAACCCTCTCCTCTAAGCACCTTGGGTTGGAGATGAGGGAAGCGAGACGCAGGGAAGCCGAGCGACTTCACTTATTACTCCACCGTGATCAAGGTCGGAAATGGAATGACCACCAAGGGTCTCCGACTCTAAAGTGAATTCCCTTTCTGCTTTCCACCCTGGGACATAATAATTCTTATTATTGCTAATAATCATGATGATGATGGTGGAAATTTTAAGAAGACACTCCCATTTCATTCCTTTGCAGAGCTCAGAATACCAGATGTGGTAAACTGGACAGAGTTCTAGAAATTTTCAATGTATTTATGAGTTCTGCTGGGGGGGGGGGGGGCTGGTTCTCTTCTTTTTTTTCCTTTAAATATATTACTTGTATTATTATTATTATTATTATTATTATAGGAGTAACTGGTGGCTCGGTAGATAGAGTGCCGGCCCGGAGTCAGAAGACCTGAGTTCAAATCCAACCTCAGACACTTTACCAGCTGGGCATGTCCTTAACCTCTGTGGGAATCAAGTGAGATAATGACTGTAAAGTGTTTGGCACAGTGCCTGGCACACAGTAAGGATTCTATAAATGTTAGTGGTTAATGATAATAACTAGTGGCAGCCAGGTGTCACAGTGAACAGGGAGCTGAATGTGGAGTCAGGAGGACCTGAATTCAAATCTGCCTTCGGACATTTACTAGCAGAGTGACTCTGGCTAAATCACTTAACTTCTGTCTGCCTCAGTTTCCCCATCGTAAAACAGCGATAATGACAGCACCTATTTCTCTAGGTTGTTTTGGGAATGAACTAATATAATAATTGTAGCGTACTGAGCACTGTGCATGGCACATAGTAAGCATTATATACATATTCATCATTATTACATGGGAGGGTTCTCTGGAAGGGGAAAGGGGAAACTGTATAAAAGCAAAAGATATCGATAAAATTCTATTTTTAAAAATGATAATACTGAGCATTTACACGGCAATACAAACTTTGCAAAGCCCTTTAAATACATTTCTGCAGCCTTCATGGGACTCAATTTTACACTCATAACTTATTCAAGCATGGCAACTATGTAATACATGATACAAACTTTCATGCCGGAGCTCAAGAGCCAAGGAAGGAAGGCACACTTAAAATAGAATACAATCTATGTGATACAATGAGAACACCAGAGTTTTTGATGCCCACATGGAACTCAGTTCTCTGCTGAAATCATGACACCCACACAATAATGTTAGGGACAATCGTCATAAAATATGGCATCCTTCATTTTTACACAGAGAGAGAGACAATCTGAAGGAGGTCTCACTTTAAACCCATTACCAGCTTTCCTATATGGAACTGAGTATTAACACTCTGAAATCAAAAGAGAAACATTCATCTCTTGAGCGTATCAAGTGACCAAATTGCACTGTAAAATGCCTAAAACAGTCCATTAGCATGTATTAGGTACCTACTATGTGTCAGGCATGTGCCAAATATGGAAGATACAAAGAAAGGCAAAAGACAATCCCAGCTCTCCTGAAGCTCACAATTCTGATGATAAAATAACTTCTTATCACATGGAAATTCTCTCCAGTATATCAAGAAATCATTTGGACTGAACAGATAGAAAAGGAAAACCGGGAACTTAGCACTGTATCCTAGAGATCGAGTCAATGGATGAGGGGGAAACATAAAAATTCCTTGGTCTTCCTCAGGCATCAAGCATGTTATGGAAAAGGCTGACTCTATGTCAAGAAAATTACTGGCATCCTAAAGTCAAAGTCCAATAGAAAGGATACATTTATAGTAACTAACCCCCATCCCAGTGCAAATTTTAACGACCATACTCTTGGAACAATAAAAAAAATAACATATTAGAAAGCATCCAAACAAAAACCTGTGAAACAAATGGCCTACCTTCCTAAGGCAGCTATAGGAAGTGTAATACTTCCTCTTCAAAAAGGAGAAATAAAAGGGATATCTATGCAGATCACATGATAAACAGGTTAAAAATTGACAGAAATGCTTCAGGTACATTTCACAGAGCAGGATGACAATATTTATAGGCCACTGATTTGCTGGAGATATTTTACCTGAAAGGAATTTACCTCTGATCAGAGTGGATGAAATGAACGAGATCTAAGAACTGTACAAAAAGAACGCCCTGGGCAACAACTCAAGCAGTAATGCAGTGACAAACAAGCATTCATTCAACTAGCCACCAAAAATTAAGCACTTTCTATGTTCTAGGTGCTAGAAATACAAGTACAAAGGAAGGGAAAAAGCATTTATTGAACACTTATTGTGTGCTAGGCACTGGGCTAAGCACTTTACAAATATACTCTCATTTGATCCTCAAAACAACTTTGGGAAGTAGGATTTTTTACAAGTAAGGAAACTGAGGCAGAGGTTAAATGACCTGCCCAGGATCACACAGCTATTAAGTGTTAGAGGGTAGATCTGAAAATGGTTCTTACTGACTCTAGGCACAGGGCTCTGTGTACTGAGTCACCTCACTGCTTCCAAGGAATAAACTCATCCTTACAATGAGCTTTCACTCTAATAGACAAATAGTTGGATCACATAGATTTATTTATAGAAATGAAAAAGTTTATAATATCGATTCAAAACATTGATAATGCTCTGCATCCAGAACAAGATTTTAAGCAGATACCATTTTACCAAATACTCAGTGTCTAAATTACGTGGAATAAAAAGCTTTCAAAATATAGCACTTAAAACATGTACACATGTAGAAGCTATTGGATGGATGGCAGTGAGGAAGGCAGCCCATACTTTATGTTCCTTCCTTCTTTCTGTATGGGAGCAGACCTAACTCACCCAGGCCTTACCTGTCTCCATCCGGCCTCATTTCTTCTGTCTCACATCAAGCCCTAGAGAATTAATCAACCACCTTGCTACAAATTAACGTATCTTTAGCCCAGGGTCAGTCCTAAATGGCCCTTAGCTCCACATGGTCCATTTCTCTGTTATGGAGTCTATATCAGACAAAAAGATATTAACAAAATCACCATAGCTCAGAGCCCCCAGTTAAGAAAATCTCTAACATTTGGACAGAAGTTAGTCTCTCTAAAAGAAATTTTGTCTACTTTCACATACTTTCTATTTGAGAATATAAAATATCTGTCTTCTTTATTTTTAAAATGAAACCAGGATACAGAAAATGCTTACATAAAAGAAGTAGAGTGTATTATGGTGCTTGTTCAGTACAGGGTCAGAGAAGGGAAAGTGGGGAAAAGGCAAGTAAGTACTTCACTCCAACTTCTCTTAAATTTCTATCATATAAGTATAACAAAAAGAAATGAATTAAGTTCTTTTTTTCCACTTCACTTATGAAAATAAGTGGCCAAAAATGTAGAAGACTCTTATTTCATTAATATTTTATTCTGGAAATATTTTTTCCTTAATATTCTAGATTTGGAAGGAGAGAGGAAGTACCTGAATTGAAACTTAAAAGGGAGTCATGGATCCCACCAAGACAGAGATGAAAACAGCCAAGACTTAGTCTGACCTGGAATCAGTCAATAAGCTTTTATTAAGCACCTACTCTAATCCAGGCACTCTCCTAAGCACTGGAGATACAAAAAAAAAAAAAAAAAAGGCAAAAAGACAGTGCCTGTTCTCAAGGAGTAGGTCATACTCTAATGAGGGAGGCATGAATATGAAATAAAGAGGAAGGGACTCCATAAATATTTGTCAATGAATGCCAGACTTTTCTTATTCTGACTATTTAAATTCCGTTTCTCTGCACAGAACCAGAACATTGTACACAGTAACAGTCACACTGTGTGAGGATAAACTTGATAGGCTTAGCTCTTTTCAGAAATACAACGATCTAAGACAATTCCAAAAGACTCATGAAGGAAAAGACTTTCCACATGTAGAGAAAGAACTATGGAGTCTCTCCTTTTTCTTTTTTGTGATTTCTCTCTTTTGTTCTGATTCTTCCTTTACAACATGACTAATGTGAAAATATGTCTAATTTGATCGTACATGAATAACCGATATCAGACTGCCTATGGTCTTGGGGAGGAGGGAATGAAGGGAGGGGGAAAATTTTAGAACTCAAAATCTTATAAAAGTGAATGCTGAAAACTAGAAATGAATTAATTCATTCATTCATTAAAAAATAAATTCTACTTCTCTTTCATGGTCTTCTCCAGGAAGGCTTCCCTGCCCACTCTACTGTGCCAAGCTCTGACTCCAACGCCAATGTTCTTTCTACTACAGCGTGCTAGTTCGTGCTATGATTAGATGGGCTGAGAGTCAATTCTTTCCTGAGGAGGAAAAGATACTCTCAAAACACCCACAGTCCTCTAGATCTTGAAGTGGATGGGGCACGGGGTTTGGAGACCTGAGTTCAAATCCAGCCTCAGACACTTGCCCTCTGGCTGCCTCAATTTCCTCAACTGTAAAATGAAAATAATAATAGCACCACCTTCTAGGGCTATTGTATGTAATGAGAGAATATTTATAAAGTGCTTAGCACAGTATACAAAGTAGGTGCTTAATAAAGACTTATTTCTCATCTTGCTTCCAGTATGGATAAAAGCATTGGGTTTGTAGTGGGTAGGCCAGGGTTCAAATTCTACCCCTGACTTTCACAAGCAATGTGTCCATGGTCAAGATATCTGACATCTGGGTACTCTAAGAAACTCCCTTGGACATAATCTACCAGCTGTCTCTCCTCCAGATTAAGATGTCCTCTTCAGTGGTTCAATTACATCCAGCTCTTCATGACCCAGTAGACCACACTGTGCATGGGGTTTTCCTTGGCAAGGATACTGGAGTGGTTTGCCATTTTTTTCTCCAGTAAATTAATACAACCACAGGTTAAGTGACTTGCTCAGGGTCCCACAGCTAGTGTCTGAGGCCAAATTTGAAATCAGGTCTTCCTGACTCCAGGTCAAGAATTCTATTCACTGAAGCATCTAGGAGCCCCTGATCTCAGCTTAGATAAAGGAAATTCCCAAATGGCACCCTCCAAGCTGAACTCATAGAATCCCAGGGCTGGAGCTGGAGAGGGATCTCAATGTCCATCAGTCAATCAACAAGCATCTATTAAGGGCTTTCGATATGTCCAGCACTGTGCTAAGGGCTAAGAACACAAGTAAGAGCCTAAACAAAAACAAAAGACAGTCTGCTGACCTTAAGGACCATATATTCTAATGGGAGAAGACAACACATAAGAAGATATTTGAGTCCAAACTCCGCATTTTTCAGAGGGGCAAGCGATCTAAGGCCCAGTGAGGTTCAATGACAGGCTCGTAAATCTCATGCTGGGAGGAAGCTTCACAAACTAGTTAGTCTGACACCCCCCCCTCATTTTACAGCTCAGGAAACTGAGGATCACAGAGGAAAAGCTAGATGAGCCAATCCCAGATCAGAGCTCGGAGTACTGTCTGATTATCTTCTCTCCCCTTCTCACCCTAAAACCTCACAGCTTTGCAGGGCTATGGATTTCATCTTGGATCTTTTTCACTGTTCAAAAATGCCAAACAAGACTGGACCCTCTCCAGGGGTCACACTCTGGGTGTGGTTGCTCTCTCTCTCTCTCTCTCTCTCTCTCTCTCTCTCTCTCTCCTTACACTCAACCCAATAAACGTCTCACATCTTGGCTAAGGTCCTGTTGAATATTTTCTCAGGGGGAGGAGAAGAAGGGTCCAGGGAACTCATGTAAAGAATGAGGGATGCTTTCCAAATAGTTCCTCCCTGACCCAGGCACCAGACCCTCCTCCCCTGGTTGCAGCTACCCTCCCACCAATACGCAGAGAAATCACTCTCTGGAGCCCAGCCTCCACCCAAGCACACCCAGACTTGGAACGTGAACCCAGATGAGCTAGGCCAAGCCCTGCTGGATGGCCACATCTCCCAAGTACCTTTTGAGAAGAAACTTGGAGCAGTGAAGAGATCACTGGACTTATCATCTGAAAGACCAGGGTTCAAATCGTGCCTCATATATTTAATGGCTGTGGGACCCTAGCCAAGTCACTTAAACTCCCTGTGCATCAGTAAAATGAGGAAGCTGGCCTCCACAGGCTGTAAGGCTCTTTCCAGCTCTTAGCCTATGGGCTTGTGATCCTATGCTTGGTTACAGATGAGGTCATCTGTATCTGAGTATCTCTATGCCCAGAGTCTAGTCCATGTTTGGCTACCAATTCAGGTGAGCCGCTTTAGGTAAGGGAACTCAGGAACAGAGAACTCAAGTGACTTTCCCAGGATCTAAGGCTAGATTTGAACCCAGAGCTTCAGATTTTAAGTCCAACACCCAATGATGTGCACCACTTTGTTGAATTGTTTTCATTTGTGTCTGACTCTAGATGACCCCATTTGAGATTTTCTTGGCAAAGATACTGGAGTTTTGCCATTTCCTTTTCCAGCTCATTTTGGAGATGAGGAAACTGAGGAAAACAGGATGAAGTGACTTGTTCAGGGCCACCCAGCTAGGAACTATTTGAATTCAGGTCCTCCTGACTCCAGGGTTGGTGCTTTATCCATTGCCCCACCTCCCAGAATCCTATCTGGCCAACCTGGAGAGAACACAGCATTTACAAGCTGGAAGAAAGCTTCAAAACTATCTTATTTAAAATTCTCTTGTACTTGCTCCATCAATCAGCAAACATTTTAACATGCCAAGCACTTTACATACTCCTGGGAACTTAAGGACAAAAATGAAAGTCTCTGACCTTGCGGGCTTACATTCTATAAGGAGAAACAACATGAAAAAACAAAGAAAAGGAAAAATAAAGATGTGTAAAGTAAATGTAATGAGATTCTGGTGAGGAAGGCACTGGCATAGGGGAGAGGGAATGAATTGGCAAAGGCTCCAGATGGGGAAACTGAGAGGACCTCCCCAAAGGCCTCTCGGGCAACGTTCTTTCTCAGCTTCATGGCACTAACTAAAAATCGGTCGGCACCGTTCATTCACATTCATCCAAGTGGAGGGAGGAGGAGGTGGATGCCAAGGGCTTTAGGGCTTAGGTTTTGCCCTTGGGTAGGCTGCCTCTGTCCAGCTTTCCATTCCACAGTGGATTCCACTTAAGTCATTTCAACAGCCAGGCTAGTTCTCTATCCCAAGCTGAAATCTCTCACAAACAAGGAGGGAATGCATGGAAAACATCCTGTTTCCAATTGGATTCTAAGCCCCAGTGTTGTGGGGGTGAGACAGCAGAAGCATTCTGTTCAAGGGAATCTGGCCAACTGTTTTTCTCCCGCCACCCCCACCCCCTACCCCGATTCACCATGACCTGGAGTGTCTACTCTTGGCCCTTGGTGAATCAATCAGAATCAAATCAGACCAATCAAGCAGAATCAATCAGAGCCATAAATTACTGAGTTGCCCCTGGGGAAAATTCAGCTGTAGGGGGTTTAGCAGGGAAGGGCAGGTGACCCAGGAGACATACAGCCTAGGTTACAATCAGAGGAGAAGAAAACAACCAGCCCCACCGTGGATGCCATGAGGACCATGGCCATCTCTCATCTCCAAAAACGGTGGGGAAGAAGGCAGAGCACTGGAGGAAGGCATTACAATCACATGCTCTCAGTAGTCACACCCTAGACAAACTCCTCAGAGCCTCAGAGGAAGTCACAGGCATCACAATTGAGTGAGACAGACTTAGTGAAGACTCCTCAGATTGTAATTTTTCTCCCAAGGGTGAGGTAAGGCCTAAAGCCTCAAGGTTACAATATTTTTAGAATAGAATAGTTCCATATAAGGATATAAAACTGTGTAGTGTATTAGGGTCTCAATGATTGGACAAAACTTACATAATTCCTAGATGTCTTCATTTCAAAAGGGATTGGTTAGATTTCGTGTCTAGAATGTAAGACCATATTCTCAGCTAATGAGGATAAAGGTCAGTGGGGAGAGGAGGGACTTGCGTTAGGGTCTATATAAATCACTGTCCTGTTCTTTGTCTTCAGCTTTCCTACTCCTACAGGTGAGCCCCGCTTCTCCAGAATCGAATAAATCACTTTTCTGTCATCACTTTGAGAGGCCTCTGAGTAATTGATTTATGTAGGGACCTGAGCCATCCCACACAATGTGATCCAACTATTTGTCTATTAGAGTGAAAGCTCATTGTAAGGATGAGTTTATTCCTTGGAAGCAGTGAGGTGACTCAGTACACAGAGCCCTGTGCCTAGAGTCAGTAAGAACCACGTTCAGATCTACCCTCTAACACTTGATAGCTGTGTGATCCTGGGCAGGTCATTTAACCTCTGCCTCAGTTTCCTCACTTGTGAAAAATCCTACTTCCCAAGGTTGTTTTGAGGATCAAATGAGAGTATATTTGTAAAGAGCTTAGCCCAGTGCCTAGCACACAATAAGTGTTCAATAAATGCTTTTTCCCTTCCTTTGTACTTGTATTTCTAGCATCTAGAACATAGAAAGTGCTTAATTTTTGGTGGCTAATGGAATGAATGCTTGTTTGTCACTGCATTACTGCTTGAGATGTTGCCCAGGGTGTTCTTTTTGTACAGTTCTTAGATCTCGTTCATTTCATCCACTCTGATCAGAGGTAAATTACTTTCAGGTAAAATATCTCCAGTAAATCAGTGGCCTATAAATATTGTCATCCTGACCTGTGAAATATACCTGAAGCATTTTTGTCAATTTTTAACCTGTTTATCATGTGATCTGCATAGATATCCATTTTATTTCTCCTTTTTGAAGAGGAAGCATTACACTTCCTATAGCTGCCTTAGGAAGGTGGGCCATTTGTTTCACAGGTTTTTGTTTGGGTGCTTTCTAATATGTTATCATTTTTTTCATTGTTCCAAGAGTATGGTCGTTAAGATTTGCACTGGGTTGGGGGTTAGTTACTATAAATGTATCCTTTCTATTGGACTTTGACTTTAGGATGCCAGTAATTTTCTTGACATAGAGTCAGCCTTTTCCATAACATGCTTGATGCCTGAGGAAGACCAAGGAATTTTTATGTTTCCCCCTCATCCATTGACTCGATCTCTAGGATACAGTGCTAAGTTCCCGGTTTTCCTTTTCTATCTGTTCAGTCCAAATGATTTCTTGATATACTGGAGAGAATTTCCATGTGATAAGAAGTTATTTTATCATCAGAATTGTGAGCTTCAGGAGAGCTGGGATTGTCTTTTGCCTTTCTTTGTATCTTCCATATTTGGCACATGCCTGACACATAGTAGGTACCTAATACATGCTAATGGACTGTTTTAGGCATTTTACAGTGCAATTTGGTCACTTGATACGCTCAAGAGATGAATGTTTCTCTTTTGATTTCAGAGTGTTAATACTCAGTTCCATATAGGAAAGCTGGTAATGGGTTTAAAGTGAGACCTCCTTCAGATTGTCTCTCTCTCTCTGTGTAAAAATGAAGGATGCCATATTTTATGACGATTGTCCCTAACATTATTGTGTGGGTGTCATGATTTCAGCAGAGAACTGAGTTCCATGTGGGCATCAAAAACTCTGGTGTTCTCATTGTATCACATAGATTGTATTCTATTTTAAGTGTGCCTTCCTTCCTTGGCTCTTGAGCTCCGGCATGAAAGTTTGTATCATGTATTACATAGTTGCCATGCTTGAATAAGTTATGAGTGTAAAATTGAGTCCCATGAAGGCTGCAGAAATGTATTTAAAGGGCTTTGCAAAGTTTGTATTGCCGTGTAAATGCTCAGTATTATCATTTTTAAAAATAGAATTTTATCGATATCTTTTGCTTTTATACAGTTTCCCCTTTCCCCTTCCAGAGAACCCTCCCATGTAATAATGATGAATATGTATATAATGCTTACTATGTGCCATGCACAGTGCTCAGTACGCTACAATTATTATATTAGTTCATTCCCAAAACAACCTAGAGAAATAGGTGCTGTCATTATCGCTGTTTTACGATGGGGAAACTGAGGCAGACAGAAGTTAAGTGATTTAGCCAGAGTCACTCTGCTAGTAAATGTCCGAAGGCAGATTTGAATTCAGGTCCTCCTGACTCCACATTCAGCTCCCTGTTCACTGTGACACCTGGCTGCCACTAGTTATTATCATTAACCACTAACATTTATAGAATCCTTACTGTGTGCCAGGCACTGTGCCAAACACTTTACAGTCATTATCTCACTTGATTCCCACAGAGGTTAAGGACATGCCCAGCTGGTAAAGTGTCTGAGGTTGGATTTGAACTCAGGTCTTCTGACTCCGGGCCGGCACTCTATCTACCGAGCCACCAGTTACTCCTATAATAATAATAATAATAATAATACAAGTAATATATTTAAAGGAAAAAAAAGAAGAGAACCAGCCCCCCCCCCCAGCAGAACTCATAAATACATTGAAAATTTCTAGAACTCTGTCCAGTTTACCACATCTGGTATTCTGAGCTCTGCAAAGGAATGAAATGGGAGTGTCTTCTTAAAATTTCCACCATCATCATCATGATTATTAGCAATAATAAGAATTATTATGTCCCAGGGTGGAAAGCAGAAAGGGAATTCACTTTAGAGTCGGAGACCCTTGGTGGTCATTCCATTTCCGACCTTGATCACGGTGGAGTAATAAGTGAAGTCGCTCGGCTTCCCTGCGTCTCGCTTCCCTCATCTCCAACCCAAGGTGCTTAGAGGAGAGGGTTTCTCAGGTTCCTTTTAGCTCTAGAGCTCTGATTCTCTAATCCTTTGTTTATATCTTAAGGCTGATGGGAGAGGTGTGTGATAACAGTAGAAAGCCCACTGGTCTTCCACCCAGAAGAGTGCCTTCCCTGAGATTATTTCTATCTACTTGCTGTCTGTCTCTGGGAAGGTGTTAAGAGCTGGTGATTGGGAAAGGTCCCTTAGAGAGGGGTGGAGTAGAAAGGAGCCAGGGCAGCCCAGAGTGGGAGGGAAGGAGGCAGAGCTGTCCAGGCATGGGGCAGAGCCAGTCAGAAGGCAGTGGATTTGTATTGTGGGAGGAACATGAGCAAATACAAAACCAGACAATCCATAAGCATTTGTTGAGCACGTATTATGGGGCAAGAATTGAGTTAAGCTCTACAGAGGAAAGCAAAAGCATTCCGTGCCCTCAAGGAGCTCATATTCTAAAGGAATGCTATCCACCTCTAGGCAGACAGAGATAAGTTTAAAGGAAATCACACACATAAGCTGAGCAGGTCAAGTCCCTTAATGTCTCTGGGCTTCAGTTTCCTCATCTGTATGCGTATGTACATATACATCATTTTCCTGAGTTCAAATCTGGCCTCAGACATTTTAACAGCTGTGTGACCCTGGGCAAGTCACTTCACCCTATTTTCCTCAGTTTCCTCATCTGTAAAATGAAGTAGAGAAGGAAATGGCAAATCAATCCAGTATCTCTGCCAAGAAAATCCCAAATAGGGTCATGGAGAGTTGGACACAACTAAAAACAACTCAGCAAAAACATTCATATATACACATGCATTCTGATGATAACATACACGTGCATGTGTCTACATACCCAGGCATGCAACACAGTGCAATATAACATGTATGTGCTTGTACACATATATGTGCACACACATATACTTGTGCATGTGTGTAGCACAATATAGCGCTGGCCTGGAGTTAGGAAGACCTGAGTTCAAATCCAGCCTCTGATACTTACTAGCTGTGTGACCTAAGGCAGGTCCCTTGACCTCTGCCTACCTGCCTCAGTTTTCTCATCTGCAATATGGGCATAGTTGTGAGTGTAAGATGAGATAGTATACATAAAAGTTCTTCACAAACCGTTAGGTACTATGAAGTGCAATCTATTATTATTTTTATCACCATCAGCATTATATAAAGTAAATCCAAAGGAACATGATGCGGGGTGGGGGTGAAGGAAGAGATCAAGACTCGATGTGTGTGCATCTCTCTCTCTCTCCTCTCCTCTCCCTCTCTCTCTCCTCTCCTCTCCCTCTCTCTCTCCTCTCCTCTCTCTCCCCCTACTCTCTCCCTCCCTCTCTCTCCCTTCCTTTCACTTTCTTTCTTCCTCCCTCTCTCCCTCTCTCTATCCCTCTCCCTTTCCCTCTCCCTCTCTCCTTTTGTCCCTTCCTTTCATTTTCTCTCTCCTCCCCCTTCTCTCTCTCTCCAGTGTGCTGGGCTTGACCATGTGGAGACAAACATGAATGAGCTCCGATGGCCACCCCCAAGGAGCTGCCAATCCATTTGAAAGAGAAGGTGTGGCCCCAAATAACTATTATGAAAATTTGAATGTAAAAAGCCTGGGGGAGAGAAGGCTTAAGGAGAAAAAGATTAGTGTAGTAGAATGGTAAGCAGTCTGGAATTGGTCTCGGGAAGACCTGGTTCAAATCTTTCCTCTGACCCTAGCTTTGGGATGCTCAACAGGTCAAGTCCCTTAACATCTCTGGACTTCAGTTTCCTAATCTGTAAAATGAAGGGGTTGCACTTAGTGGCCTCTGCCTTAAGATCATTTCAGCTCTAGCAGTCAACAAACATTATTACTACAGAATCTACTATGTGTCGGGGTACCACGCCACGTGATAGAGATGCAATGAAAGGCAAAAACACAGTCGCTGCCCTGCAGGGGCTCTCAGTCTACCAGGGCAGATGATATGTAAGTAACTAGGTCTATACAAGGTATAGACAGTACAAACAGGGCAATCTTAGAGAGAAGGCTCTGGGGTGGGGGATAGTTTAGTAAAGATCTCTTGCATGAAGTAGGATTTGAGTTGAGTTTCTTAGGGCCAGATCCCACGCCTGGCTGGCTGAGGCAGGGGGTAGGGTGGGCATCCATTGAGATAACCCACTTTGGTAGCAGTGTGGGATCTGAGGAGCAGCTATTGGTCACCACTCCTGCAGTAAAGATGGCCTATAGAAAGGGTTCCTAGGTTTGATTTTTAGCCATAGAAATCATGACTCAGAACAGAAAACCTTCCCTTAACATGCCTCTGGCGGTCACTGGCCCTCCCTTCCCACTCCCCCCAAACTTTCAAGACAGAAACCCACAGCCTAACTATTGTCCTTGGCTGGAGACTGTGAACAGTAACTGTATCCGGTTCCAGAGGCTGAGTCCAACTGCAGGGTGAACACAGGGTTATTCAGTGGGGGAGATAGGGGAGTGGCCATCACCGCAAGCTACCCAGGGGACCCCCTTTCCTCCAGCTGGCCTCCTCAGGCAGGTGCAACCCCTGGCTCTGAATGGGATGGAGAGTCCTCCAGGGACTTGTCCTTCCTTCACCTCTAGCCTGCACAGAGCTGGAGGGCATCTTAAAACATGGTGTATAGGATGCCGGAGCTGGAAGGAACGTTACAGAACAGGGAATGTCAGGGCTGAGAGGGGCCCTAGAACAGGGGCTGGGAGGGCTTTAGAAGACACAGTCTGTAATGTCACCGTGGGAAGGTTCTTATGACACAGACTAAGAACAGAAGGTATCTAAGCTGGATAGACTCTGCTATTGTGGTGGTGGTGGTGGTTGAGTTGTGTTCAGCGCTTCCTGATCCCATTTGGGGTTTTCTTGGAGTGGTTTATCATTTCCTTCTCCAGCTTATTGACAGATGAGGAAACTGAGGCAAACAGGGTGAAGTGACTTACCCAGGATCATATAGCTAGGAAGTGTCTGAGGCCAGATTTGAACTCAGGAACATGAGTCTTCCTAACTCTGGACCTGGTGTTCTGTGCCCCTTGCTGCCCTGCTTAATGGTTAGAGATTATGCAGACAAATGAGAGACAAATACTCTCATTTAGGAGATAAGGTAACTGAGGCACTGCAGGGGGTGTTTCCTCACTCCTGTACAGATGCAGTACAGACTCAATCTCTATTAAATATGAATTCCGGAGGCGTCCTGGTTCACTGGAAAGGATTCTGACAGTAGCCAGAGAACCTAGGTTAGAATTCTGGGGCTGCCACTTACTACCTGTGTGACTTTAAGTGAGTCCCTTTCCACCCTGGGCTTCAGCTTCCCCATTTTTAAAAAGGGGGTGGATTGGATGACCTGTGAGGGCCTGTTTAGCTCCAACTCTGTGATCTTATGGCTCCTGTAGGCCTGTTTCCCCAAGCCAGTTAGCTCCCTGTGGGTGATTCTCTTGTCATCCTGTGATGTTGGGCCCTCACAACTGGGCAGTGGCTGTATAGGGAGCGCATGAGTCAGGATTCACATGCGTGCCCTGGACTGAGCCTCACCCTTGCCATTAATATCCCTGATCTTTTCTTCTACCACCTGAGAAGGGAGTGTCCAGGTGAGTGCTGGCCAAGGAGCCTTCTCCTACTCTGGGGTGCCTTGCAAGCTGTTGACCGAGAATGTGGAATGTGGGAAGTGGAGAGAAGGTGCCTGGGTGGGCAGACCTCTGACCGGGAAGGTTTCTATTTTCAGGCATGAAGTCATCAGATCATTTCCCCCCTACCAACTCCTCCCTCTGATACTTATTATTCAGAGGCTGGCAGCCTGCAGAAGTGGTAGCTAGGTTCAGAGTCATCGGTCAGTCATTCAGCAAACATTTAATGGGTTACACCCTGGGAATAACCTGCTCTCCTGGAGCTCCCATTCTAAGAGGGTAGGTCACATAGCAAGATAGATTAGAAGTACACATAAGGATCATGGAGTTTGAGCTGAAAGGGATCTTAGAGGCTGTCAAATCCAACCACAGAGGAAACTGATGTGCATAGAGGTTAAATAGATCCCAAGGTCATACAAATAGTGTCTGAATTTGAATACAGGTCCTCCAAGGTAAATTTAGAAGAAAAGATACCAGCCTGTGGGGTTACCACTTCTGGAAAGTGGGATTTGGTCTGAGACATGAAGGATACCAGGTGGAAGTGACCCTGACTCGGACCCATGCCCCTAAACAAGTCACTAATCTCTCTCGGCCTGTTTCCTCTTCTGTAAGATGGACATTTTGACTTCACAAGGCATTGTGGGGATGTGGTCATTGACATTTATCTGATGCCTTACCATCTGCAAAGGTGTGAACATACTCTCATGTGAGTCCTATCTCAGATATTGTCTCAGTTTTACAAATGAGGAAACTGAGGCTTGGGGTAGTGAAATGACTCAACCGTGGTTACACAGTGGGGCCACATTTGAACCCAAGTGTCTCTTAGCTTAAGGCTATTTGGTTCAAAATGACTTGTCCAAGGTTATTCATTTATTTCAGTTGTATCTGCTGTGGCCCCCTTTGGGGTTTTCTGGAGTGGTTTGCCATTTCCTTCCCTGCTCATTTTACAGATGACAAAACTGAGGCAAACCGGGTTAAGTGACCTGCCCAGGAGCATGCATTTAGGAAAGTGTCTGAGGCTGGATTTGAACTCATGTCCTTCCTGGTACCCTATCCATTGAGCCACCTACCTGCCTGTTCAGGGTTATACAAGTAGTAAATGGGAGATTTGGGATTTGAACTCAGTCCTCTGAATCTAAATCCTGTGTTCCTTCCTCTCTTCCACTCTGCCCAGTCTCCATCAGGGTGTAAGAATGTCAGAGAGTGGGTGCTGTTCTATATATTAAGACTGATTTCTCTGGTGTTTGAAGGTTGTCCACACGTGGTGGGATGGAAATCTGGCCATAATTTGGTAGATGAATCTTAGAGGGTAGCCTGAGATACTGAGAAGTGAAATCATTTGTCAAAGGTCACATAGCTAGGGATAGTCTAAGGCAGGATCTGAACGCAGGTCTTTCACCTTTCCAAGTCTATGGCTTTATCCATTATTCCATACTGCTTCTCAATAGCATATAAGCTTCATGAGTGCAGGGACTGCTTTCATTTGTGTTTGTATACCCAGGGTATAGCACACAGTAGGTGCTTCCTATATGCTGGTGGATTGATTAGTACCTTCCCTTTACATTGTATCCATCTTGTTTGAACATAGTTATTTGCGTGTTGTCCATAAGGACCTTAAAAATAGGAATTATGTTTTTGCCTTTCTTTGTATCGTACCCCCCACCCCTGCACCACTCAGTGGCTGGCACTTAGTAGGTTCTTAATCACTGTTTGTGTGTGTACATTCATAACCATGTACACTCTCTCTTTATGTTTGTATATTTCTTTAGACTTGTCAAGCCCTTCCCTGGACTTTGTATCCAGGGCATCTCTTCCTCTTTGGGCACAGGGATAGGAGGGCTTAGAAGAGAGATTAGCTGAAGTTACCATTCCTTGATATGACTATCTTAAAAAGCCAAGTGGTTTTCTGGTATGGCCCAGCTCTTTGAAAGAGAACAGATCCTTTCATTTTGGTCCCACAAATCTTTCCGTTAGAACTCAGGGCCCTCAGTTAGTCGGAACCTTTAAATAAGGGTTGTGGTTCACTGTGGTGGAAAAAGACTGGTTCTGAAGTCAGAGACCCTGGGTTCAGATTCCACCTCTGATGTCTATTACCAGTGTGGCCTTAGGTTTGTCACTTACCTTCCCAGGCTTCAGTTTTCTCATTTGTAAAAATCAAGGGATTGGAGTAGATAGGTGGTCCTGTGGTCTATGACCATAGAATATTAGAGTTGGGAGGGACCTTAGAGCATTGAATGCTGGAGCTGTAAGAGACTTTAAGAGCATAGGATATTAAAGAGATCTTAGAACACAAAATGTCATTTAGAAGGGATATTAGAAGAGAGGATGTCTGAACTGGAAGTACCCTTAGAGCAGAGAATGTCAGAGCTGAAAGGGCCTTAAAACAGGGAATATCAGACCTGGAAAGTACGTTAGGTTGGGAGCATCCATAATTCTGTTCAATAAGCATTTATTTACCATCTACTTTGTGAAGGGCATAAGGCATCTATGAATAAACAGTTGGCCTCTAAGTCCCTTCTGGGCCACATCCTGACTGTGTTGGCCCTGGGTTGAATGTCCCAGTGCTCCAGGCAGTTGTCTAAGTCTTGAAGGCACTGATAATGTGATATCCTGCTTTGATGGAGGGAGTTTCCTCACCTGGGAGTTCCTTGTACCAAGGAAATCACCTCAGGTGGTTTTGGGAGACAGACACCAAGATGTTAGGCAGTGCCTGTCCATGAGCAGATTATGTGTTACTAGGCAATGTGCTGTGCAAATACAGAACAGAGATTTATAGTGATGGATGCGAACTTGGGTTTTTTATCTTTTAATTTTTCAAAAATAATTAAAACCTTTTTCAATGAACAAAAACTGATATTCTCTCTCGCCTCCCCCAAACTTTGCAAAAACAAAGCAAAGAAAAAGAAAACTCGTAGCAAACGTGCAAAGAAGACGAGCCAAACAAATTCCCACGTTGGCCACTTCCAAAAATGTGGGTCTCCTGACCCCAGCGTCCATCACTCCTTATTGATCCTCTGAAATTGTCATTGGTCATTGAATGAAGGAGAGTTATTAGATCTTTCAGAGTCTTTACAAAGTCTTTACAAAGTTGTTACTGTTACTGTGTACAGTGTCCCTGGTTCTGCTTACTTCCTTCTGCATCCATTCATACAAGTCTTCTTAGCGAACCACAGCATTCTATCATATTCATATACTTGTTCCACCATTCCCCACTTGATGGGCGCACCCTCTGCTTCCAATTCTTTGCCACCACAAACAGCTGCTAGAGAAATTTTGTTCACATGTGAGTCCTTCCTCTTCCTTTTAAAATTTTTTGCCAGATCTCTTTGGGGTATAGGCTTAGTAGTACTATCCCTAGGTCAGAGGGCAGGCACAGTTTAGTGACTGGATCACTTCCAGACTCCTCCTCTTTTTTACAGGGGAGGGACCTGAGGCCAGATTACC
Organism: Notamacropus eugenii; assembly: GCF_028372415.1. Lineage (NCBI taxonomy): Eukaryota > Metazoa > Chordata > Mammalia > Diprotodontia > Macropodidae > Notamacropus > Notamacropus eugenii. The sequence continues at coordinate 21,619,041 of NC_092875.1, read as the reverse complement.
TGAAGTCACATAGCAAGTAAGTGACAGCTGGAACAGCAATCCTGGTCTCCTTATTCTCAGGCCATCAGTACCCTTTGGACCACACATCCTTCATGTTGCTGTTGAGCTGTTCAAAATGACCTGTGATGTAGAAGAGGGACCTTGAGAGCATAGTCCTTTCTGAACCAATGGTTCTTTGAGTCCTCTGAATAGGGACATATACCATAATGTTGCAATCTTTTCTTAAGATGTACGACTCATCCACAAGTGACTAGCACCTCTGATGTGAGGGCTGCTCATCCACTGTTGGTGTCCACCTCTCACTGAACACTCACCTGTGGTTCCAAGAAGCTGTAGCATGCACAGTGGGCACACCCTGGTAAACCATCAGGGTAGATGGGCTAAATCAGGTTGAGGATAGCCAACAGAGCTCAAATCTGTCAATGAGTTAGGGGGGTGTCTACCCCAAGCATGTAAAGATTTCTCCCGGTGGAATGGGCAGATAAGAACATTTTGTTCCAATGGTCATGAAGACTCTGAAGAAAGCTTGGGGGAATGCTTAGAGGTTGGTCAAATATGGAAGATGGCAAGGTCATCCACTCTATCCTGGGCAATCACCAGTCCTCTTGACTTGTGTTCTGCCACTGGACTTCAGTGACTCTGGAAGTCAGAGTGAAGCTGTTCACTTCATAAGTAACTTTGTCTCACATAAATTCAGTCTACGTGCAAGTCAGGATGTCATTGGTCCTCTGAAAATGAAGGATAAAAAATAACAATGTAATTGGTGCGTTTCTAATTCTGAGCTCCGTTGTCACTCAAGGAGAGTGTTTAGTCTTCTTCAACATTTTAGGCTTGTGAAAGACATTTCTCTCTTGTTGGAAGAGAGGCAGCCAATGAGTATGAGTCAGTATAGAATAGTAGACAGAACTCAGAACTTGGGGTTGGGAGGATCTGTATTGGAATCCTGCCTCTGACACCTGTTACCCTGAGCAAGTCACTTAACCTCTATCAGTTTCCTCATCCGTAAAATGACGCATTTGGACTAGATCAAGGTTTTTTAACTTTGAGTTGTGGACCCTTTGACATTCTGATGAATTCTGTGAACTCCTCAGAATAATATTTTTAAATGCAGAAAATAAAATATTAGTCAATAAGCATTTACTAAGCACCTATTATATTCCAGACACTGTACTAAAGGCTGGAGATACAAAGAAAGATAAAAAACAGGCCCTGCTCGCAATGAACATTCCAATATTGTCTATGTGTGTTACATTTAATTTACCCTGTCTATATCATATGGGTGTATGTGTATATAACACACACACACAGACACACACACATATAATGTAGAGAGGATAAATTGGATATAATTTCAGAGGGAAGATACTAGCTTTGGGTGATTTACAAAGGAAACCAATTATGTTAAAATATAGTTATTACAATATTTTGAAAAGCAAGTTCATAGACCCCAAACTTAAGAACCTTTGGACTAGATCATATCTCAAGTTCTTTCCTACTTTGACAATTTGTGTTCTTCTGGTATCATGAAAGAGTCCTGGACTTGAGTTCAGAGAGACCTAGGATTTGAATTCTTCCTTGGACAGTTGTTGTTGTGACATTAGGCAACCTCACTTAACATCTGTGACTTCCATGTTGTTCATCTGTGAAATGGGGAGAACACAGTAGTTGTTCTTGGCAGAGCCTACGGCCGCAAGTCAATGCCATCAACGCTGAGACTCCAGCTTTCTATTTTCGCTGGTTTTGGCTTCCGGCCGCCATTGAACAGAATAAGCCTTCAAGGATGTGGGTAGTGACAGATTTATAAGGGTTTGTAAAAGTAGCTGATTGTTCCTGGGTTGGCCTGGGCTTTTATGAGTGTGTAATCTGGCCTGCTGGGGGAGGGAAAGGAGTAGATTTATTTCGTTTTGGGAGCAAGCCATCTTGGTGATGGCGGGAAGCTGGTGTATTTCAGTTATTGCAGAGCAGGTAGAGAGGGGAGGCGAAGCCTCAGGTGTGCCTGGTTTTTAGGGTGTGTCCCAGGAAGGAGGCAGGGGATGTGCCCCAAGTCTTGGGGGAGGAATCAAGTTTTCAGCACTGTCCATGGATTCCTATAAACTGCCATCCTGAGGAGGGTTTGGGGCCATCTTTCTGGGAGTCTACATGGGATGCCCCTTCCTCATAAACCAAGTACAATTTCACAGGAATGTTGGGATCATGTTTGAAACTGGTCTTGCCGATATCACAAGAGGCTACATGGGATAGATGGTGAGCAGGGCTTGAGCCACAAATCTGCTAATTTGTTGTATGACCTTGGACTAGTCAGCATCCCTGGAAGGGCTTCTACCTCAGTATCCCTTTCTGTAAAATGAAGATGATCTCTAAGGTTTCATCCATTTTGCTTTGTTGTTCTATTTTCTAACATTTCTTCCAGCTCTAACGTTCTGTTTTATCTTTTAAAAATACTTTTCTTGGTATCTTTTATTCATTTACAGATATGTTTCTTGTTAGTTGGCTATCCCTTGGAACAAAGAATTAAAAAAAGAGGTCCTCATCATGGTACTTAACCATATCATGCAATTTGGGTTTTCATTCTTTCCATTTCTATGGTAGTTATCGTGAGTTGTTTTTGTGACCCTGCTTATTTCTTCTCATACTTCTCAGAATTCTTCAGGCAGGTACAGCGGACAGTTTGGTGAATACAAGGCTATGCCTGGAGTCTACAAGACCCAAGTTCAAATCTGGCTTCAGACACTAGCTGTGTAACCCTGGACAAGTTACTTAACCCTTGTTTGCCTCAGTTTCCTTATCTGAAAAATGGGAATAAAAATAGCACTTACCTTCCAGGGTTGTTGTGAAGATCCCATAAGACAGTAATTCTGGTGTGTGGCATAGCTATGACGATGATATGCATGATTTCTTATGGTGCTGTGATATTCCAGTATATCCCACAATTGGCCGAATCATTGCTCTCAACTTTTGTTTCTGGTTCTTTGTTTTGTGCTAGTTAAGTTTCTATGGGGCCTCTTTCTATTCCTGATGTTCATGTTGTGTATGTGTAGCAGTGGGATCTCTGAATCAAAGGGAAATTGACTTTTGAACCTCCAACCCTTACCTTTTTTTTTTTTTTTTTTTTTTTAGCATTATCCTAAATTGTTTTTCAGAGTGACTAGACCCATTCATGGTTCCACCAATCACAGATTGGTCTATGCCTGTCTTTCCACAGCTCTGCCAGCATCAATGATTTCCATCTCTTACCATCTTGGACAATTTACTAGGCATGAGGTGAAACCTCAGGATAATTTTGATTTGCATTTCTAATAATATTAGTGGTTCAGTGTAGTTTTCCATAAGGTTGCTATTAGTTGGCAACTTTTTTTTGGAGAAATATTTATTCATCTACTTTGACCACCTAGCCATGGGGAGACAAATGACTGTGTTGTATATATTTGGGATAATTCCCTACTTATCCCACATATTTGCCCATCATCAGAATTGCTTGATGCAGGGATGCCTTTTTCCAATCTCTATATTTCTTTCTTCTCCTGGCAGCATTGATTTTGTTCATGGAAATATTTTTCCATTTTATGTAATTGAAATTATCTATTTGATCTTTGGTGATCACCTTTGTCTATTCATTAAGAGCTCTTCCCTGAACAATAATCTTTGGAAAAAATACCTGATTTTTTTGTCTTATTTTTAATTTATGGTATGCATCGTCACAATCAGGTCCCAAATATTGCCATCTTATTAGTACCTTCTATTTTCTAAGGCCCTTCCCAGGTCTGACATCCCCAGTTCTAAGGCCCTTCTCAGCTCTGATATCCCCTGTTCTAAGGCCCTTCCCAGCTCTGACATTCTCTGTTTGAAGGACCCTCCCAAGTCTGACATTCCCTGTTCTCAGTGGGTCAGGTGGGCTGGTGTACAGAAGGCTAGAAAATGAGGTGGAAACCTAACTCCAGGAATGAAAAAGCCTGACATTCTCACCTATCAGAGATGAGGCCTCAGGGATAGAGTCCAAGGTTGGGCTGGAGGCGAGATGATGGAGACCAGATGAGGCAGCCCTGTGTAGGCAGCACAGTGATGAGATGATTGACAGAATGTCACTTCTGATAGGTCGGTGTGGCTGGCCTGGAGACTTAATGAAGGAGGGCAGCATGTAAAAATGTGCAGAGGTCAGCTGGGGCCAGATCACAAAGGCTTTAAGTGGTAGACAGAGGACGAGAGTGTACTTCATCCCAGAGGCAGTTGGGAAGTTTCTGTGGCATGGTCAAACTGGGATTCCAGGAATATCACCATGGCATCATTTGGAGGCTGGATGGGAGAGGGGAGAACATGGTGGACGTGAGGAACCCAGAGACGTCAGAGCTTTAGAATGGAAAAGGACTTTAGAAGGCTTCTCCTTCAACCCTCTCGTTTCTTCCAGGTGAACAAAGCTATAGGTCCCCAGAAGTTTAAGCACCATGCCCAAGGTTACCTGGATAATAAATAATCGTTAGCATTTATATTAACTTTTAAGATTTTACAAAGTATTTTACGATTATTTATTTCATTTTATACTCATGATAATCCTAGGAGGTAGAGGCTACTACGATTATTATCCCCATTTTACAGATGAGGAAACTAAGGCAGGCATAGGTTAGGTGAGTTGCCCAGGGTTACACATAGAACTAGTTAGTGTCTGAGGTTGGAGTTGAACTCAGATCTTGCTGATGCCAGGTTCAGTGCTCTATCCACAGTGTACCTAGCTGCCTCTGATAAATGACAGAGCTAGCATTTGAACCCAGGACAACTAAGTCCCAATGCAGTACTTTTTGCCCAGTGAACCATGAGACATTCTCATGAGTGATGAGGGTGTGGACTACACCCTTATAAGAGTAAGAAGACCTTACCTGTCCTAAAAATAGAAAGCAAAATTAGAACAGTTTGGTGGTTTTAGGATAGAGGGTCTTGGAAGTCAAATAGGAAGTCATTGACTATATATGGATGTTTTTCTGAGCAGGGTTGTGGCGTGTTGAAGATTGGTGTGGTGGTGATTAGTGAGGCGAGTTGGCCAAGGGAGAAAACATATCCTTCTAGAGAATGTGAGCATCTGAGGACCAGGGACCCCCTTATTGGTTTTCTAATCCCCAATGCTTAGCTCAGTCCCTGGCACATTAAGCTTGTTATTAGTAACTCACTATTGTTATTAAGAACTCACTATTGCTTCTTGACGGATTGAATGACCTGCATGTGAGCAGGTGTAGTTCCGGACTAAAGCTGGAGTAGCAACGAATGATTTGTTGTTGTATTTGTCCTTCGTTATCGAAGAGGACCGTGATCTCAGGGAGGTGATGACATGACTCACAGTTGACTTGGATTTGAGTGAGGAAGGGCTGTGCAAGGTCATCAGCTTCACTTTGTCCTACAGAGTCATCTGGATCATTGGCCAGATGACTGGAGATGACCCAGGATGCAGTGGGAGACCCCGCCCCTTTTAGGCTAAGGCCTTTTCAGATACTCACTTAAAGTGAGATAATGCCCATGTAGTGAATAGGTCTCTTTAAGAAGTGAGTCAAGGGATGTCCCTTAAAAAAATCAAACTGGGAGGGGAATACCCTCATGGTTGCTGGCCAAAAGACAGTTAATGTTGACATTCACTCTGAACCAGGAGGACCCAATGAGCTCCTCATCATTTTCATTTCTCAGGGCCATGAGGCCTGTATTCTGGTACAGCTCTAGACTAGGATTTGATCAGCAGTCCCCTACCTCCCTTCCATTTTTTACCTAAAGAGTCAGCCTCAGGGAGGGAGAATGAATTACCAAGGTCAAAGAACCAGTCAGTGGTAGTGTGAGGGCAGGGCGTTTCCTTGGGTCTTTGGAACCCCAAGTCCAGCACTCTTCTGCCAAAAAGTCTTGTGGGCAAATTGTGAAGGAATCCTGGCTTCAATGATTGTGGTGAATGGAGACAGAATCCTAAAGTATGTGGGGGGCTGTCTGGCTGTAGGTCATGGAGAAGTTCCAGAATTTTGAATTTTTCTTTGTCCACAGGCCTGCTGTAACGTAGACGGATGGCACGGTCCCTGCCCTGTCTCCCATCTGCAGCGGGAGTGAGGAGATGCCCCCATTCACAATGAGAAGGGATACCCAGGCCCTGCCTCTGCTGGTAAGGACGTTGGGGCTCAGGGCAGGGGAAAAGAATGTTGAGGTTTCGGTCACTACTTCTGCCCCAATAGGCCCCTTTTCCCTCTTTTGATGATAATACCAGAGGCAGCTGGGGGTGGAGTGGATACAGCGCTGGGCCTGGAGTCATAGAAACCTGAATTCAAATGGGCCCTCTGATGCTGAACAACTGGGTGATCCTGGGCAAGTCACTTCATCTCTGTTTGCCTCAGTTTCCTCATCTGTAAAATGAGGATCATAACAGCCCCTGCCTCTCAGGATTGTTGTAAAGATCAAATGAGATATTTGTAAGGTGCTTAGCACAGTGCCTGGCACACAGTAGGCACTATAATAATGCTTATTCCCTTCCCCTCCCCACCAATGAGGAGAGGTAAAGCATTTATTAGGCACTTATTGTGCATCAGTACTTAGTAGTACTTAATCAGCATTTATTAAGCACTTACTCTATATTAGTCCTTGGTATTAATCAGCATTTATTAAACACTATATATTAGTCCTGGTATTAATCAATCAGCATTTATTAAGCACTTACTATGTATTAGTCCTTGGTATTGATCAATAAGCACTTATTAAGCACTTTCTGAAAGGACATAGTCTTCCCCCCAGCAAGCTTGCAATCTTGAAGGTGAGACAAATGCACAATCTAAGTGCATGTAAAAAATGCAGAGGAATATAATCTGGGAAGCACTTTAATAATTAGAGTAATTAAAAATTTTATTGCTGTCTTTTGTTTTTGCATCTCTTTCCTTTCCATAGCCCTTGAGAGTCATGTCCTGTAACAAATAATGAGGAGAAATAAAAATTCAGCAAAACTTAGCAGTACGTTAATTGGGTCTGCATGTGCTTCACACCCATAGTCCCCTAAGAAGATTATTATTAGGACTAATTTTAATAGTATTGCTGTGGATATAGCATGGATGACGATGATGATGAAGGTAGCAGATGTTGACAGAGTACTTTACCTTTTACAAAGCTCTTTACATGAATGATCTTATAACAGCTTGGTGAGGTTCGGTGCTATTATGATCCCATTTTCCAGACATGGAACTTGAGGCCCACATAGGCTCAGTAAGTCAGTAAGTGATTTGCCAGGGTTACATAGCTCATAAGTGTCTGACGTAGGATTTGAACCCAGGCCTTGCTGACAACAAACAAGGCCAGCATTCCCTCTTGCTTTCCATACTGCTTTTTCTGAGGGATACTTTGTAGCTCTTGACGCTCTTGGGGTCTCCTCTGTGATGCTGACAGGGGTAGGGATTGATGACGGTGATGATTGAGGAGAACAGGGAGTGGCATTTCGATAATGCTTTGGAATTTGCAGAATATTTTATGTCACTCTCTCATTTGATGCTTACAATAACCCTGTAAGGTAGGTACTACTGGTTTTCCTCACCTTAGAGATGAGGCTCAGAGAGGTTTCATGGCTATCCATAGTCACACAGCTAATGAAGTATCCAACATAGACTTTTATACTGGGGTGGGATGACTGATATTATGTTACACTGCCTTATTAATTTCCACTTTTACAGATGGGGAAACAGATTTAGGCAATGAAGTACCCTTGTCCATCATTGAGCAGTAGGGCTGAGACTAGAATCTAAATCTTCTGGCCTTGAGCCCAGAACACTTTCCACCCTACTTCTGAATCCTCCCATTTTTCTAGCTCAGGACACTTGGCATCGAGATACAAAAGGGTCAGCCTGAAAATGAATGAGTGGCTCTGTTGGGCAGCTGCCATCTGTCATGTAGCCCAAAGGCTGCCTGAGTTGGAGAACCTTACTGAAGATCCTCCTCCATTCCCATCCCTGAATGTGTCTCGATGTGCTCTCTGATTCTTTGTGGGACGCAATCTGGGAGTCCTACTCAGTATGCTGTTTGCCCATTTTCCTCTTCCTGACAAAGTCTGTTCCATGTTGCCTTCCATGAGGCCGTTGCATGAGTCAAGGTCTAGGGGGTGTGATGGTGTAAGGCCTTCTGGACAAAAGCCTTGGAAGGAAATGTCTTGCTTCCCTCTGGCTTATTTATGGGGGCCTGGCAGAATCTCAGGGGGACCTCACAGGCCACTGAGTCTAATCTATACCAGAACAAGAATCCCCCCTCCAGTACCCCCAAGAATGGGCATGAAGGACAACCTTCCAACCCAAATATGGTGACTCTCCCGAGCCCCAAGAAACTCAGTCCTCTTGCTCAACCCCTGGAAAGGAGGAGGAACCCATTGCCCCTGAAGGTGGCTCATTCTGCTTAGGTCAGTGTTCCCTGTTAAGGGTCTTGGCCTCGCCTCAAGTTAATATTTGCTATTTTGTAACTTGTAGCTCTAGATTCGATTCTAGAGGTTTCCATGGTGCTGTGCTTACAACACCAAGGTCCAGCAGTCTCTGGTGCATATGAAGTGTCTAATAAACACTTCTTGGTTAAATTGAATTGTCTGTCATTAATAATAATAATTAGCATTTATGTAGCACTTTGTGTGATTTCACATTTTAGGTCTTCGGATAGGTGGAGGCAATGGTCGTGGCCTCCGCATATCTTTCTGTTTAAATATGCCTGTTTCCTTCCATTGTTCTTCCAAGGACGTGGTACCCAGTCACCTCACCATTCTGGTTGCTGTCCTCAGTACTCCACAACTTTCCAATGTCCTCCCTAAAATGTGGCATCAGAACATTGTAGTTCAGGTATAGTTTGCCCAGGGTGTAGAGCATGATGGTATTATCCCTGTCCCAGAGGACAGGGAGAAGGAAACAAGCATGTGTGTGAATGTGTGCAAATGTATGGTGTGAGTGTGTATATGCATTTGTGTGAGTATGTCTATGTATGTGTGTGTATGTATATACAATATTAAATGGCTCCTATGTGCCAGGCAGGGTGCTAAGCACTGTGTGAATGCCAGAGTGAGTGTGAGTACATGTGTGTGACATCATAGAAGGGATTCTTCAGGAATGGTTGGCCCAGATGGCTGCTGAGATCCCACGCTTTTGAGCCCATGGGCTTTCTGCAAGCATCAGCTGAGATCATGAAAGAAAGCATCGTGATGGCAGAGATGCCAATTAGGGTTTATTTCTTTTCTATTTAAAAAGTTTTTGATAACATTTCCCAATATCTCCCTCTCCTACCCATTGAGCCTTCTACTTAGTTATAACTAAGTAGAAGGAAGGAAAGAGGGAGAGAAGAAAGAAGGAGAGAGGAGGGAAAGAGTAAGGGAAAGAAGGAAGTTCAGCAAAATGGATCAAACACATCTGAGCTGAGAATCACACAGTATATACCATATTCCATCCCTGTGATCCCCCTCCTCTGTAAAGGAGAGGTGCATTTTTCTACCTCTTCTCTGAGGCTAAGCTTGGTCATTCAGATTACACAGTGTTTATTTAGTTTCCTTTTCTTACTCCTCTTGTTACATTGTTGCAGTCACTGTATATGATGTTTTCCTGATTCTGCTGATTTCATTTTGCATCATTTCATGAAAGTCTCCCCATGATTCTCTTTCCATTGTTTCTTCCAGCTTGGTCCTACTCATTGTACTCACATATCTCACAACTGCTTTAACCTTTTCCTATTCTATGGGCATTGGCTTTGTTTCCGGTTCCCTTAGCTACTACAAAAGGGTTCCTGTGAATATTTTGGCACCTGTGGGGATGCCAGCTATTATCATATACCCTCATTATGAAAGCAAGGAGAGGCAGGTGTGTTTGTGTGTGTGTGTGTGTCTGTGTGTGTGTGTAGCTGTTCTCCTATGGACCTCTGTTCTTGGGGGTTCAAAAGAAAAAAATAAATAATTCATAAAGGTTTCCAAAGTGCTATGTTTGTTTCTCCAGGGCCCGCCACATAGTACGTATCTAATTAACACTTGTAGATTGAACTGAATTGAACCAGTGACAGCCTTTTTGTCACAAATAGTGGAGATACGAGGAATTTCTACAACTTACTTGCTAGAAGAAGGAAGGAAACAAGCATTTATTAAGCTCCTACTGTGTGCTAGGCACTGTACTATAAAAGTGCTTTACAAATTTGTCCATTTGATCTTCACAACAATTCTGTGAGATAGGTGTGATTGTGGTCCCTATTTTACAGTTGAGATAACTGAGGCCCAGAGGTTAAGAGATTTGCCCAGGGTCAAACAGATAGTAAGTGTCTGAGACCAGATCTGAATTCAGGTTTTCAGGAAGAAATGGTGAGATAAAAGTGACTGGAAGACAGGTAGGTATCCACCAAACTTCAGAGGCCTCCCCCACAGCTGATAGATTATGAGGGGGGATACAAAGAGAGGAGATATAGTGCCTGCCCTCAAAGAAGTTATAGTCAGCTGGAGAGAATTGAGAGGGAATGGAGGATGTGTACACACCATTGACTGATACGAATGGATGCAGATGTCTTCCCTTTATTTTTTCAATTTTTCCTCATTTTTAATACATTTCTTTTATTTTTTTTAATTTTCTTTATTTTCTTTCTCCCCCACACCTGGAATGCTTCCCCTCTGATAATCTCTAACTTCTTTCCAGGCTCAGTAAGCTGATCAACAGGTATTTAATTAGCTACCTACTGTGTGCAGGGACTTTAAGTTTCTTATGAACAAGCAATGGAATGCTCTCAACTCTTAAGGAACTTCCAGTCTAATGGAAGAGACAACAAGGAGCTGAGTCCATTTTTATGTAGTACAGTTCCCTCCTTTTACAGATAAGGAAACTAAGGCATAGACAAGTGAAGTGACTTACTCAAGGTCGGTTCTGCAGTTAGTGTCATGTTTCCCAGAATAGGTACGTACACAACTATATATGCTCCATATTTATGTACTTTGATTTGTAGTCTTTATATTATCATGTAATTTTGCGCGTTTTTTAAGTAGAAAGTGAACAGATACTTCTGTTTACAAAGTCATTAAATACCTGAAGGTCTTGAAAGTACGAAGGACGTTAGCATGGGGGGGGGATCAGAAGAGGCTTCATGTGAAGATAGTGTCCGAGCTACATCTTACAGGAAGAGAGGACGTCTTTGACGCAAGGAGGTGAGAAGGAAGTGCATGCCAGGCCTTCTTCCTCCAGGAAGGCTTCCTGATTCCCCCAGCTGCTAGGGTCCTTGAAATTATCTGGTGTTTGTTATTTATGTATATACCACACACACAGACATGTGTACATATACATACACTCACATTTATATGCATCTATATTGATATATGCATATATACACACATTTTCTATAAATTAGCTATAAAATGTAATATATAATAAGACTATATAACATAGAAAACATACATTATAAATAATAGATTTAATATCTACAATAATATTTTATATTACATCTATCATAGGTACAATATACAAGTATATATGTAATATATTATCATGTTTACAGTATACACACAATATACAGTTATCCCTTCCACAGTGTGATTTCCCCGTCCTGGTTTTGCCATATTACAGGTGGGCATAAAAAAGTGAAACTGGAATTTTGGGGGAGTTTTGTGGAAGCTGTAGACAACACACAAAGGCCAACAGATGATGCAGAAAAGGTTTAGAAACTCAGAAATGCATAAAATGTATGCATAGTATTATATAATATCAACATATTTTATCTTTTAAGGTACTGTAAACACCCCAAACCATAAAGGAAAGAAAAAAATTTCGATTTCTTTTCTGGTATGAGGGGAGGACCAAAAATCCCTACACGGATAGTCCAGACTACGGGAGTGTTGTGTGTCAAACCCCCATGGTGTTAAAGGGATAGCTATTATGTTGCAATATATTACTCTTAGGTATTATGTAGTATTACATATGAGGATATATTGCATTGCAGCATATTTCTATTATAAATAATATATAATATGCATCATCTTTTACATATACAATATACTATAATTCATCCTACATAATGTATATCTGAAAGAGTACTAGCCAATTACAGGGATATAAATGTACATTTCAGTATATCTGTGTTTATGTATACACAACGATATACATACATGTTTCTGTGTGTGTATATATTCCTTCGTTCTCGAAGAGGATCAAAATATATATATGTATACACGCATCTATATCTATCTGCTACATACATACATATGCTCAAATGTATCCTTAAGATCATAGGATCATAGATTAAGAACAGGAAAGCACTTTAGAAGCCACCAGTTCAGTTTCCTCCATATACAGATGAGGAAAGTGAGGCACAGAAAAACAGCTAAATGACTTCGGACCACAGAGCCAGTACTGTGTTTCCTGAGATAGCATGTAAGTTTCTGGAAGGCAGCAACAGCCTCTTCTTTTCTGTTTTCAAAGCCTCAGCCCAGATGGTGTCACCTAGCTGACACTTAATGTTTGTCTTGGCATGATAGAGGCTAATTATCATGCCCAGTGACCAGGGTGATGCCACAAGGGGAGAATTTTCTCTGAGTACCCAAACTGGTAAAGAATGCCAAATGGATGAATAGCTGCCATTTTTTTAGATCAGGGTGGGGGAACCTGCGGCCTTGAGGTCACATGTGGCTCTCTAGGTCCTCAAGTGTGGCCTTTTGACTGAATCCAAACTTCACAGAACAAATGCCCTTAATACAAGGATTTGTTTTGTAAAACTTGGGCTCAGTCAGAAGACCACACTTGAGGACCGAGAAGGCCACATTCCTCCCGGCAAAGTTGGAAGGGATCCAGGAGGTCATCCAGCCTAATGTTCCCTCCTACCACCATCCACTTGTGACTTTGGAGACAAAGCTTGCTCTGCTTCACATGTCTTCCCTGTCTTGAGGGTGGAATGTTCTATTTAGAATCAGAGCATTTGGGTTTGGATCCTGCTCCTACTACTTACCTGTGTGACCTTGGGACAAGTCACTTCACCTCCATGGGACTTGGTTTCTTCATCTATAAACTAGGCAAGAGAGTTGGACTAGAGGGTCTCTGGGGTCCATACTGGTTCTGTCCACAACAACAACTGACATTTGTTTAACACTTTAAGGTTTGCAAAGCCCTTCACAAATTTTAATTCATTTCTGGGAAGTAAATACTGTTATTCCCATTTTACAGAAGAGGACACTGAGGCAGACCTAGGGGAAGTGACTTGTTCAGGGTCATGCAGTGGCTGAGGCAGGAGTGAAACCCAGCTCTTTATGATTCCAAGTGCCTTCTCACTACTTATTTATCTATAACCCTCTAGCCTTCAATGGTTATACTCTAGTTTGCCCATGTTTTCACCCAGAATGGAAGATAGCCCTCCAGCTGTGGTCTGACCAGAGCATGCTATTCCCTCATTCTTTTATTTATTCTTGGAACCTCTGTAGTCCAAGATTGCATTGCCATCAGGCAGCCAGTCAGTCAACGTATATGAGGCATCAAATATGTTCCAGGCACCATCTTATGCTTCTTAAATTTGCTAACAACCCTCCCTCCCCTGCCATGTAAGGGCAGGATGTGGTTCAGTGGATTGAGCCATGGGCCTGGAGTCAGGAAAACCTGAATTAAAATCCAACTTCAGACACTTACTAGCTGTGTGACCCTGGCCAAGTCACTTCACCCTGTTTGCCTCAGTTTCCTCCTCTGTAGAATGAGCTGGAGAAGGAAATGGCAAACCACTCTAGTATCTCTGCCAAGAAACCTCAAATGGGGTCAGAAAGAATCAGACATAACTGAAGCAACTCAACAAATACTTGTAAATTTTGAAGATGTTACAGAAATCAAAGCCATATATGATTATCTATAGGAAGGGAAAGTTGACTTGTCCAGACTGTGACAGCCAGTAAGTATGCAGTGAGAGATTTAGGCCTAGGCCTTGGTTCCAAACCTAGAGATGGTGATGGAGTTGCAGGGGAGGATCAGGTGTGAGGAAGTCTTTATGCTGTTAACTTGAGTCCTGCCCTATGCTAATTCTTTTTTTCTCTTGTTTCACTAGTGGTCTCTGCTTTGTTTAGGAATGTCTTAACACAGATGGCCCTGTGAGTGTGACCGTGGCCACAAGGGTGGAGGTCAGCCCACTGGCGTCTCTAACACCTGTTCCCAATTTAAATGAGATCGCCAAGGAAGACAGACTGCAGACCACCTACTATCACCCTGCCAGCAAAGCCTCTCCTCCACTGATGGTGTTGGCAGGGTCTAGGAATCTTGGGACTCCATCAAGAGCACTCCCCATGCCCCGACTTTCCCCCAAACCATTTTCTAAGGAGAACTCTTCGGATGTGTTTGCAAATGTGAAATCTGCCATCACAGCTGTCAAGCCTGGCACTCTGGTGACCAGGCCACTCTCATATAGCAAGCTTGAGGACTCAACCACTGCTAAGGCTTCAGATGAAAACATGCCTTCCTTGGTTGAACCAAAGATGAATGAGGGAGGAGGCACGAGCTCAAGTGTAATAAAGCCCTGTAATAAAGCCCTGCCCCAATCCGTGCACAGCCAAAACACCATCATTCTTTTTGAAACGGCTGGCCCTGCCAAGTCCAAGGCAGATCCCAGCTCTGGAAAGTGGATGGGTGAGGAGCAAAAGGTAGACGCTGTGACCCAGCCCCAAGGACAGCCACCCAGTTCCAAGAACGAGACTACAGCCAAACCTGCATTACCGCCTCGGAAACCTGCAGGGACCCTCCAGAGGCAGGCATCTTTGTGTTCTGAGGAAAGGCCAGCTGTGTTGAAATCTTGGGAGAAAGGGGAGGAAAACAATCACCTGGCATCCCCTGGCATCAAGAATGAAGGAGGCCACCCATCTTCAGAAGCCTGGCCAAGGAGCAAGCGGAGGCCTGTCTCAGCCATCTTCACTGAGTCTGTCCAACATTCAAAGCCTAGCTCTTTAGAAAGCCCTGGGGGGAAGGTACCACCTCCTCCCCCAGAGAAATCGTGGGTCCAGAAACCTCGGCCCTTGTCTGTGGATCTCACGGCAAGGTTTGAAAATAAGGACGTCCTTTCCAAGAAGGTGGGCAGTCCCATGGAGGTGAGCAAGGACAAAGGGCTGGGTGTAGGTTCCAGAGACAGAGGGAACGGAGAAGAGAGAACAGAGCCGTTGGACAGGGCTACATCCTTGAATCCTTCTTTGAGATTGAAGGAACAGGGTTTGGATGACCCAGACTTGAAAAACAAAGTCACGGAACAGAGTCCGAAAATCGTCTTTAAGTCGATGGACGCCTGTTCCCCTGAAACATCTACAGACCTGCCTGAGGCCTCGGTCAGAAAAGGGTGGAACCCCCTGGAAGAGAAAGCCAAACAGGAGAGGGAGTGTAAAGCCAGACTGACATTGTGACATCGTAGGCTTTGTCTGTCAGACTCATGTCAACAGCAACTGAGAGACAGAGAGTATTTAGCCTGCTGTCTGTGTCATTTTCATATTATGTTTAATGCTCTGGGTACTCCTACCCTGGCATATAGCACCTTTGCTTGCCCCCTCTGAGATTAACCTGAGTTTCTACTCTAGGTTCACAAGGCCAGCTTTGGAAAGTCAATCAAGACTTGAGAAAGGCCCCGCATCAAGCGGTGAGCTTCTTCAAGAAAGTGTTCTCCAGGTAAGAGGCCCCTCTGGTGTCCAGCTTCCCTGCAGTTGTCCTGTGCCCCGTTCAAATATCCCTGTGCACAATGACCTTTAGATTCATTTGCAAGGAATCTGGAGCCCTAGCTGGGCCCTGATGCTCCACTATTGTGTGGCCTCACAAGGGGGCTTTGTTTCCCCCTCCCTGTTCCTTAGTTTCCACTCCTGTAAAAGGAGGTCATTACACTGGCTAAGCTTCTTGTTATGTGTCCTGACACCCTTTTCCCAGATGTTATTTTACAAGGTTTTAGATCCCATGAGTAATTAATTTTAAGGTTTTTAATACCTGACATCCTTTTTATTTTCTTTTGCCAATGGACTGGGATTGTCCTGGTGTAGGGATCTCCCAGTAAGGAAAGTCCCTCTTCAGTGCAGAATGACACCTCCTCTGGAGAGTTCTGGGGGCCATTAAGTGTCCTGGGTCACAGAAGCATTATGTATCAAATGAGGGACTTCCTGACTCAAGGGTTGGCATCTCTAACCACTGCCCCACAGCTGCCACTTTGCCATTCTGGAATTCTGTAACGTCCATAGAAAGGCTGTGCAGCAGCTTGGAAAGAGGCTCAGGCTTGGAGTGAGGAAGACCAGGGTTCACATCCCCCTCTTCTGGCGCACCAATTGTGTGATGCTGGGCATAAAGTTGTGGGCTTGTTTGGGGTTGTCTCTGCCATTAGATTGAGCCCCTCAAAGTTGGGGATTTTTGTGTTTGCCTTTTTTTACTTAGTGTGTATTGTGTGCATGTGTATATACATATAAAATATATGTGTCTCTGAATGTATACATTCACTGTTTATGGTCTTCGTCATATTGTTCAGTTGATTCTTCATGACCCCATTTGGGGTTTTCTTGGCAAGATACCAGAGGGGTTTGCCATTTCCTTCTACAGTTCATTTTGGAGGTGAAGAAACTGAGGCAAACAGGGTAAGGTGACTTGCTCAGGGTCACATAGCTAGTATCTGAGGCCAGATTTGAACTCAGGAAGATAAGTCTTCTTGACTCTAGGCCTGGTACTCTATCCACTATGGTGCCACCTAGCAGCCCGAGTGTATATAGTTGACAATTAAGTGCTTGATAACTAAGAGCCCTTGCTACCCCTAGGGAGCTTTTTTAAACTGAAGATGAGTTTCCACACTGGGAATTCCCCTTCTCCTTTAAAAAAATTATGTAAAAATATATAACACTGGGATTCTGCAACTTTTCCCAGATTTTACAGCCAGAGACAGTTGAAAGACAGGTCTTGAATCCAGATGGTTTTTTTGGGGGGGTGGGGTTCTACTCATACATTCTTATTAAACACATTTTCACATTGGTCATGTTGCTTAGAAGAATTAAGATGAATGGGAGAAACCATGAGAAAAACCAAACCAAACCAAAACATAGCACAAGAGAATATATATTGCTTCATTTGGCAATCCAGTTCCATCGTTCGTTCTCTGGATGTGGAAGACATTTTGCCTCGAGTCCATTGAGAATGTTTTAGGTCCTTGCATTGCTGTGAAGGGCTAAGTCTACCAGAAAAATTTCTTGCACACTGTGGTTGTTACTGTGTACAATGTTCTCCTGGTTCTGCTCCTTTCACTCACCATCAGTTCATAGAAGTCCTTCCAGACCTCTCTGAAGTCTTCCTGTTCATCATTTCTCATAGCACAATAGTATTCCATTATATTCTTATACCATAACTTGTCATTCCCCAATTGATAGACATCCCGTTGATTTCCAGGTTTTCGCCACCAGAAAGAGTGCTGCTATAAATATTTTTGTACATGTGGGACCCTTTCCTATTTTTATGATCTCTTGGGGATACAGTCCTAGAAGCAATATTGCTAGGTCAAAGGGTGTGCACATTTTTGTTGCCCTGTGGGCATAGTTCCAAATTGCTCTCCAGAATGGTTAGATCAGCTCCACCAACAATGAATTAATGTTCCAACTCTGCCACATCCTCTCCAGCATTTATCATCTTCCTGTTCTGTCATGTTTGCCAATCTGACAGGTATGATGTGGTACCTCAGAGTTGTTTTGATTTGCATCTCTCTAATCAATAGTGATTTAGAGCATTTTTTCATATGATTTTAGATAGCTTTAATTTCTTCCTCTTGAAAACTGCCTGTTGATATCCTTTGATTAATTATCAGTTGGGGAATGACTTGTATTCTTGTACATTTGACTGAGTTCTCTACCTATATTTGGAAATGAGGCCTTTATCACAGACACTAGTTGCAAAAATTCTTTCTCAGTTTTCTGCTTCCCTCCTAATCTTGGTTGCATTGAGTTTGTTTATGCAGAAACTTTTCAATTTAATGTAATTAAAATGATCCATTTTGCACTTCATAATGTTCTCTATCTCTTGTTTGGTCATACATTTGTCCATTCTCCATAAATCTGACAAATACACTCTTCCTTGCTCCCCTAATTTGTTTATGGTATCAATCTTTATACCGAGATCATGTATTTGGAATTTATTCTTGTATATGGTGTCAGGCATTGGTCTATGCCCAGTGTCTGCCACACTGTTATCCAGTTTTCTTAGTAGTTTTTGTCAAACAGTGAGTTCTTATCCTAGAAACGGGGGTCCTTGGGTT
Organism: Notamacropus eugenii; assembly: GCF_028372415.1. Lineage (NCBI taxonomy): Eukaryota > Metazoa > Chordata > Mammalia > Diprotodontia > Macropodidae > Notamacropus > Notamacropus eugenii. Next base: position 21,600,843 of record NC_092875.1, on the reverse strand, counting down.
TATCAAACAGTAGATTGCTGTTATATTCATTGACTACTGTGTCTTGAATACCTAACCTGTTCCACTGGTCTATACCTCTATTTCTTAGCCAGTACCAAGTGATTTTGATGATTGCTGCTTAATAATACAATTTGAGATCTGGTAGGGATAGGCCACTTTCCCTAGCATTTCTTTTCATTACTTCCCTTGATATTTTAGACCTTTTGTTCTTCCAGATGCATTTTGAGATTATTTTTTCTAGCTCTAGAAAATAAGTTATCTGGTAGTTTGATTGGTATGACACCAAATAAGTAAATTAATTTAGGTAAAATTGTCATTTTTATTATATTAGAATCCATATCTTTTGTACTGTAAGACCAGCTCTCCGTTCTAACATACTACCTTGCCTGTTATCCAATCACTTAAACCTTTTAATGCTCAGGCAACTCTTTGAGATTATAAATTGCTAAGCAGGTACTTGCAGTCTGGGACAGCTAGGTGGTACAGTGGATAGAACAGTGGGCCTACAGTTAGGAAGACTCATCTCCTTTAGTTCAAATGTGGTCTCAGTTGTGTGACCCTGGGCAAGTCACTTCACCCTGTTTGCCTCAGTTTCCTCATCTGCAAAATGAGCTAGAGAAGGACATGGCAAACCTCTCTAATCTCTCTGCCAAGAAAACCCTAAATGGGGTCGGGAAGAGTTGGACATGACTGAAAAGTGAGTGGACAACAACAGCTTGTGATCTGGTTTGAGAGGGAGTGTTAATTGGGAAATATTTCACAAAAAACAGATAATAATTCATAGCTAGTGTTCCATTTTAAAGCAAAATCAATATAAAGCACAGGGATTACTGACCTCATTTCATTTGAAAAAATGAACCTAATTCAGGAGCCTAAGATTCTCCCTGCTCCAGGAAGCCCTACCTTTCTCACAGGGATGGTGTGTGGTTCAATGACCAGTCTTGTTAGAGAAGACCAGAGTCCCGTTACCAGAAACTTGGGCCTCAGGGGACTGACCACAGCTCCTCATGAAGAATTGTCATCTTCGGGGGTGGGCTGAGCATGGAGGACCCTACAGTTAATATCCACCAGTAGTAGAATCCCTATAGAACGGAATCTCCCCCAGGGTAGGGCCTGCTTCATTTTCTTGTCTTTCGTATGCCCAGGGTCTGAACCAGAGTACGGGCTAGTTTTCTACTTGTGGAAATAGAGCTGGGGATAGGGCCTTCGAGATCATCAGCTTGCCTCCAGGACATGTGATCCTTCCCAGATTTCTGGACTTTTCTGCTGAACTCCACAGAGTATCTTTGGACATCCCAGCTGGCCCAATGTTTTCTTCAAAGTCCTTTTCTAAAAGAAACTGTTGGCATGACCATCTTGTGTCCAACTCCCTCTTCAGAGGTTGTAATGTCATAATGGGTCTTTATTGCAGACTGAACCCTGACCTTTAAAAACAAAGGAACCACACAGAAAAAGATGAACAGACATTTGACTGTTGACGTAAAAAGATAGGCTGCTGTCTTTTTACCTTTTCTAAATTAGTTGGGTCATTTTGTAAATTTTCTGCTCTGTTGCTTTGAATAGTTGTTGGACTACTGTATGTGACTAGAGAGAGGATCTGAATGTACCCCAAACTGTATTCTATTTAAGACATCCCCCTTTCAATAGAAGGAAATTTCATCCACCTGCCCTTTGTAAGCCACTTCAATTAGCCTCACGAGCCTGCTTTAGTTTTTGAGTTCTTCTATATTGAGTTTTCTTTCTTTCTTCCTTTTTTCTTCACAGAACAGAGAAGGGCAGAGTTTGCTCAGGATGGATTTGAACGGAGCATCTGCTGGGAAAAACCAGTGGAAGCCTGTGAAGCCCTGTGAGAAAACCAGACAGACTGAGCGGAAACTGAGTGCCAGCAACGAGTCAGACAGCTCCCTCTTCTCGAAAGAGGATTCCACCATGGTGCCCCGTCGGCCTGCAGCCGCCATGGATGAAGATGATAAGGACTTCCAGACTGTCTGGGCAACTGTGTTTCAGTCCAATATGATGAAGTACCCCGTGGCTGACCGCTCCTTCTTGACATCCTCCAGTGAGTCAGCCAGAAAATGTGGTGAGTCACGTACCCTAGCAGTGGAGAAAACATCATGGTTAGGGAAGGGGCCGGTGGACAACGCAAAGGTCAGAACCGATAATTCAAAGTGGGCTGAGAAACCCTGGAGTAGCATACTGTCGAACGAAGAAAAAAGCCCAGTTAATGCCACCCTGTGGGAAAAACGTCCCAGGGACGAAAGATGGAATATGTCCTCGGTGAAGCAAATGGGAAATAGTCTTTCTCACCAAAGAATTGAGCCAAGATGTAACAATGTACATATGACTGGCGAAAGGGTCCTCAGCAAGGCTGTGGTGACTGCCCCTGAGGAGAAGGCCGTGACGCTTAGGACTAATAAACAGTGGTCTTCTCAGAAGCAGGGCTCTTGGAATGAGGGTCTGAGCATGAAGCAGCAGGGTAGACTGGACATGAAAATGGGGCGCTCCCAAGTTTCTAGTTTGGTTGGGGAAGCCCGAGAGAGGCTGGAAACAGCTACCCCTAAGTCTGAATTCCATGAACCCAAGGACGTGTTAGGTGGGAGCTCACTGCCACCCAATAAAATTGTTGAGAGATCCTATTTGGCAAACCAAGACAAGACTCCCGGGATTGCGGGCAATGAAAAAGCTGCTCGGTTGTTCCCCCGGCACATTGCCAAGGGAAAGGAAAGTCCGATCCATGTCTCTGAGACTGTGGTGGTCAGAGCAGCACATATAGGTTCTTATAATGTACAGCCAGTAGAAATGAAGAAGCTTGATTCACGAAGTCCAGTAGAAGGAAGGAGCCAGTTTGGTGATTATTCAGAGAGCTCTCATCCCAGGGACTTGGCTAAAGAAGAATCCTTTGACCTCAGATCAAGAAAACACTTAGGCTCCAGGTCCATGAGAAAAGACCCTTTGATAATGGGTGAAGAAAGTGAATGGAGCCAGTCCCCAACCCCAGAGCCAGAAGCCAAAGTCAGAAAGTCAGGTAGTGTGGATCTGAAAGTCACAGAGAGATGGCAACGGAGGACATTGCCTCATGATGTGAAGTTTGATGAATTCGTCTCATTTGCCCCAGAACCGACCAAGAGGCATGGGAGACGAGCTGACTCTCTGTCCCCCAGAGATGCCTCCTTCAAAAAGAGTCGGCACACCCAAGATGGAGCAGATTCAGAGGAGTCCAGTCGGGATGTGCCTCAGAATGCAAAGGATGCAGCTCCAAAGCCAGACCCACCTCGGGAGCCCAGGGAGACCCGTTTTGCTGTGACATATCAGTTCCCTGGGGATAAAAGAGACTATAACATGGACAGTTCTGTTTATGAAAACAGGAAGGCCTCTTTGCTAGACCAAGATGAGCCAGTAAATGTCCATAATTCTAGAAAACTCAGCTTTTTGTCTGAATCACCCCCAAACTCTAGGTTAGCTCCTCCAAATCCCAGCGATCTGTCAGAAAACTTTGAGAGCAAAACTTGGCAGGCCAAAGAGAGGGAACAGGAAAACCTCAGTTTTTCTAGGAGCCCAAGGTCCAGGGACCAGCCAGTGCTGCCTGGGGAGAGAAGGACGAGACATGCAGATGGCAGAGGGATAGATGTGGATGCTTTGTCAGTTAGCCAAAGGTCAGCAACTGTCAGCATCCCCAGTGACCCCAAAGACAATGGAGGCAAGAGGTCCTCCAGAGCTTCTGAGCATTTTATGTATTCGTCAAAAAACAGTGACCTCCTGACAAGAAGGAAGCAGCAGGATGGCCGTGAATCACTCAGGACCAAAGCTGAGGATGGTTATAGGTCAAGTATCCTTGACATAGATGCCCTCATGGCCGAATACAAAGAAGACTCTGCAAAAGGCAGTGAGCCCAGGGACTGGAAGGAGGACAGAGTACATTCTAGTCATGGTGGGTTTCAGTGGGATAGGCCAAGTACCAGGAGTTCAACTGCAGATAACCTTTCCCAAAGGTATGACTGGAGGGGCCAGAAGGAAGCCCAGGATCATATGGGTTTTAGAAAGTTGGTGAATCTCCCTGGGCAGCTACGTCCCAGGCCTGAAGAATCCAGCTCCATGATACCCTCTGGACCTGAAATAAGAAAAGAAAAGACTGGGTCCCCCACTCACGAACTGAGTAGACAGAAAGCTCCCAGCACCAGATTCACCCCTCCACTCTGGGGGATGCCCCAATCTGAACTTTCTGAACAGTCACCTTCTGACCTCTGGAAGAAAAAAACAGCTGAGGATCAGAAAATGGAGGTGGCACCTGCTAACAAACCACAAAATATCAAATGCCAGAGTTACAGGGCTGAGGCAAGCACCCCTTTACATGATATTAAAAACACAGAGGTAAGCTTGCCTCCCAAGACTTCCCCTGTTGCTCGTGATGCCATCTTATTGGAGGATGAAGTCTGGGCTCCCCGAAACTCTGTGGGGAAAAGAGAGAAAGTGTCCTCTCTCCATGGAAGAACTAAAGTCAGGAGAGAAGACTATGATTCGGATTTTGGAAACATCAAGTGTACTTATTCAGAAAAGATAGCCCCTGCTTCAGTCCGAGAGAATCTGTCCCTCATGCAGGAGGCCCGAGAACGAAGGAGAGATCCATTAAAAGCCCAGAAGAGTCTCCCAGGGGAAAATCTTGAGAGCACTGTGGCCTACAAGGAATTCCCACACTGGGAAACGAAATCCAGTGAGGATCATAAGGTATTTATATACTGAAATTCGTTTCTGTTCAACACACCTCTCATGTTCCCAGCCTCAAGTTAGGAGACCAAAAAAAGAAAAAGTATTAGCATATTAGCATACACTAAGGAGAAATCAAAAGGGCCAAATGATAAGATGAAAGATAAGAGAAAAGAGCCCCTAGATTGCTGTCAGTTGCTTCTGGCTCTGTGTTGTTTTCTGAGCTTTCCTTTCCTTCTGCGTAAAAGGATAAGGTTGGATCAGGTGGTTTGTAGGGGTCCGGCTGGAGCTCCAACATTCTGGGCTCTGTGACCTAAGAGCGATTTCTCCTCCCTGAGTCTCTGACTCATGAGTGATTCTCTTATACTTGGACCCAGTGGGGTTCATTATCTTTCCCTCCTCTCCACTTCTCAGTTTTTTCTCCATCTTTCCGGTCATTCGTCCTCACGAACGTGGGGCCATGACCAACTCTTCCTCCTCACTCTCTTCTCTTAGGGTACAATGTAAGAAAATCCTGGGTTTCCAGTCAGAACACTTAGCTCTCTCTCATTTTAACTTGCCTGTGTTACTTTGGGCACCAGTGTTTCCTTGTCTGTGGCCTCAATTTCCTTGTCTGTAAAATGTTGGGGTGTGATCCTAGGTCTTGTCAGTCAAAAAATTCAATTCAAGGAGAGAGAGGAACATATGTTAAACACTTACTATGTGCTAGGCACCTCTTTATAAATAATATCTCCTTTGATTTTCACAACAATCCTGAGAGGTAGTTGCTGTTTTTATCACCACATTTACAGATGGGAAAACTGAGACAGACAGAAATGAAGTGACTCAGAGTCTAGCCCAGAGGCCTATTTATTGGGCCATCCTAGCTTAGCCTAGTCCAGGTGGCACATTTGAATTCGACAAGACTCTTATTAAACACCTACTGTGTGTTAGGTATAGTATAATAAACGAGGTCTGGTTTTGGAATCAGGAAGACTCAGATTCAAGTCCTACTCAACATACTTAGTGACCTCTTGATGCTGTAGACAACTTAGTAAGACTCAGTTACAGAAAGATTGCTGTTGCCGAAGCGAGCTTCCATGCTCAAGGTTCCCTACCCTGATGAAAGCATTGGTTATGGAAAAACACTGCGTCATACATTTGTCTCTGTCCTCAAACAGTTTATATTGTCCTGGGGAACTATACCCTAAGTGAGGCATTATGGGACAGTGGGAAGAACTTGGGTTCAGACTCCATCTCTGACGTTTCCTTCTAGTGTAGATCAGCCTGGCTGGAGAATACAGCTGACCACAGCAAAAGGCCATCCGTGGCCCCCCTCCATGAGTTCTGCTTTGTTTTTAGTCATCCAGCGACTATTTTTGCCTGTCTACAGGATTGCTGTTCTGGGAGCAGTGGGGAGAGGGCTTCTGGGAGAATGCCAATGGAAATGTGACATTTAATCCTTCCCTAGAGTGGAGCAGCAGCATGGCTGCTGAGAAGGGCCCAGGAGAAAGGCAGCGTTGTAGCAGAGGGTGCCCTGGCCTCAGACCTGGGAGAGCTGCTCTGCCCTCCGGCTCTGGCCCCCATTCACGGGTGCTGGAGTGTCTGCTCCTATCTCCTGGACCCCAAACATGGATTTTCAACAGGAAGGCTGTTCCCTTATCTGAGAAGTCCTTAGACCACAGGGAGCTGCCCTTTCTCACACAGGGCATGTTCACTGCTCCTGGGCCCATTTTGGCAGAAAGGCTGGGGTGCTTTGGTGACACCTGATTTAATCAACTCCTGCTGCTTTTTCTCTCTCCAAGAACACAAATGCCAAATAATTTTTATTAAATTTTTTCATTTAAGAAAATCAAAAAATTATTAAAAAAATAAAAATTTATTTTAAAGACCATAATTTTTAAATTTAAAAAATTGTTTAAAAAAATGAAATAAATTTTTCTTTAAAATAAAACAAGATTTTTATTTAAAAATGGAATGTTTTTATTTATAATAATTTTATTAAAAATGAAATAATTTTTATTTAAAATATTTTTATTAAAACAGTTTTTATTTTATTTAACAAAATGTTTATTTTAAAATAATTTTATTAAAAACAATCACTTTTATTTAAAATAATTTTATTAGAAATGAAATCTTTATTTAAAAATAAAGTAGTTTTAAAATAGTTTCATTAGAAAACAAAATCATTTTTATTTAGCAATAATTTTATTAATAAGAAAATGATTTTATTTAAAAATGAAATGGAATAAAATTTTTATCAAAAAATTAAGTTTAAGAAAATAAATTTTAGCATGAAATAAAATTGTATTTAAGTAATTGTTATTTAAAAACAATAAATATTTAATTGAAAATATTTTTAAGATAAAATATTAATTTAAAATAATTATTAAAATTTAATTCATATTTGTATTTGACATTTTTAAAAACTGATTTTATCATTGTCTTTTTTTTTTTAAACATCCTGGTTGTTTCCAGAGATATCTCCTTCCCACTCCCAGTCCAATGAGCTCTCTTTTGTAACAAAGAATATCAGTTAAGAAAAGTTAATGGACCATGGACATACACAATCTCTGTAAGCTCCCTCTCACCCCCCAGAAAGAGGGAAGGATTAGGCTGGGGATAGGAAACTGCCTTTCCTCCTTATTTCGGCAGGACCCACATGGGTCGTCATAGCAGTGATTGGAAGCTTGACTTTCTTTGGGAGAATTCTCTATGTTCTCAGAGTCAGTGGATCTCTCTATCCCTTGCTTCTGCTCCCTTCCTTTTACTTTCCTCTTCCTTGTCATTTCTTGAGAATTGGAAAGCCCAGACAACCTCATTTATTTCAGATCACCAGAGCCTTAGTTTCCTCATCTGTCAAACGAGGGGGTTGTACCCAGCGCTCTCCAACAGCTCTAAACCTAGATATGATTCTGTGATTGTTCCCAAACACTTGTTCACACGACTTGTATTTTTTCAGTCATGGTCTTCATGACTTCCCACCCTTGGGCTTTTCTTGGCAGAGATACTGGAGTGGTTTGCCATTTCCTTCTTCAGCTCATTTTATAGATTAGCAAACTGAAGCAGACACAGTTAAGTGACTTGCTCAGGGTCATACAACTAGTAAGTGCCTGTGGCTGGATTTGAGCTCCAGTATTCCTGATTTCAGTCTGTCCACAGTGCCACCTGGCTGCCCCACGTGTTCACTTGTTCCTGAGTATATCTGAGAGAGTGGGTAGCAAATAGTGGGACCCTGAACTCTGAAAAGCCCCATCCCACTTTTTATCGGAGGATACTTGTGATTCTAAAAGAGTCAGGAGTCCCTGCTTTGAAACTTCGTCTCCCAATGCAAACTGCCAAATGTTCCTTAACCCAAGAGTTTCAGTGACTCATCTGAGGTGACACAGTTAGTCTGTGTCAGAGGTGGGACTCAGAACTGACAGTGAGGCTAGGTATGTACCCATTGTACCACACTGCCTCTCATGAAGCCATCTAGCTGATGGTAAAAGCAGGGTCATTTCTTTTCCTGTAAAAAGCAGAATCTTAGGATTTAGACACCTTAGTGTCCAGTACTCTCATTTTACAAAGGGAGGAAGCAGAGGCTCAGGGAGAGCAAGGTGACTTGCCCCCAAGCCTGGAGTGGTCTCCATCCTCACCTCTGTCTCCTGGCTTCCTTTAAGTCCCTGTCAAAATCCCACCTTCTACAGGGAGCCTTTCCCCACTCCCCTTTAGTCTAGTGCCTTCCCTCTATCAGTTATCCCCAATGCATTTGATCTCCAATCTCACCAGTACGTAGTTGTTCGCATATTGTTTGCCCCATTTAATTGTGAGCTTCCTGAGGGCAAGGGCTGTATCCCCAGAGCTTAGCATAAGCCTGGCTCCTAGTAAATGCTTAATAAATGCGTGTTGACTTTTTTGTAGCCCTAGAGCTTAGCACAGTGCCTGACTCGTGGTAAATGCATAATAAATGTTTACTGGCTGACTAGTAGCCAAGGCAGGATTTGTACTCAGGTCTTCATTGCATCACACTGCTCCTAGTCTCTACCATCAGTAACTCTTCCTCAGTGTCTGCTGTGCCCAGCCCTGTTCTGGGTGGTGGGGTGGTCACAGGAGGTAGCTGACATGAGCTCTTCCCTCAAGGACCCACCCCCCTCCTCCCAGTGGGGGATTGAGATTCACACAACAATGGAATCTTTAGGCAACAGCTGTGTCCTGGTTGGCTGTAAAAGCAGTTGGACCATTGGTGTTTTGTGTTTGATTAATTGTACTGAATTGATTGATAACGATTGGCCATTGACCTGAGTTCAAATATCACCTCAGACACTTGACACTCACTAGCTATGTGACCTTGAGCAAGTCACTTAACCCCAACTGCCTCATCCTGGGTCATCTCCAGTCATCCTGATGAATATCTGGTCACTGGATTTAGATGGCTGTGGAGGAGAAGTGAGTCTAGTGACCTGCACAGCCTTCCCTCACTCAGAACAAAGTCAAGTGCAAGTCACGTCATTATTTCTCTGATGGCATGGTTTTCTTTGGCAACGAAGGACAAACACACACACTTAGGAATCCTGCAACCTGTATGTATGTTGTCCTAATGAATGCAAAAAAACCCCAAGAAATAAACCTCAAAAAAAATCCTGTGTGACATTGTAATAGATCTCATTTCTTAGTTTAGCGCAGCACCTGGAACATAGTAGGTGTTTGATAACTGTTGATTGATTAATTAATTGTACTGGGAGGTTTATAATGTGTTTTTCTCATAAAGACCCTGTGAGGGTAGATAGGTCAAGGATTATTCGTCTCTGTTGGCAGAAGAAGAAACTGAGGTTCTGATAGGTATAGCTACCTACCCAAAGTCACAGAGCTAGTATGTATCAAAACTAGGACTTGAACCCACGTCTTTTGACTTGTAAGTCTGTCACACTTTTCATTACATTTAGCTACTTTCTCTCTTTGGTTACTCGGGTGCCACAGGACACTGAAAAAGAGAAGGTCCGACCTGCAAACAATAAATCCCCCCTGAGAGGCTTCACTCCTGCACCTGTTTCCAGGAGAAGGCACAGCTTCTGTAAAGACAAGAAAATGGACCCTTTTATGGTAAGTTTTCTTTTGCCTAAAACCAGCCATTCTGCCCCTATCTTTCCTCCACAGGGTGGGAGGAATGCTGGTACAGGAACATTTAATTACAGTGGATGTGCTTGCGAATGGTACTTCCCCCTATACTTGGGGTGATCTTTTGGGCACACTTGGGCACGGCTGTGTTCTGTTTTTGCGTTAATGTGAAGTGAAAGGAGTGGTGGCATGCTCTGGGCTTCATGAAGTGCGTCTTGATGTCCTGTTGCAGAAAAAAAGTCACTTTTTTTAAACTTGGGAATATGTGTTGGAGTAAATTGAGGAAATTTGAGAATACAAGATTGAATGAAATTTTTGTGGGTCACTGAAGAGCTTTGCATTTAATTTTGCGTCCTTTCTGGTGGCTAGATTTCTCTGTTATATGCTTTTTAAAAAAACATAAATGGATATTATGTTTTCCAAAGGTTATTTATACATCCGTTGAATGAGGGCTTCCTTAGTCATACTATTACGGTTGTTGAACATAATTGGATTACAGATCCTCCCTGGCCATAATGAATCATTTTGTCTTGGTCTATATTTTTCTCTTGCGTTTTCTGGTGTTTTCTTTAACATGTTTCCATTGACCTGCCTGAATGCTGTCACCCCGCCGTTGGTTTCCCAATGATGAGTGTGCTTCAAGGCCCATGTGGGTGGTTTTCTTTTTCCCTTTGGAAAAGTAATTATTGTCATTAGTTGTGAGTGTCAAGTAGGTACCTTCTAACTGAGTCACACTTAGCAGTTAGGAGATGGAGGCTAGCATTGTAGACTGTCCATACAGCCAACCTGCCTCTTCTGCTGGGGTGTTCTCCCCAGTGTGGAATTGTGGACGACAGAATGGAAGCTAGGAGAAGTAAACTCCCTGAGGACTGCTTAGTGTTTGTCTTTGCCAGCCTCTGGCATATAGTAGGTGCTTAATAAATGCTTGATTGGTTTTTGTTTGCTTATGTAAGTATGTGCTGGTATACCTCATGGAAAGTGAGCCTCCTGAGGACAGGGGCTGTTCAGTGTTTGTATTCTAGTGCCTGGCACACAGAAGGGGCTTAATTAATGCTTGTCGATTTGTGTTTGCTTATATGGGTATGTGTTGATATATGGATATAATTTATGGAATGTAAGCTGCCTGGGGACAGCAACTGTTTAGTGTTTGTATCCTCATTTCCCAGCTCAGTTCCTGGTACACAGTAGGGGCTTAATAAATTATTGATTTACATCTTGATTGCCTGTATGTGTCTAAAGAAGATGGAGTTTGGCTGGACTTGACCCTCGATTTTATCTTTGTATTTCTTCCTGTGTGGGAAGCTTGAGTCTGTGCTGGAAGCCCACCAGAATGGGTGTTCCTTGGTAGACCTGCTTCAGAAATCGCCTGAGGATTTTTTGGTTTCCTAGACGGAGCTTTATGAAGCTAACATAAATCCCAGCCCAGCCTTGCTCCTGGTGTGTGTCTAGGCTGTTTCGTGAGGCCCAGAGTCGTGAAAATCCAGCCCGTAAAGCCCATTTGGGCTCAGCCATTGTTAGCAGAAGTCTGGTGAAGAGAACAGCTGGAATCACTGTGTTTGGAGTTGCAAGGGGAGGTAGAGATTGTCTCATCTAATCCATTTACAGAAGAGGAAACTGAGACATTCTCACAGGTCAGACCATGGCACTCCCTCGCTTTCTCAGAAAGCTTTGGTGATCCCCAGTTACCTCAAGGAAAGGGATTGTTAATCTGGGGGCCATGGACCCTAATTTTCTTGTCATCTTAAGTACTTGATTTTATGCATTTTAAAACATTTTTCTGAAAAGAGGGCCATAGGTTTCCTCAGATCGCCAAAGCTGCCCATGACACACGCACAAAAAGAATTCATAACTCCTGTTCTAGTATAAAAAACAAGTGTTTCAGGGTGGCATCTAAAGACCGTCACTATGAACTATCTTGCCAATCCCTTACTCTGGGCAGACCTCATCTGGAGTATTGTCTTCCATTCTGAGTGCCACATTTTAGAAAATTGCCTTATTTCCTAAATTAGGGACTGGGATTGGCCCATTTATTAAGGTCCTAGTGCCAGCTGCTGGGGATACCAAAGATCAAAATGAAGCTGTTCCTGCCTTCAAAGAGTTTATATTCTATTGGGAGAAACAGCATGTATACTCTGCGATAATGGCACCGCCTGGTAGATTGTTACCCCCCACCCTCCCAGCCAGGGACTGCCTCATTTTTATCTTTGTAAGTACCTAGCACAGCACCTGGCACACAGCAGGTGTTTAATCAGTGCTTATTGGATTGAATTGAATTAGTAGGAAGAGTTGGGCATCCTGGATTTATTAGCTCTGTTCAGATGTTTAAAAGGCTAATTGTGCACCCAGATGGAGACATTCTGCTTGGTCCCAGAGGACAGAAGTAGAGGTGGAACAGAAGCATTTTCTAACAATGAGGGCTGTTGAAACCATGGAGTAAACTGCCTCTTGGAGCTGGCATTTGAGCTCCACTACTGCAGGTCTTCAAGGGGAGGCTGGCACTCCTCAGGAATGCCCACCACCACTCATAACTTCTCCAGGAATCTGTGACTTGACCAAGATCACACAGCTCAGGGAGATATAGTCCAGAGGAGGTGGAACTGGAAGGAACCTTAGAGATCCTGTATTCCAATCCTCTCATTTTACAGATGAGGAAACTGGGCAGAGTTTATGTGACTTACCCAACCATGTTGACTGTAGAATGTGAGATCTAGAAGGAACTTTGGAGGCTGCACATTTCTAGATGGGTAGTTACGAAGGGCTGGATCCCTTATGACAAACTCTGGTTCCTCAGTACCCTGACATGGTCAGGCCCCAGGGGGAATCCACCCCATCCTCCTTCCTTTCTCCCCTGGCATTCTCTCTCTCTCTCAGGTAGTGCTGCAGCCTTTCCCTAATCTGATCTGAACTGAACTTTTCCCGAGCAGACAAAGGTTAGACGGAAAAGAAGGGCCATTGAAAACCCTCTCCCTTTTTTTATAGTCCAGGCTTATCGGAGTTTCTCCCCCTTTCCTCGAGCCTCTTTGGCCTCATTTAACTGAAGAACCACTTCCTCTACCCCTTTGTCTGCTCTCCTGCCCAGCCTCTTTGGCTTTCTCTGCCTGACTCGTGGATTGGTCGTCTCCTGAGGGACCCAGCTGGGGCTCTCGGAAAAGACTGCATATTTCTGCAAATAGCACCCAGCCTCCTCCTCCTTGTCTGTCCCATTGCCCATCTGCACAGAGATGGATGGATGGGCTGGCCACATGACTGTCTTCCTGGCTCTTTCACTCTGATGGAGGTTTCTGATAGTGAAGGCAGCAAGTGGACTGTCCTTGGCACTTAATAGGGACTTGAACACTGATTGCAGCACACACAATAGGTGCTTAATAAATGCTTGCTAAATCACCTTGATTAGAATGCCAGCCAGGTAGCATCAACTGGTGATAGCATGGTCAGTTCATCAACACGCAGGTACACTAAGTCCCTCCCATGTGCCAGGCCCTGGGTTAAGTACCAGATTTACAAAGACTGATTCCAAATCTTTGCTTGGATACTTACTAGCTCTATGACCCTGGGCAAGTCAATTGACTTGCCTTTCTCGATTATTTCCTCTCTAAAATGGGGGTACTACTGACACCTACATCCCGGGGTTGTTGTGAGGATCAAATGAGGTAGTATTTGTAAAGTTCTCTGCAAACCTTAGGCCACCTGAGCAGAGGTGTGGAGGCAAGAGATGGGATATCGTATATCAGTTTACCTGGACTGTGGAGTGTAGAAAGGGGAATAATGTATATATACATGGAAAAGCACCTCTGATTGCTCCTACTAGGGGGAGCAGTGAATGGAGCACTGGGCCTGGGTTCAGATCCAGCCTTAGACACTTACTAGTTGGGTGACCCTGGGCAAGTCACTTCACCCAGTTTTCCATGGTTTCCTCATCTCTCAAATGAGCTGGAGAAGGAAATGGCAAACCATTCCAGTGTCTCTGCCAAGAAAACCCCAAACAGGATCACGGAGAGTGAAACATGACTGAAACGATTGAAAGACTACAAGACTTCTCACGTGGTGCTTTTAAACAAGCTTTACCGCTCGAGCTCCTCCTCATTGCCTGTCTCACCACTAACTTTAGCTTGGTCTGGGTCTAAGGTGCCCCTCCCCATCCCCCAGACTCCTGTAGAGCTAATTACTTCTTACCATTTTTCTGGAGGGTGTGATCACTCCTTTTAAATAGTGGCTTTCTGCTGCGTTTGTGGAGCCTCATTGAGGCTACCTTGGCCAGGGCCCTGAGGGAGCTCTTGTTGTTAGTCAAGGGGAGAAATCCAGTGGGATTCTTCCACTGACCAGCCTTTGGAATTCCAAGATGAACTTACCCAGTATAGCTGAGCTACCAGTCCATTGTAGGCTATAGTCTGGGCTACGGTTATTCATTCATTCACTTTGTTTCTCCTCTGTGGATTGTTAGGCTACTTTCCTTTGGGTTCTCTCTCAGCGTTTTATCTTGGTGTGGAGAGAAGTGATTTCTTTGGGGTTTCCCTGAGCTTCAGATCCTCCTCCCTTTAATACTTCCTAGCCTTTGTGAGCATGGGCAATCCACATAGGCCTCAGTTGCCTTCCTCACCTGTAAAGCAGGGATAATACTCCCAGTGGTACCTGCCTCACAGGGCTGTCAGGATCAGATGAGAGTACAGGCAAACCAGTTGTCAGACATTAAAGCAAAGGATCTGAAGCCCAGAGAGGGGCGCAGCTTGCCCAGAGTCACAGGTTGTAACAGTCCCAGGGTTCTTTCCATTATACCTTCCTGTCCTTGTAGGAGCACCACTTTAGAGTTAAAAAGGACCATAGATGAGGAAACTGAGTGACTCTGAGGAAATGACTTATCCAAGGTTACACAGGTAGAATCATGGGATTTACAGCAGGGAGGGAACTTTGAGGGCATTGGATTCAATTTTTAAAGATGAGGAAACCAAGTTTCTCCTGTGCATTTTGGTTCTTCTATTCAACATGACTATGGTGAAATTGTATTTAATAGGAATGTATGTGTACATACATCCTTTGGTGAGAGAGTGGGGAAAGAGAGGGGAAAGAAGAAGAGGGAGGGAAAAATATCTAAGATATATGAAAGTGATTATAGAACACTGAAAAGAAATAAAATAATTATTTAAAAAATAGATTAAAAAAATCAAATTCCCAAGGAGAAAAAGATTAGGAAACTGAGGCAGACAGAAGTTAAGTGACTTGCCCAGGGTCACACAGCTAGTAAGTGTCTGAGGTCAAATTTGAACTCAGGTCTTCCAGACCCCAAGTTTGGCTCTTTTCCTCCCTTGTATTCTTTCCCCACTCCATGACATCCCATCCCTTCTCTGTCCTGTCTCCATGCTCCCCATTCTGCTCTCAGAAGCCCAGCAGGCCAGAGTAATCCTCCTTCCTGAGCCAGCTTGAGGATGATGGTCTTGGTCTCCATCAGCCTTTTCCCTGGGCTGGCTTGGCATCGCTGACATTTGAGAAATGAGAGCTTGGTCTTTGTTCAGAGCTAGGGTTTGGCATCAGCTGTTTCTTATCCTTGCAAATGTTGCTTGACAAGGTGGAGAATCTCCCAGAATGCTAATGAGCATTCCGGATTTGCATTGGCCACACCCACATTTCCCAGGACTGCTTTCCTCTGTTCTTGTCCCTACCCCCTCCTTTCTTCTCCCCAGCCATTAGGCGATCCCTCCCACCAGCCCCTCTGGCACTAGGCTGAGGCCACTGGGACAAAGGCTTACAGAAAATCCATTAATTCAGTTTGGTCAGCATTTCCTGAGCTCAGCCTGGCCTCTTACCAGGAGGATGAGGCAGAGGGGAGAGCAGAGGGCTCTCCATTTGGATTAAGAGGATCTGGGTTCGAATCCCAGCTCTGCTATGTACCTTGACCTTGAAGTTACTCTGTGCCTCAGGGTCCTCAATTGAGTACAGCATAAAGAACGCTTGCTGTGGTGTCAAAGGACCTGGTTTCATATCCCACTTCTTAGACTTACTTCCTGTATTCATTTCACCTCCCCAGGCTTCAGTTTCGTCATCTGCAGAATGGGGGTCCCTGGAATGCCCCGCATTCCTAGATCCACTGTCCTGTGATCATAAGAACTGGTAGAAACCTCGGATGCCACCTGCTTTAACCCCTTCATTTTACAGATAAGGAAACTGAGACAGACAAGTTAAGAGGACCACATACCTATCATGTGGTGGAGTCTGGATTTGAACTCAGGTTTTCTGTCTCCACATGTATCATACTTGCTGCTTACTAACATGAGAAAGGTAGCAGAAAGCTCTGGGAAACATATCTCTGAGGAACTATCCCTGTTGTTATCTCCTTTTTACAGATGGGTAACCTGAGGCTCCTAGTGGTTAAGTGACTTGGCCAAGGTCACACAACTAGTAAGTGTGTGAAGTAGGAGTTGAATCCAAGACCCCTAACTCAAGTCCAGTGTTCTTTCTGGGAGGTTGACAGTATTTTTAGAGCTGAGTAGCAGAGAGGTTAGGCATTTTAGAATTATAAGTTCTAGGGCTAACAGATATTTAAAGGTCTCTTGGAGTCTGCAGGACCAGGTTTCTAATGTTGCCTCAGGCACTAGCTGTGTGATCCTGAACCCTCTGCGTGACCTCTCTGGGCCTCAATTTCCTCATCTGTGAAATGGAGTTGTATTTAATATTGTAGTCAATGAAGATCCCTCCTGGCCCTAAATCTATGATCCCATGATCCATGACTTTTGCAGAAAAAGAAAACTGAGACCCAGAGAAGTTAAGTTACTTGCCCTGTCAAATGAGCCATGGAGGATAGAAATCTTATTATAAGTGGAAGTTGTAGGATTAAGACCGAGGTCTTTTGATTCCAGGTTTCAGATTCTTTCTTTTCCTTTTCATTGTGAACTTTTATGTTTATATCACCTACATTTCTGAATGCTTCCCTCCCCAGGGAATAACAATCGATCAGTCAATGAAAAGTAAAGAAAAAAGAAAGAGAAGGGGGAAAAAAAAGAAATTCATTAAAACCAGCCAACATCCCCTAAGTTGGATAGCCTGTGTATGTGGTACTGTGCACCCATAGCCCCCCACCTCTGCAGAGAAGGGACATACATTTCTTGACATCCGTGAGCTTCCCCTCCATTGTTCTTTCCCACCTGGCTTTGTTTAGGCTCACTGCCTGCTTGACATGCTTTGGGTCACCAGTGGGATCCCTTGTCAGAATCCCAGAATCTCAGCGTGGGAAGGGACCTCAGAGGCTAGCCTTTTCTGGTAGCACAAAGCCTCAGAAACTACCAGTTTCTAGAGTTCAGACATGAAAATCAGGGTGATGAGACTCCCAGCCACCATGGGCTTTGCAAACCAGTGACAAACTAGGGGTTCTTAGCTCCCAGGGTGAGAAGAGAGCCTTCCTCCTTCCCTTCCCCAGGGATTCAGCCAATCAGTCAGCAGTTCCAGGCATGAGGGACAACCAGAAAACATGCCCAAAGCCAAGAGCCTTGTTTGGGGAACAGCCAGGAAGCCTGTACCTCAGATTATGCATCCGCTTCCCTCTTTCCCATAAAAAAGTTTGCTCTTCAGTCTCCTTTTGTCTTGGGCTAATAAAAGGCAGTGACTCTGGTTTGTCTTGTGGTCTAGTACAAGGCTTTATGTGTGTTTGTGTGTTCCCTGGTGGGAAGCCAACCCTTGGCATGGCAGGTTTGGATTGGATCAGAGGGTCTCTGAGATTCCTTCCATTTTGTGATTTTGGGGGATTCAGGGAATGGGATGGAGGGATCACTGAAACTCCAAACTGGCAGGGACCTCTGCAACACCCAGTCCAACCCATACTTGCACAAGAGTGGTGGTGGAGAACTCACTAGCTCTTAAAGAGACCCATCATTATTATTATTAATAATAAAAGCTAGGAAGGCTTGCAGTTATCTCATTTGATCCTCACAGTGACCCTGGGAGGCAGGGGCTATTATTATTTCAATTTTACAAATGAAGAAACTGAGTCAAGTAGAAGTTGATAGCTAGTATGTGTCTAAGGTGGGATCCTAGCTCAGGACTTCGTGACTTCAAGTCTAATGTGTGTGCGAATATTTTTCCTGATAATTAATTTAACTCTCTGGAAAACCATTTAGTCCAGCCCTACTCATTTTTCAGAGAAGGAAATTGAGGTCCAGGGAAGTGAGGTGACTTGTCCAAGGTTCCATAGTTAGTAAGTGGCAGAACTGGGATTTGAACCCAGGACTTCTGATTCTACTTCCACAGACTATCCTTGAAATACTCCAGCCCCTTGGGGAATCTTTTCTCTGAATTAGCCTTCTCCAGGTCCAAGGAACTTTAGAGGTCATCTCTTTTCCCCCTCCATTTACAGATGAGGAAACTGAGACTGAGAAGAGGTATAGTTGTAATCCTCCTGTGTGATGATCTGGGGGCTTTTCCTCTACTTTGTATCTGAAGACCCTCTAGTTTATCAGCAGCCATACCAAATTGTGGGTGTGCTTAGCACAGAACACAATCCCCAACATGTGGTCTGATCAGGGTAGAGTGCCATTAGACCACCTGTGTCCCTCTTTGCATGCAGTGTGTGATCCTGCCACCTTCTTGGCTGCCATAGCATACTGTGGATTTAGGATGAACTGGAAATCCACTTAGACCCCCAGATCATTTTCAGGCAAACCTCTGCCCTTGCGCCATCTCTCCTCCAGCTTGTACTTTTCAAATCATGTTTTTGAACCCAAGTGGAAGATTTTTGTACTTATTGCAGTTGAATTGCATTTATTCAGTTCAGTCCAATGTTCTAACCCAGCAAACTCTTTAGGGATCCTGTATCTATGCTTTAGGGTGTTAGCATCAGCAAATGCAAATTTCCAAATGTGGGGCCCAGATAGGGATAGATAGGAGTTAGGACTGGACTTCATTGGTATGAAGAACTTGCAGGTGTGGACATTCCCTTCACCAGTGCAGATTCTCTGTAATTTATAGCCTTAGGATTGCCTGGAGTACTGAGAAGTGAGTGACTTTCTAGTAGGGGTATGCTGGTATATGTTTAACAACCACCTTTCTGTGGCAGTGGGAGGAAATGTACCCATGACACATTTTAAAATTTAATATATATCACAAATTTTTTTTCACCCTTTGGTCTAGACAAGCATAATAAGTCAGGCCTTGATCTGTAGCATTTGTAGGTGTCTGAGATATAAATGGTCACATAAACATTTAACAATTGGCTTCCCAGACCACTTGGAACTGACTGTACCACCTCCCTGCTTGCCAGGGTCACCAAGCTAGTGTGTTAAAGAGTCAGGACTTGATCCTAGGGCATCTGAGGTATAAATACTCACACTGAAAATTTAACAATTGTTTCCTCAGAGCCAGTGTGAGTTGGCCAGGGTCACAAAGCCAATATGGTTTAGAGGTAGGACTTGAACCCAAGGCTTCTGAGGTATAAATGCTGAAATTTTAATAATCAGCTCCCCAGAGCTGGTTTGAATTGGCTGTAGCGCATCTGTTCATGCTTGTCACAAAGCCAATATGTTTATTTAGAGGCAAGACTTGAACCCAGGGCTTCCTGATTCCAGGATTGATTCCCCAGCCACTACACCTGCTTAGAACTGAACCCACCAGTGCTCCAGGTGTGGTCTAACCAGGGCTGAGTATATTACACAGCAGCAGTCTCATTTCCTTTGTTATATAAGCCAGACTTTTCTTAATGCAGCCTAAAATCTCCTTAATTTTTTGTCAACCCATTGGCATTTGGGTTTTCGGCTCCTTCACCATGCATTCCATTTGGGCGGGCGAGCTGTGCTTCCTTGGACGTTGGGGATTTTCTCCTAAATCCCCAAACAGGTCTTAGATGGCCAGATCCCAGGAGAGAGACAGTGAGTAAGTAAGTGGCACATGCTGGGGTGGGGGTGGGGTAGGTACAAGAATGCTCCATCCACCTAGTAAATTTCACTTTGTTAATTACTTTCCACCCTTCACCTGCAGACAGGAAAGGACTCTGAGTCAGGCTGATTCTCATCCCTATTAACCAATGGCTACTAATCATTGGGTTTTTCTTTATTATATTCACTGGAAGCTTTAGGGTCCTATTACTTTCCAAATGGATGAGCTGAGATTTAAAAAGAAATTTTTTTCCTTCTACTTATTTTTTTGCCTAACTTTCCCATCCTTCCTTTATTTTTAAAACTGGAAATGAATGATGAATTAGATGTCTGAGGACCTGGGTTTGAGTCTGAGCTTTGCTATTTACTGCATATGAGCCCTTGGTTCCCCTCTTCTCTCCAGCTTCAGTTTCCTCATCTGTTAAAATTTGGAGGGTTGGTCAAGAGCCGGTTCCCCATCCCTGACTATACTTTTTTTGGTGTCATGGACCCCTTTCTTGTCTGGTGAAAAAGAATGATATTTTTAAATGCATAAAATACCTAGTATTTCAAAGGAAACCAAAGGTTAGTGGAAATAAGGATGATTTTTTTTTCTATCTAAATTCACAGACCATCTGAAATCTATCCACAGATGCCCCTTGAAGCCAAGGTTAAGAGCCTCTGGTCTAGACTCTAGATAATTTCTAAAGTCTCTTCTGACTCAAACCTTTGAATTTAAAGAAAAGAAGCATGATTGAAGATTTCTTTGGAATAGGGATTGGCAACCTTTAATCTATCTTAAATATGACATGGGAGGATTTGGGGGCCTGTTTTAATCATCCCCTCCACTTTCTACTCCCCTCCTCTCCCTGCCTCCCAACTCCTTCCCCTCCATGGCTAGTGAGAGCTATTTTGCTCCTTGGAATTAAATTGATATCCAACCCTCAAGAGAAGATGCAGGCACACCTCCCCTCCACACCCAGTGTGATGGTCCAGGGGCGTCTCCCCTCCACACCCAATTCTATGAGAAAAAGGGGTCAGGACTTTGACTTGACACTTAGTAAATGTTGCCAACCCCACCCTTGGCTGAAAGGCAGAGTCCATGAAGGGGGGTAATGTGATGAAAATAATATATAATGCGACATAGTAAAGCTGAGAAAGCAGGGTTGTCTAAAGTTGTTTGGGACCTCCAAAGTCATCTGATCCAAGCGTATCACTTTTGCAGATGATGGAAACTGAGGTTGAAATTCCAGTTGTGTCATATTGTTCCCAAGTGACCTTGGATGGTTACTTCCTCTCATCTGTGAAATGAGGAGGTTGGAGCAGACGGCTTCTCCCAATCTTTGGTTTTATTGTCCAGTGACCTCTTGGAGCCTCAGTTTCCTCATCTGTAAAAGAAGAGAGTTGGACCAGATGACCTCTGAGGTTTCTTTCAGGGCTAAATCTATGATCCTCTGAGACTATCCTTTTTGGAGAAAAATGAAGATGTTAAATGGGGTTTGACTTTAACGCTGTTTCTATTGATGGAATTTTCTTAATTTTAATACTGTCTTTTGGTCTCCCCCGCCTCCCATCGGAGGCTTGTGGGAGGGAAGGTCCTTGAAAGTCTGATCAGGAGCTTCCTCTACTCTTTGGGGGCTGGGAGGAGGGCCCCTTCACCATCTCTAGCTCCAGAAATCGCTGGGAGCATTGACTGGGGACAATGAGGAAATTCTATCAAGGAGTCTCTGGTTTCAGCACCTGCAGATGGCACACACCTCCCTCCCAGCCCAGGGTGTCTGAGGAGAAACAGAAATCGTTGGGCTACAATGAGGCATGTTCTGTGGAGGGGCTGGGGCTCTCTGCCGGCCAGGGAATTGGCGCTATATGATCTCCTTTGGGGGCCCCACTTGACACTTTGAGCTGAGGAAGCATGGAGGACATCCAAGCCTCCACTTACTCGAAGAACAGATAGGGTGAGGCAGGAGGAAAGGGAGCCTTCTCGAGATACACTCAACCATCCCCATCCCTGTCCACCTTGGGCTCCAGGGTGAGAGCCTGGCCATGGCCACTCATCTTGGCTCAAGGGCCCCCTCTGGTGGAGGCCTTGAGCATCTCCAGGATCTTTCTGCACAGAAAGGCTAAAATGGAACTCAGGGGCTTTGGAAGTAGGAGCTAGGGAACAGGAAAGGAAGTGTAGTCGCTGTTTATTTAGTCCAGTGCCAGATCAGGAAACTGAGACCCAGAGAGGGAAGTGAATTTAATTTTTAACTAGAGGTGGAAAGGCTTTTTACAGATGAGAAAACTGAGCCTCAAAGGGTTAAATGACTTTCATTTGTTGCTGAAGAGCAGGAAAGTTCTTGGAGGGCATTGAGCCCATTTTACAGTTGAGTAAACTGAGGCCCAGAGAGTAGTTCAGTGTTTGGTGGTGGACAGCTAGCTTTCTTCTCCAGGACAGAGTCACAGACAAGGGAATATAGCTTGTTGAGGATGAGGATTATTTTTATTTTTGTCATTGTGTCCCAAGCACTTAGCACATAGTAGGTGCTTTTCATGCAGTTGGTGCTTAATAAATGGCTTGCTTTTGTATATTTTTATATGTGTACAGTAGAGAAAACCAACATATTGTGCTCAAAGAACCTGGATTCAACTTACCACCTGTGCAGCCTTAGGTAATTTGCCTCTATTTCCTGGTCAGCAAAATGAGGGAATTGGACAAGATGACTTCAGAGGCCCTGGCTGGCTCACCATCTGTAGTTATCCTCCCCACTGCCTCTAGATTGAATGAAGCAGGAACAGAGGACCATAGTGTGAGAGCAAGAAGGGCCCTTAGAGACGACACTGAGTCCAACCCCTTCATTTAACAGAGAAGGAAACTGAGGCTCAGAGGTGAAGTTACGTCACCAGAGTTACACAGTGTCTAAGACAAAATTCCAACTCAGATCTTGTAGACGCCGATCAAATAAATTACACCCTCTAGTTATTGTGATACAGTAGATAGAATGCCGGGCCTGGAGTCAGGAAGACTCACCTTTCTGAATTCAAATTTGGCTTCAGATGTTAGTGGTGTGACCCTGAGCAAGTTACTTCACCCTGTTTGCCTCTGTTTCCTCATCTGTCAGATGAGCTGGAGAAGGAAATGGGCAAACCACTCCAGTGTCTCTGCCAAGAAAACCCCAAATGGGGTCGTGGAAAGTCAAACATGACTGAAGCGATGGAACACCAACAACATATTAACACCTGCTCTGCCCAGGGAAAATACATAAAATGAGTGCTAGATAGTAGACTTTTAGGTTCCTTCCTTGAGGACTTCCCCTTTGTATTTTCTTAGAGCTCTTTTGGGTCTTTGCTTTGTCTGTAACACTCAAACTTGAATCATTCTTTTGTATGCCTTTAGATATTTGGGGTCTAGAAGCCCTTGGAGCCCAAGGATCCTGGTTATTTATTTATTTTATCATCTTTTCCATTTAACCAGTTTTTTTTTTAATTGAAAATACTTTTTCAATGAAGACCCACTCCCCCACTTCTTGCCAGTTCTACTTCCTCAACATTGGGAAAGCAAGGAAGACAGAATCCCCTGTCATTATCATGTAGCCAAGCAAAAGAAATCCCCAAATTGGCCACATCCAAAAGAATAAGTCTCACACTGTACTCTTTAAGTGAGGACATGGTGAAATAGGTTCATCATGAGTCCTCAGGAATCATGGTCCTTTACCAATACTTATTAAGCTCCTCCATATGCCAGGCCCTGGCCAGGTACTTGGTGTACCAAGGCAAAAATGAAACAGTCTGTGCACTCAAGGGACTTACATTCTGCTGGGGGAGACGACATAAGACACCCTTAAACAAATGTCACCTCTCAATTGCTCTAGGCCTTTGGCTAAGCGTATAAACCTTATAACATAAAGTTTATATATAAGCTGGGGTGAGGAACCTGTGACCTTGAGACCACGTGTGGCTTCTAGGTCCGTAAGTGTGGCCTTTTGACTGAATCCAAATTTTACAGGACAAAGCCTTTTAATAAAAGGTTTAAGTAAAAAATAAAAAGATTAAAAATTGTAATAAAATTTAAAGAAAGGGACTTAAGGATCTAGAAGGCCACATATAGCCTCAAGGCCGCAAGCTTCCCACCCCTGATATGTAAGAAGGTTGCCCCTTCACCAAAAGGTTCCCCATCCCAGCAAAATCACACGTCTCCTTTCTAGCCCTGTCTTTCTGAGTAGCATGAGTATGAACGAAAGTAGGCCTCTTAGAGGGCTGAGAAAGAGGGAACAGGTTTGGCATGAAGAGTCCCCTCCTCTATCCCTCCTTGTTGCAAAAGTCAGCTCTGTTTGGACTGCTTTGGCATTGAGATCAGAAAGAGACCCAAGCAAGGCCCTTCACTCCCTAGGGACCTTCTTGCTCTGGGACCCAAGTGGAAGAGACAGATGGGTATACCTTGGCCCAGAGTCAGCAGGTGACTCAATTTGTCACCTGCTGCCTCCCCAACCTTTTTTTTTTTCAACCAAGCCTGGGAACTAGATCCAGAGGAGGGTTTGAGGAGAGGGTGGGCTTCATTATGGGTGGGTCTGACTTAGATTCAGAAGAGATCAATCAACTCAAGCCATACCCAGCTTTGGAGCCCCAAGAATCCCAAAGCTTGGCCTTGGGCCTGGATCTTTAACATTTCAGGCTTGGCCAGTCCTTCCTGTCCCCACGGTGTGCGTCCCTAGCCTCCTATCCACGGTTATTGGGTTGACCCCTGAGACCACATGCCCACAAATGCTCTTTTGTGTCCTTTTCTTTTCCCTTTTTTTTTAGTGAGGACAATCAGAACATTCCTTTTCCCTCCCTGGAAATCACAGAACCCAAAGACTGTCCTGAGCTGCTTCATTGAAGAGTCTGGTTGGGTTCCTTAGTTGACTTGGAGCAAGAGATGGTGACTCAAGACCTGCTATTTCTGCCTCGGAATGGGCTTGGAGATGATGAGATTTCTAAAGTAAAGACTGGTTTCCTTTTTGGCGTAATAGGAAGAAGCCAGACCTGTGGGGGGCATCCAGGGCCTGGCTGTGTGATTCGCCCAAACCGGCAGGACAAGGCATCCCCCTTTTCTGGGCATCCATTTCCCATCTACAAGATTGGGCATGGCGATCTTCAAGCTCACTTTTGGCTCTAATAACTCTATATTCTTCATTCTAGATCTCTATTAGCTCTGTCACTTAGTGTTCTAAGGACCCTATCAAGTTCTGGACCCCTCCTAGTTCTAACCTTCAGTTTTGTCCCTCATTTTTCCTAGTCCTTCCTAGTTTCATCATTTTGAATTCTAAATCATAAAGCTGTGATTCCACAGTCTAAGGACCCTATCAAGTTCTGGACCCCTCCCAGTTCTAACCTTCAGTTTTGACCCTCATTTTTCCTAGTCCTTCCTAGTTTCAGCGTTTTGTATTCTAAATCATAAAGCTGTGATTCCACAGTCTAAGGACCCTATCAAGTTCTGGACCCCTCTCAGTTCTAACCTTCAGTTTTGACCCTCATTTTTCCTAGTCCTTCCTAGTTTCAGCGTTTTGTATTCTAAATCATAAAGCTGTGATTCCACAGTCTAAGGACCCTATCAAATTCTGGACCCCTCCCAGTTCTAACCTTCAGTTTTGACCCTCATTTTTCCTAGTCCTTCCTAGTTTCAGCGTTTTGTATTCTAAATCATAAAGCTGTGATTCCACATTCTAAGCTGTGATTCCTGACATTCTGTGGATAATCCTGGTATGTTGGGAATGGAGGGTAGGGGTGGGCATGAGGAAACCAGTCATTAGCCTTGGTTCACCTTGGACCATGTCAGAACTAGAACTCTCCTCTCCCTCTCCTCTCACCCTATCCCATGAAGTGAGGAGTTCCGTGGCTGATGGGCTGATAGCGACAAGATCCCAGCAGGAGAACCTCCTCATGGGTCAGCCCTCAACCAGCATGTTCATTGGGGCATTGGACCTTCTCAGGACCTCTGAGCAGCTGGATGGCACTGGTGCCTTCCCTCCATTGATGCTGTCCAATTTAGACTAGGTCTAGCTTGTGTGGGGACACATTGTCTCCCCCATCATCTGGGCTCCTCCAGAACAGAGGCAGTCCTTTTCCTTGTATCCCCGACATTTAGCACAGTGACAGGCACATAGTGGGCACTTAGTACTACTTAGTAATAAAGTCCTAAGGGCTGACTTGCCCAAGATCACACAGAGCCAGCATCACTGAGCCACCAAAGTCCATCAGAGGCCATCTGGTCCAACCCGCTCATTTTACAGGTGAAGAAACTGAGACCCACAGAGGGCCACAGATGGAGAGTGGAACAAGGTTAGTCTGCATGGCTGGGATTATGGGAACCCAGCTCCGCTGCCTCCAAATCCAGCTCCACACTCTGCCTAAAGCCCCGTGTTGTAGAACACCTTGAAATCCTTCACCTGCCGGTGTCAGCATCTCAGAAATGCCCCGAGGGACTTTGGCACATCTTAGTGAAGGTGTGCCAGCTGGGTGAGCTGGCCCTGCCCTCTCCTGTCTTCAGGGTTCTTCCAGGAGCTTGTGTGGGCCTGCTTCCCTTTACGGGTAGGCTTTCACCTTGTTCGTTGCTGTGATTATTGTTTGCACACGCACATGCACACACATGTATAATATTTTATATGTAATATATGATTACATCCAATATATTCTACATGCTCATCCATAAATATACGTATGAAATTGTATCAATGACAAAATATGTACCCATATAACATGTGTGATGTATTCTATTGTATACCACATAATCATGTATAGCATAGCTTGTTACATATTTGAGGTCCTGAAGAATCAGATGCAGCTAAACACATAGATGCATCCATGTAGACATAGTCTACATATATACACACGCACACACATATGCATATGCACACATGTATACATGCATGTATTTGCACACATCGGCACACATGTATATAGTCATGTGTATATGTTTGTGTGTGTATGTGTGTATACACATATATGTATGCGTGTGTGTGTGTGTGTGTGTGTGTGTGTGAGCGTATGAGAAACCACAGCTGGCCTTTAGAACTGAGGAAGCGTTCTAAAGGATCTGGAGGAGATGAATACAGAAGTCATCTCCCTAGAAATTCTGTCTTTTGTTCTGACATCACCGTCCTTTCTGAATTAGCCCTCCTCTTTCCCCAACCCCTCAAGCCATCCTTTGTAACAACAAATAAACAAGAAAGGGTTGGGGAGCTGTGGGGGGACAGTGTCAGCAAAAACCAGACAGCAAATCATGAGTCTGAGGCAGTGCATGCACCTTCCCCCACGGTGGCAAACAGGTGTATTCATTTCCTGGGGGCAGGTGGAGTTTCTGCTTTGGTCACTGCAGTTACATCACATTCATCTAAAAATGTTTTCATTGATTTTTTCACGTCATATTTTCCTTGGTGTCTCCCCTCTCTCGTAACAAAAAGTATTTTTAAAGACAAAAAGAAAAATATGACAAAGTCAGCATGACTCATAAATACATTGAAAAGTCAGAAAATGTGCAGCGTTCAGTGCCTGTGGTCCCAATTCCACAAAAGAGTGGCTCAGGGTAGGAGCGGTCTCTCCAGTCTCTCCTTTGGAATCACATAGGATTCAATTCACTTTCAGGCAGGGGGTTTCATGGTTATAAGACTTACTCCTTAGCCTGGCCTAGGGTGGAGTTCAGAATGATCCCATTTCCAAGATGAGAGAGAAGGGCTCTAGCTCTCCAGCTTTCTTTTGGTGGGGTATGGAGGCTCTTCTCCCTGATAGATTCTACAGGACACTGAGTTTTTTATGACTTTGGAGCCAAGGCCAAACCAGGAAGCCATTCAATTTCCCCTTGACCTGGATTTACTAAATGTAGAGCCCTGCACTAATAAGTAGCTGGGTAGGACTGGGGAAAGACAGGGAGAATGTCGTTTCTGGGGTGGCAGAGCATCTGTCCCTAAGCCTAGGACCATAGATGGGACCCAGTTTAGCCTGGATGGTGTGGAAATAATGGGAGCAGACCTTAGGTATAGTGGGGATTCTGCTGATGAAGGTGGGCTCCCTCTCAGTGAAGGCTTCAAGGTCAGGCTGGAGGGTCACTCATTGGGACTGACTTGGATGACAGACTTGGCCAGATAAGTATGGAGTTGAGTGGGTGGCCTCCAAGACCATGGGAGAATCTGTGCATGTAAAGAAATGTTTTTTCTTGGTGGTCCTGAGGGGAAGGGGTATGGACGTCATGGTTTGAACTCTCCAGTCAGAAACCTCATGCTTACATCCTCCAGTGATAGCCACAAGTGTACAGATGAGTCAGTATCTGTGTTTATATCTATATAGAGGTAGATGTAGATGTATACAGACATATGTATGTATATATATATATATATATATATATACACATATGCATATATTGTATGTGTGTGTGTGTGTGTGTGTGTGCACGCGCGTCTATCTATATTTTGTTTTGGAGAAGCAGTCAGGGTTAAGTGACTTGCCCAGGGTCACACAGCTAGTATGCGTCAAGTATCTGAGTCTGGATTTGAACTCAGGTCCTCCTGACTGCAGGGCTGGTGCTCTGTCTACTGAGTTAATATCCACTGAGACTAAGCCATGCTGCCTCTTAGATGGACTCCCGGATCTGTTTCTGAATGAGAGACAGGCCAGTTCAGGGTCAAGACTTTTGGTTTTCTGTGCTAAGAGTATTCAATTTGGAGTCCTAGAACCTGGGTTCAGATTCTGCCTCTGTTAGCTACTGTCTGTGTGATGTTAGGTAAGCCACTTAACCCTTCTAGGCCTCAGTTTTCTCACTTGAAAAAATGAAGGGGACTCAGAATGGGATGACCTCTGAGGTCCTGTCTGGCGTGAAGTCTTTGGGCCTATGCTCCAGTGACGTTGCTTTGGTCTGTTTAGCAAAAGTCCAGTGTAGAAAATTCCATCTATGGATAAATTTCAGGAAAGCTCCTCAGTAATTAATAATCTCAGCAAATTGTCTGGAGTCAGAGAGGTCTTGCCCAAGGCCAATTGATCAACCAACAAGCACTTCTCTATTGAGTAGTTGAACAGTTACTACATGGCAAGTCAACCAGCATTAATTAGGCACCATGTAAAGTGTAAAATAAGCATTTACTAAACACCACTTAGTACATATCAAGTCAACAAGCATTTATTAAACACCACTTAGTAGATGTCAAGGCTGTAAGCATTTATTAAGCACCTACTATGTTCCAGGCACTGTGCTTGGCACCAGGGACACAAAGAAAGGTAAAAATCATTTAGATAGGATTTGAATGTGGGATATGTTAACTTCCAAGTCATCCCACAGCCACAATGCTATGGTGTCTCTCTTAC